>NC_136982.1:36834262-36969262 GCF_032717465.1 Coenobita brevimanus
AAATATCCCACTTCCTCTGTATCTCTCTTGTTTCTCTGAATTTTCCCCAATCTGCATTATTGAAAAATTTTCTCAATCATTTAAAGTTTGTTTTCCCAAAGTTGTATCTTCCCTGCCTATAAAGCTTGTCTCTTGGCTCCACATTCCCTGTTATCATCTGGAACTCAATGACCACATGATCGCTTATTCCAATAGAACACAGATATTCCAAGGATTCTATAACATTGGGTTCTTTGGTAAACAGTAAGTCAAGTCTTGCTGGTGTGTCTTCACCTCGGAACCGTGTCTCTTCCTTTACCCATTGCATCATCACATTGTTCATTGTTATATTTAATAATGTAGTGCCCCACGAATCTTTACTGCCTCCTGAGTCCCATTCCTCCCAGTTCACCTCTTTACAATTGAAGTTACTCATTAAAATTGTTGCTTTTCTCAATCATTTTCTGTGAATAACTAGCCATGTCTGACAATATTTCCTGGTATTCATCATCACTCCATGCTCTTGTCTTAGAGGGAACATACACTTCTGCCATATCTCGCTATTCTCTCCAGTTTCTAATTTCATATTTATCACTTCGGCCCTGCCTTCTCCCATTTCCACATTATCTACATTTATGTTGTTCTTCACTGCTATCATCACTCCTCCTCCCGTTTTTTCTTTTCTGTCTCTTCTGCACAGTTTGTATTTACCATCTCCCATATGAACATCAATATCTTCTCCTAATTTGGTCTCTACAAAGCACATAACATCAGGTTCATGTACCCTCAAAAAATCATTGTTTTCTAGCCTTGCCGATATTAAACCATCATCATTAGCATATGCCACCTTCCAGTTATTTGTGATGTTTTTTATACCCTCTTTTCTCCTCTTCTCTGGTACCACTTCCTTAATTTCTGATCCATGACTCTCCAATAAAACACTGTCTTCTCTTCCTCTGTTCTCTGTTAATTTTTTACCTTTTCTTCCTTTACTAACTCCTTTATTTTAGCTCTTTCTTCCTCATTTGAATCTCTCCTTATCCAAACATTTTTGAACCCTTCCATGTCTGATAATTTCCATGTTCTACTGAGAATTTCATTTACTGTTGCCTGAGACTTAAAATTTTACTTTCAGTGGCCCTGCCCCTCCTTCCTTGGACTTTCCTAACCTAAACACCTCTTCAATCTCTTCTTGAGCTTCATGGTTTTCCTCTATGACTACTGATATTATTTCTTTAACCTTACTCAGTTCTTCTCTTTCTCTTTCTGATCTTATTGTCATACGTTTTTCTTTAACTCATGAAATCAATACACATTCTTTCTTATCTGCTACATCCCTAACCAAAGATTCTCTTCTTTTCAGCACCCTAACCACTTCCCTCTCCACCTTTTCTTTGTTTTGTTGTTCTGTAATCTCTTTCAAGTTTACATTTCCCTCTTCCTGAATTTTCTTCCACCCCTTATGTTGCTCCTTGATTTCTTTAATGTGCTCGTCCTGTATTCTTGATTTGGATTCATACTCATCTAGTTTGCCTTTCATCCTGTCTCTCTCTTCTTCCAACCTCTTATTCTCCCTCTTAAGCTGTTTTATTTCATTTGAGGCTGATTCTTTGCTCACTTTTAATTCAGTAACTTCTCTTTCTTGTTCGTCACTACGTGTCCAAATTTTTTCCAGTTTATTTCGCAGACTTTTGATCTCATTTTCCTGTTCTATGGTCCTTTCCTGTAACTCTTTAAATACTGCCCATACCTTTTTTATCTCCTGGACATTCCTCTCCACTGTTTTCTCTACACCTGGTATTCTTGTTTGGTTCAACTTAATACTTCCATTTGCCACATCCTCTTCAGAGAAGCCCTCGAACTCTTTCTCGCCAATTGTAAACAATTCATCGTCCCTTTCCGCCATGAATCAACCATATGGAGACTTTCTACTTTCACTATGTTTTGGTCTTTTTATGACCGAAACCACATTTTTTTTTTTTTTTTTTTTTTTTTTAAACTACTGTCTGACAGGACCACCACTCACACACTCATCAACATAATCACAAATAGCCTGGACTTCTTTTCGTTGGTGATTCAGCTATTATTTCTCCACGATCCAGGAAGAGCTCCGTCTCTTTCTCTGTCGGCGACCTGTGTGTGTGTGTGTGTGTGTGTGTGTACACTGACAGTAATTTGTATATATACTGTGGAATCTCTTTTATCCGAAAATCATGGAACTTTCAAAGTTTCGTTTAATCGATTCTTTTGGATAAAAGATACTGTAATAATATGTAGGATACAAGGACAGTATTGTACTCACCTATCACCCATTTCTGGCGATGTCTAGCTCACCATCATCACCAGCACCCCAAAAGCCACTCAACCATCACCAAAACACTTAATGCACTGCAGTAATTATGTATGTAACTGCACTTTTGTAACTGTAGTAGAAACTGTCAACTTAAACTTTCACCAAAACAACTACATAATTCACTGTAAGCAGTTTGAGCAAATAAAGTCTTAAACCTAACTGTTTTATCATATTTTGTGTTTCCTTATTCAATCATTTCCACATCATCTCCCACATCATCCACATCTTTCGAGGTGGTGGATGGGGGTTGGCGCAACCAACGCTTGCTCTAGTGACTAGCAGAGCAACCGTAAACTAATGCTAGTGGCGCGAGACAAGCCCGCCATGTTTGAATTTTCGGATAGCTTTCAGATTTTTGCGGTTAATCGAAATGAGAACGTTTTATTAAAACTTACGGTTAATGGCATATTACGTTTAAAAGAATTTCGGATGAAAGGGACTCCACTGTATGTATGTATATATACAGTATATATATATATATATATATATATATATATATAGGTATATCTATCTATCTATCTATTTATCTCTCATCTATCTACGGTATATATATATATATATATATATATATATATATATATATATATATATATATATTACAAGTATATATATCATCTCATCTCATCTCATCAGCCGTTTGAGTGTCCACTGCAGGACTGGCCTATCCCGACCGAAGTGGGGACGATACAGCCAATGTATCTCTACCAAGTGGGTTAGGCTGTCTGGTAGAGACTGTATGTAGGGTGAGAAGTGCTTGTAAGTGTAATTGTTGTTTTGGAGTGGCTTTGGATGTGTGTGTAGTCTGTGAACCAAGTGTAATCGGCCCGTGCAAGCCGACTGGGTGCAAGCATACTTTTATAGTAAGCGACACTTGTTCAACCACAGCACCCCTGGTGTCCCCCAATGCAGTACGTGGTCAGGTGAACACTCCCAAAGTTTTTTACCCTGGCGGGGCGCGAACCCTGGCTCACCCGTGTACGAAACGCACACTCTACCACATATATATATATACTCACATACAGTAAGCTCCCACAGTGCACGAGTGGATGGGCAATCCTGGTCCTTGCGCACTGTAAAATTGCGCAATGAATACATAATCTTATGGGAAAAATTACATATGGGTGGTACCCCCTCATACTTTGACATTTTTTAACCTTTAGAGACAATAAAGGGAAAATTTTTCAGACATATGCCACAGATATAGCTACAGTAACAAAAATTTTGTCAGTTGCCTTAACAACAGTAGACAGCAGGCCTGATGGACTTAAGCAACAAGAAGCAGCAACACTTACAGTGCCGCACCCCCCGCCGCACCAACACTTCCGTCCTCACACTCCTTCTGAGCACCTTCCCCACAAGCCTCTAACTCAGCCACTTCGGCCGAAAACCCTCCGAAGTCCGATGTTGACGCAACTGACATTGCATCCTCTTCTTCCTCCATAGGAACAGGATCAGACGATGTAGATGGTCCCTCACTTTCACTTTCTTGAGGCTGCCATGTGTAACTTGTTATGAGCGTCTGCCTCCTCCGGTTAATTTTTGCCTGTGTCTGTCTGTTTAGAAAATAAAGGCATTGTCAATATTAACGAGTACCTTTTCCATTCTTTGTTGGGTGATTTCGTGTTCCCTCACTTCTTCTTTGAGCTTATCCACGGCAGCAACGATCTTACTTATCCTTGATGTAGACAGTTCTGTGCTGCCCTCCATCACACTAGGCTCCTCAACTTGACTCTGCCTGTCCTCGGGCTCTGCCTCAGCCTCGTCTATCCATTGCAACACTTCCTCGGGAGGCTGTTCCTCAGTAGCAGCGTGCACTTCTCGTATGTCCACCAATGTACCATCCTCGAAACCTGGTACAGGTTGTGCTGCTGTCAGTGTTGCTGCCTCAGCCTTGACCAGTGGTTGAATACCATCTTGTGGTTCATGCATAAGTGAGGCACGAGCATTAACCATGCATGGTTCACCGTTGCAGGTGTTATCTTGTCCCAGGCTTGTAGGAAAAAATCAACTGTGTCCTTTACTGAGAAATGATGCCAAAATGCCTTGACAAACATGTCAGCTGTGGTAGGTGGGGATACAGCCCCTGGCAGAGATGGCACAGGAGCAGCTGCCTCATCGATATCTTCATCGTGGTCTACTTCTAGGGCATGAAGTTTCTCTTATGTGTCAGTCTCCCTGCATATGTAGTCATATACCCATTTTTGGTAAAGGTGTTTCACAGTGGCGATCAGTTCTTGATCCATTGGTTGCATGAGTGACGTCGTCCTAGGTGGCAGAAACACAGCATGACAATCCTTGTGCAGATCTTCGAGGTAGGGAGGGTGACTTGGTGCATTATCAAGCACAAGGAGCATCTTGAATGGAATACCAAGTTGCCGACACTTCGTCCTGGCATTGGTAATGCAGTATTTCGTTAGCCAGTCTGATATAATGTTGCCACTCATCCAACCATTAGCAAACTTGTATCAGTACACGCCACTTGTGTCCATCTTCGTGAGGTTTTTGTAACACTAGGGTGTGAAGCACTGTGTACAACAACTGGCCTCATCTTGTGACTCCCAGACAGGTTTACAGTCGATATTATCATCATCTTACTTTTCTGGAGCTTGCGACCAGGAGCTTGTTTGTGTTTCTTAGCGATGTAAATCAATTCGGGCTTGGCCTTGTAGTATAACAATGTTTCGTCAACATTGTAGACCTGGTCCTTGGTGTACTGTCATTCTTCAATAGGTGCTCTAAATATCGCAGGATACTCTTTCATGCCCGGCTCGTTCACCCAGCAGTCTGATGTGATGGAGTGCCTTGCATTTTAAAAAACGGTGCAGCCATCCTACAGTTGCCGTGAAAGGTTTGTCCACAGATAACTTGCAAGATGCTGCCTTGTAAAAGAACTGAGCTTGGTTCCGAATATCTCTGCCATCGAGTGGTACACCTTCCTTCTCCATCCTCATAATGAAGGTGACAAGATATCTTTCCATGAGAACGATCACACGATTACCCACTTGGGAACGGCTGTCAAGCTCAGGTGCACCATACGACTTCACAAGTGCCCTGATGGGATCACAGTTTTTCCATACAGTCCTTACTGTAGATTCAGCCAGGTCCATGGCTTTTCCAATAGCGGTGTTCTCTTGCCCCTCCTCCTTTCTCTTTATCTCCAACTTGGTCGTGTGCGTAAGAAGTTTCTTCACTCATGGGGCTGGAGGCATGGTGCTGTGAAGGTACAAACCAGGATGGAGCAAAAAAAAAGCCACCCATAGTACACGACAGGTTAGCCTGAGAGAGCATATCCTCACTGTGCATGAGTCTTGTCTGTATTGGCGCAGCCCCCCGCCTCATACCCCACGCTGCGAAGTAGAATGCCCAGGAATTTCTGTGCATCTACATTATGATTGATGTCATGATGGATGCATTGTGTGGGGGTGGGAGTCATGTACTCAGGGAAAATGGAATTTTTGCCACTCCTTGCCTCTACCTCGCGTATTGTGGGCTAAACACGCAATCAAAGATTTTTGGTTATTATTTTTGGTCACGTGTATTGTGCGATTCACATACTCTAAGCTCGCACGATACCCAGGATCGCCCTCGTCGTCGTCCAACCACTCACGAACATCGTCCACATCAACATTGTCGTCGTGCGTACGTAGCCGTGCATGGAAGTCATCCACGTCAAACCCCAGAAAATCGTACTCCACATCCGTTCCGAGAAGCAGATGAGACCAACCATTTTCAAGAGTTTTCACAGGGACTTCCTTCCATGCACTAGCCCAGTTGTACAGCGCAGACTTGATGTTGTAGCGGCGAGGGTTTTCCAAAGTCCGCTTGCCTCGTGTGTCCCGTCCTTCCCTGCGCTCGTCCTCGTCCTCGAGAACAATCATCACCTCGTCCAGGAACTTCTGATGGTATAGGCGCTTTGTTGCCATGATCACTCCTTGGTCCATTGGTTGAATGAGAGCAGTCGTATTAGGTGGCAGAAACATGCACCTAATACAGCCATTCTCAGCAACCAAGTCCTTGTCGCACAGGTGGGCAGGTGCATTGTCGAGCAGAAGGAGAACCTTTACCTGGTCGCGAGGGATTCCCAGTGTCTTCGTCTGGTAATGGATGACCTCCTTGACGAAGTAACGGTGAAACCAGTCTTTGAAAATCACAGCTGTGAACCATGCTTTCAAAGAATGGTACCAGACGACAGGAAGGATATCCATCACCCCATGAAGGCACCGAGGCTGCTTTGCACGGCCAACAACAACGGGCTTAAGCCGGTGCATGCCGTTAGCACTGGCACAACACAAAGCAGATATCCGTTCCTTGGAAAGCTTGCGGCCAGGTACACCCTTCTCCGTTTCCTCGGCTAGAGTGTTCGTTGGCAGCGAGCGATAGAATAGGCCAGTTTCGTCAGCATTGTAGACTTGACCGAGAGTTAGGCCCTCCCTGTCGATCAAGCCTTTCACCTTGTGCCGAAACTCGTCAACTCCATCCTCGTTAGCGTTCAATGCTTCGCCATGTGCTTTACGGTTAGTAAGGCCATGTTGCAACTTGAATGCGATGAGCCAACCCTCGGATGCCTTGAAGTCTAGGGCGTCGTGAAGCCTTGCGAACTTCTTAGCAGCAGCCTTCAGCTCCGTTCCACGTACCATCACACCAGCTGCACGTTGCTGTCAATACCAAATCAACGTGGATCGGTCGATTTCTGCAAACTTGGGGGTAAACATAACCTTCCTTTCCACGTTGCGTTTGCTTCTTGACGAGAAGTCAGCCGTGTATTGCATGAGTTTGTCTCGGGAACGTTTGATATCGAACAAAGTGGACCGGGCCAGGTTGTACTCGCGGAGAATGCGGGAAGAAGACCAACCCGCATCAACTTTCTCCAATATCTCCCTCTTCTTTTCCAGAGTCAACACCACTCTCTTCCTTTTCTCAGGTGGCGGGGCCATCATCACACACACTAAGAGGAGGCCCGAGAGCAGCAGGAGGCCCTGCTGCAGGTAGGGCACCACCGCAAAAGCGAACACGTGGGCAGCCATTGCGAAGAGCGTACGTTCACTCGCGGTGAGAGACAGGCGGGAAGTGGGGAGGAGGCAGCGGCGCTCTATCGGACGTCGGAGGAATGACGCACCAAAACAATGCTCTCCCGCGGCGCGCGCGGCAAGTTCAAATTACGGACGGGAAAAAATCTTTTTTATTTTTTTAAATTTTTTTGGGGTTTTCGGACCATTTTGGGAATGTTGGATCCCAGGACGATTAGGTCCGGGTAGTGGGGATGTTCGGTTATTGGGCGTCCGGATATTAGAGTGATTACTGTATATATATATATATATATATATATATATATATATATATACACAATGGAATTTCGAATTTCAGCGTTTAGAATTCGATGATTTGAATTTCAATGCGTTTTGGAGTGGTCCACCCACCTCACTTTTCGATGCAAAATCGTGTTTTTTGATGCTCTCAGGGCCTGACTCCAACCAAAATAAGCAAAGATAATATTTTTGATGTGAACCAAAATGCTAGAGGTGAAGGAAAATTATAAGAAAAGTATGAGCCTAACCTAATATGTGAACATGTGTCAAGAAGAGAATGAAAATCAACATCATTTATTCATATGTGAAGCATATGAAGATATGGTTCCGAGACAATTCACCATCGTCAATTCGCCGTCAGATAATTCCCCGTCAAAACATGGACGCAGCCAAAGGAGAAATAGCAATACAGGAAAGGGCAGAAATACACCAAGTATACACTTACTGACAAGGCAATATGCACTTGCTGGCAGTATGGCAATACAATGCAGAACTACAGTTACTTAACCACAATTATAGTTCATAAAGTTTAACAGTGGGTGTTGGCAAAAAATCATGATTTTACTTAGTTAGGTTTGGAGGCCCCGGACCCAAACTAATTTTTCCCATAAAAAGTTCAGTTTAAATTTTGATTATTTGAATTTTGCGCTGATTTTTAGGCACCTATGCCTGTCGAAATTTGAAATTTCACTGTAATGTATATATATATATATATATATATATATATATATACAGTAAAACCATGATATAATGGACTTAAATAGACCGGAATCTGCATTTATCGAAACCGTGGAGCTACCGGACTAAATTCATATATATCGGTAAAAGTCTGATAAATCCAGAAGCATTCCTGACTGCCTGACCACTTCACCTATGTTCACCACAATAAGGCTGATAAAAGACATGTTTGTCAGTGTGCAGTACAGTATTATTATGTATATTATACTCTTTGATTAATGTAGTGAGTTATAACACAGTGCAGTACTTCAGTGATAGTCAGAAAGGTTTAAAAACCATTCTTGCTATCCAGACTAATGTCTGATGTATCGGAAAAAGTCTGAGTTGGCAGGGGAAAGTCCGGATGTTGCCTTTATCGGAATTTTGCATTTTTCGGAGTGGCTTGGGCCCCAATCAGTCCGTTATAGTGAGGTCTTACGGTCGTGTGCTTAAACACACATGGAGAGGCCCTACATTGGTCCTTACTTTACACACTAAGGAAAACACAAGCAAGCCGTCAATTTTTACATGGTATGCTAAGAGAGCATTAAGGGAATGAGGGCGGTTGGTAGCCCTGCGTGACCTGATGGTACGTCGGAAGTGCTCCCGTGGGAGTTGCTGTGACTATTCTTTGTCCAGACGATGTCAATCAGCACCAAAACAAAATAATTTCCTGTCATTTTTTTATATATCAGCACTTATTTGTACATATACTTTATATACCGTACTGTTATAGTAATAAACTTTTCAATCAATACTTACGTTGTAAATGTGACAGTTAGCGCTGGAGATAGGTCAGGTTAGGTTAGGATAAATTTGGTTAGGTTACCTTAAAACTGGTTAGGTTAGCTTAAAACAAGTCAGGATAAATAAGGCTGGGTTGAATTATGAAAATTTATGTTAGGTTTGGGTAAATAAGCACTGATAAAGGGCAGTTTCGCTGAAAAAATGGCGTTCTAAGATGGCATTCGTCAGTCTTCACGCACAGGTTAGGATAAGTTTGGTAAGGTTAACATAAAATTGGTTAGGTTAGTCTAAAATAGGTTAGGTAAGGTTAGGAGAAATAAGGTTGGGTTGTTACAAAAGTTTAGGTTAGGTTTGTTTAAGTAGGCCTGCAAGGGTAATTTCGATCATGTACAGCGCTCTAAGATGGCGTCCATCTGTCTTCGTGCACCCTAAGATAGTGGCCATCCGTGAACAAACACAGCTTTTTAAAGCACTTTTTACCACTTTTAAAAGAAATGGAAAACACTGTAACTTGAAATCACAATTCGAGAGTACTTGAAGAATTCCGTGAAGGGCTAAAGCAAGGAAAAAAGGCAAAATAAGGTGGTTCTATGTCTCCTTAACGATTACCAAGAATCATGAATAGAATGTTGCTGATAAATAACTAAAACTGGTATTATAAGAAAATGAAGAACAGTTTGCAGTGCGTGAGATTAAAATGCAAAGATGTTCCGATGCTGGCACGATGCTTCATAGTTTGGCCTATGAGTGAAGAACAGTACCTTTCTCGTTATATATATTCTGTCTATCTATCTGTCTATAGCCCGATGCCCTAATCCCGCAAAAGGTGGCTGCAGACAAAACGCCTCCAAGTCACTCTGTCACCCACCATTAGACTACCCTCCCCCTAACTCACCCCCCCCCCTCCCTCATATACCTCTCTACTCCATCCCTCCACCTCATCCTCGGTCTACCCCTCCCTCTCCCTCCCTCCACCCCATCCTCGGTCTACCCCTCCCTCTCCCTCCCTCCACCTCATCCTCGGTCTACCCCTCCCTCTCCCTCCCTCCACCTCATCCTCGGTCTACCCCTCCCTCTCCCTCCCTCCACCTCACCGACATACATCCTCTTAGTCAGTCTTTCATTCTCCATTCTCTTCACATGTCCAAACCACCTCAGTGTATTTCTCCTAATCTTCTCAACCACATCCACATCCACCCCACAACGTTCCTTCACTTCTTCATTCGTCAACCTGTCCCTCCACGTCACTCCACATGCTCCTCTCAAGTAACTCATTTCCACTGCTCTCACTCTTGACTTGTTCCCCTCTTGCAAGGTCCACGCCTCGCTTCCATACGTCAGGATAGGGATCACAATACTATCATGCAGTGACTTCTTAACTTCCATACTCACCTCCCTATTTCTCATCACTGCTTTCAGTGTACCAACAACCTTCCTTCCCTGCTGTACCCTTTCATGCACTTCATCCCCCAAAGTTCCACCCTTACTCATCACACTACCCAAGTACTTGAATGCACTCTCATTCTCCATATCCTCACCATCCAACCTCACTGCACACTCTGTGACCTCATTCCTCTCAAACACCATAACTTTACTTTTGTTTACATTAACTTCAGATTCCTCCTCCTACACACTCTCCCAAATTCATTCACCAAACCTTGCAACTCCCATTCATTATTATCTTTAACATTCTCAGGGGTGCACTCAGGAATTTTCTAAGGGGGGGGGGCCCCATTTGCCAGTTTTTCATGTTTTGGTGCTATTGAAATAAATATACATAAATTTTTAAAGGACCCAGAGAGCCAAGGGGGGGGCCCGGGCCCAGTCCCCCCCCCTCCTGGGTGCGCCCCTGTTCTGTATTCAGTTAAATCACATGGGTAACGTATAAAAGTGGTTTACACATGTCAATTTTAGGATCTCGCGTACTGTTAACTACTCTTAAAAAAATAAAACTGACAGTGCGTGTGACCGCCAGGGCAGAGACAGGCCTGAGTTTGACCTACTACTCGGTAAGGTACACCCAACGTGTTTTAATAACAAACGGTTCAGTTCCCGTGTATGTTTGCATTGCACTTTTAGCAAGTTAAAATATTTTTTACATAAATTATTTACATTATTCTATGGCTTCTGGAGATACATAGTTACTTTGTTATGGATAATTAAATATAGGGTTTGTGAAAGCCAAGCATTCCTCCTCTTAATAAAATGTTGGAACAGCTCTTACAATGCGTGTTGAGGGAAGTGTTTCGCTGCTTAAACTTTTAGCATACCGTTTTGATATAGGGCCCTTAGGAAAGGCCCTACATTAGATTTAAGCATACAGCCATTACTGTATATATATATATATATATATATATATATATATATATATATGTATGTATATAGATAGATAGATAGATAGATATAGATATACTGTAGATATATACACACACACACACGCACACACACACAGGCAGACCCCGAGATACAACACCCTTAGATGCGATAACCCGGCATGGCAATGTGGGTAGAAATACCACCTTACCCCGGTGAACGATGGCCAAACCCTGGTATAATGATGGATTATATTTTTGTTTTTAACCAATCTTTATGATATTTTAGACTTAAATTTTGTGTTTAGAATAATTTATAAACTAACAATAGACTTAGATTAATGTGTTTTAGTCAGAGGTTGGGTGAACATTGTCATTTTGGGATACAGTTTACTAAGTTTGATTTTCTCCAGGCTTATTTTTGATGATTTTCAGATTACATTTTTGGGTTTAGGTGAGTTATAAACTGCATCTGGGCTTAGTTTAGCTTGTTTTAAAGCTAATTGGGGGTTTAGGTTAACTAGAAACTTGTTTCTCGACTCATTTGGATGGTTGTAGGACATGGTTGGGGGAAACTGAAGCCTCAAAAACACATCCCTATACTTTAAATGTTAAATCTATCCCGAGATACGATACCCCACCTAGCAATGGGTTTTTACTTAACGAATTGCATCGTTAAACCGGGGAATGCCTGTATATATACAGTAGTATATATATATATATATATATATATATATATGTGGTATATATATATATATATATATATATATATATATATATATATATATATATATATATATATATATATATATAAATATATATATGTGGTATATATATATATATATATATATGTGGTATATATATATATATATATATATATATATATATATATATATATATATATATATATATGTGGTTATATATATATATATATATATATATATGTGGTATATATATATATATATATATATATATATATATATATATATATATATATATATATATATATATATATATATATATATATATATATATGGAGTGGCCCTGGTGAGAGAGGATAGTGTTTGGAAACTCCCTGTACTGTTGTTTGCAGATGATACTGTGTTGTTGAGTGAAGATGAAGGGGAGCTGCAAGGCTTGGTGGATGAGTTTGGGAGAGTGTGTAAGAAACGCAATCTAAAGGTGAATGTAGGGAAGAGTAAAGTGATGGTCTTTGAGAGAGGTGAAGTCAGTGAATGTACAGCGAGGTTGGATGGTGAGGAATTGGAAAATGTGAGTACGTTTAAGTACTTGGGTAGTGTGATGAGTAAGGATGGAGGTTTGGAGGGTGAAGTGTTTGAAAGGGTACAGCAGGGAAGAAAGGTTGCTGGTTCTTTGAAAGCAGTGATAAGAAACAGGGAAGTGAGCATGGAAGTGAAAAAGTTACTACATGACAGTATTGTGATACCAACTCTAACGTATGGAAGTGAAGCTTGGACGTTGTTGGAAGGACACAAGTCAAGAGTGAGAGCAGTGGAAATGAGTTATTTAAGAGGAGCCTGTGGAGTCACATGGAGAGACAGGCTGACGAATGAGGATTAAAGGAGCGTTGTGGTGTTGATGTGGATGTGATAGGAAGCATTATGAGGAACACACTGAAGTGGTTTGGCCATGTGGAGAGGATGGAGGGTGAAAGACTGATGAAGAGAGTGTATGTGAGTGAGGTGGGGGGGGGAAGAGGGAGAGGGAGGCCGAGGATGAGATGGAGGGATGGGGTGGAGAGGTATATGAGAGAGGGGGGTGTGAGTTGGGAGCAGGGCAGTGAAATGGTGGGGGACAGGGCGACTTGGAGGCGATTTGTTTGTGGCCACCCCAAACGGGATTGAGGCGTCTGGCAATAGATAGATAGATAGATATATATGTATACAGTACCCTCGCGTCCAACACGCGTTAGTCCAGCACGATTCACGTCCAGCACGGAGAGCAAATAATTAGTATTATTTAATACGATTCAATTACTGCAACACGAGTGTGTTAGCATAACACGCACAGAGCTCCGAGAAGTGGGCGAAATCCGCAGAGTTCACCTCTAGCACGATCACCCCTGGTCCAACACGGTCATACTGGACATTCCCATGATGATGATAGCCAATGAAAACTTCTGATCAAGTAGCCTTCCCCGCCCACTATCGTGACGTGATCGTGATGCCGCCAAATTAAAAACGCTTCTGCTGTCACATGATGTTTTGTTTAAATTTCTCCCACCACAGCGCCACTCAGTCGCATAATTCGCATTGGAAGGTGCTTTTTTCTTGCTGCATTTTCTGCCCTTGTTACTGCATTTTATCCTGCTCACGATGCCTAGGAAGCCTTCTGAGAACCCCAAGAAGCGTCGGCACCTCCCTCAGGCCACCAAGCTAGAAAGCATCGAGAGGAAGAAGAAAAGGGAGAGGAAAGTTGACATTGCTAAGGCCTACGACATGAATGAAGCCAACGTGAGGACCATAATAAAAAACCAAGACAAGATCCTGGCAGCAGTGAAGGCTTACAGAGTGCTAGAACAGGCAGAAGCAGGACCTTCCATGGCTGTGGACGAAGATAGTGATTCTGATTGTGATTTCGAAGGATTTATGAGGGAGGTTGAGGAGAAGCAGCAGCCATTACCCGCTAGTGACGCCAGCAGCCATCCTCCGGGGACCCAGTAGGACTACCTACAGCCTTGGATACCACCTTCCATTCCCAGCAAGCCCACCAACACTATCCTAAAAGGTTAGTTATCATTCATAGCACAGTACCATTTATTATATTTACAGTAGTACCAATATATGTATAGGTATATGGTAGGTATTTAGGGTGACTTTTCCTAGGGTTGCTGACATAATTCATTTTTCTCCATAAGCTCTATTGTTTGTCCAACACATTTTTGGTCCAACACGGGACCCATGCATGACAATATTACCGTGTTGGACGCGAGGGTACTGTATATATATATATATATATATATATATATATATATATATATATATATATATGTACAGTAGAACCTCGGTCCTCGAACACAATCCGTTCTGGAAGGCTGTTCCATGACCGAATTGGTCGAGGACCGAACTAATTTTCCCCATAAAAAATAATTTAAATCATTTTAATCCGTTCCAAGACCCCAGATGCTTACCTATTTAAGTTTCAGCACTGGTACCAGTGCTTTCCTTTACGAGGTGACTGTTTATTTCTTGCCTTTTCACAAATTATATACTCATTAACACTGTCTCCTGCTAACTGTTTCTCATTGATGAAGATAAGCAATAATTTTTCCACTTCTTCAATTATTTTCCACACTACTTTCCTCTTTTCACTGCCAGTAACCATACTGATTGAACTTGCTTTCTTTGGAGCCATTATTAGGGGCTAATACTGCTCTGAATCAAGAAAAATGTGAAGCACAGCAGGACGACCACATTGACAAACAACAAAGGTGGACGCGTGACTGTCGGTCGGCCAGCTTCCCTTCGTTTGGCTACGTTCAGGTTGGTCGAGGTCCGATATTTTGGTCGACCTCTGGAGCAAAAATTTCTTGAATTTTTTGGTCGAGGTCCGATTTGTTCAACATGTGAGACGTTCGAGGACCGAGGTTCCACTGTATATATATATATATAAGGAACATAAATGGAGATGGGCAGGCCATATAGCAAGAATAAGGGATAACTGATGGAGCAAGAGGCTTACTGACTGGACACCAAGAGAATGTAAGCGTAGCAGAAAAAGGCCTGACAGGAGATGGAGAGATGAGACAGAGAAATTTGCAGGGAAAGCGTGGCAAAGATTGGCTCAGTCAAAGAATTCGTGGAAAAGGTTGGGGGAGGCCTTTGTTCAGCAGTGGACTAGTTATGGCTGATGATGATGATGATATATATATATATATATATATATATATATATATATACACAGAGTACATCCCCACAGGACACAAGTTCTGAGTACGTGATCCCCCTTGTACGCGAGGACCTATTTTCTTTTTATTTTTGTGTATTTTTTTTTGGTACATGAATTGAACTCCTTGTAAGCGAGACAGACAGTGAAGAGTGGCCCAAATCCGGGGTTAAGCCGAGTACACGACATGGCCTCCCCAAGAAGCAATAACAGGTAAAGATCTATCTGTCTATCTATTGCCAGACACCATAATCCCATAAGGGGTGGCCATTTGACTTTTGAGTTATTGGTTTTATGGGGAGGGGCACTTACCCTCCACCAACCCACTTGTAGGGAGCAGTATGGGTTGGTTATATGGTTACCACCCAGTGTTACAAATGGTTTCTTGGCTTACAGGAAACCATTCGACTTGTCATTCAATGTACAGCCACTTGTAAAGGAAAGAAGAGCAACAAGATGTGACAGGAAACATGGGAGATATAGGAAGAGAGGAGGGCAGGCACAGAAAAAGAATGATAAAGGCTAAGGAAGAAGTAGGCAGCACTGCATCAAGTGAGTGGATGATGGTCGCCACCACCTACCACCAATGATTTACCTAGTAAAGCCATGATCTTGTAGGTTTACTTTATCTTAGGTAATATGTCTTGGATAGTTTCCCTGTACAGTACAATATTTAGGTCTGAAAGGCATCTTAAGAGTTGCCAATGAAGGGGGGTGCCGGCCATATGTAATTTTTCCCATAAGTTTATGTATTCACAGTATGCAAATTCCTAGTGCGCGACGTCCTCTGCCACCCATATAGGCGCATACTAGGGGGATGTACTATATATATATATATATATGTATATACCTAGGCTACATCCTATTATGAGACAGGTCATATGTATATATATATATATATATATATATACAGTATATAATTGCTATTTCCAGATTATCATATTCAGCTAAGGAGAATTTCTGAGTACTGAAAGAATTAATGAAGTCTAAGTCTGCCAGTTCAGAAAGTCCATTGGAAGTCATTGGATGGAAGGAGAATGGGTTAATACTGTAAAGGTACCTAAGATGCTCAATCTGCTCCTTATACTATTGTTCAAAGGTCTGTTTAGATGGGCTACTTTTTTTCAAAGCTTCAAATGAACCCCTCACCTCTTTTTATTATTCATCATAGGTACTACCAGAATCTTCAAGTGGTATTTTAAAAATTCAGGTACTGTAGTTTATGAGGACAGCACCTCTTCCCCAGGTTTGACAAGTAATGTAATCAATCCCTGCACTTTATTATTTGCATAAGGGAGACACAGTATTCATATGACTCTTATATTCTCAGGTGCCCAGATGATTTCCCTACAGAGAAAAAAAAATAGTTATTTAATGAAATAAAAAGTTCACCAATAGACTTACCAGTACCCTTGATAATGAAAGTCCATTTCAGCTAGGAATTCTAGCACATTTGCTGAGATTTCATCGCAAGAACCACATATTTAGATTTATCAAGATCAAAGAACTGAAACAGGCAGTGAAACTTGAAACGAGAACACATGAGTATGATCAGAAAAAAAAATTGTGAACAGGCAGAAACTGAGAAAATTAAGAAGTACTGTAAATATTAATCCACAAGGAGGTGAATATCTTAGTAGAAATTAAGTTACGTACATACTCTAGTGTACTTGTGTGTCTATACCGTATTTATATGTGCTATTAATCACATTGGTTTACATTTTTTTGATGAAGCTAAGTTCTCATCATGTTTCCATCATCTTTTCACCATAGATTATCATATATATATATATATATATATATATATATATTACTGTTCTTTCTGCTCTGTTTATATCAGTATGCAGAATTATCAGTAAACTTGTCAATAAAGAGTAGTGTGTGCCAAAATACTTGAGCATTTAGGTAAATCTATGAACTTCCTATGTTTCAGTCTTTCCTTTTTGAATTTATGTATGCTGCATTTGCCAGACTCCTGCACTATCTGTCATGTTACCTTGGTCACTGCCAGTTGTGGCATTCCCTAAAATTCTTTATCTTTGGCCGGCTGTTGGATGTACAATATTCCTTGCCTGCAACTTATTCAAGGCACCTAATTTTCCCTTGCTATCTCTTTTATTTTTTTTTTGCGTTTCTCACCACAGCACTTCATTTATGTATTCTTTTGAAATCCTTTCAAGTCTGTAAATACTCAGTGTGAGATGTTGATGATGCCTGTGGAAAGGCTGTGTGTGTCAGTGAAGGGTGCAAGATCCCTCTTGACAAACTGTTCGGTGGCCAGTGAAGAAAAATTATTAGCCATCAGCCACCTATCAGATTGTCACTAACATTCTTGCACACCTTCAACAGTGCTATGACCAATTGTTGATCAGCTAGACCTTTACAAGTAGCCAGTTGACTGCTCAATAAATTACATTTTCAGTGTCTTCAAATTGCTGCAGCTTCATTCTGTCTGTCTGTGAAGGTCTCTCACTCAGGCATACCATTACTTTTGTTTGTTGAGCCCATTTTGCCACCCATCTGTCAGCATCAACCAGCACAGATGCCTTTGTAGCAGCATATTACGACATCCCCAGCTTGTAGAAAGCCAGAAGTTTTGTGTGCTGGTTACTTCCTGTGAACAGAAGCAATCACCACCCTCTTACCTAGACCTTGCATGTTGAAGTGATGTTCAGCTTATTTTATTTCTTTCAGCTTCACTTCAGTACAAGTACTTTGAACTTGACATATATTGTACCTGCACCTAACCGATTTTTGCCATAGTCATTGACTAATGGTAATAATTAAGTAATAGGATTGTGGTGTTGTAATGTTACAGCTGTTTTGAACTGAAGGAAAGTTTGCTGCTGATTTTTAGTTCTGGTTTTTCTTTTGATAATTTTTTATTTGTATTTATTTTTTATTTATTTAATTTTTTGCTTGTGCTTATTGTGCTGGGGGTGTCGAATATGAATTTTTTGGCCTTTACTGTGTATAGAGACTGCAGACCAGGAGTTTTGCAAAGCTGCTTCAGTTAGTTCACTTCCAATTCAGACTAAGGAGCCAAGACCTTACTGAGGCAGGGCACAGAAATCCAGATCTGTATTGTCTTTTGCTAATGTTCCAGAGCTTGAACACACTCTATAATATTTTTCACACAGTTTGTGGTTTTGTTTAAAAAAAAAAAAAAAAAAAAAATGTTATCATTGTATGCATTTTTCTTTTGAGAATTGTTTACACAGTAGTCAGATTTTTTTTTTTTTGATCAGTAATGTCAACTGTGCTTTGATATATTGATGCATCGGCTCTGTTTCAGGTTTGCTAGTAACAGTGGGATTTTGTACAATATATATGTTAATGGTGTTCAAGCTCTGAATTAATAAGGATCTATAGTCCTTTAATTAATTGAGGTGCAGTAAATAATCAGCTTATGCTTACAGAGATTATAATGTCTAAGGATTTAAATATACTCACATAAACAAATTGCTGATACACAAAACTATAGATCCGACTTTTATTATGTACCATATGTTATGGATATTTTATGTAACCAACTTTATTAACCAGATGCGCCTCGTTACTGATGTTCTGTGTTTTTGTGTTTCTCTCCTGCTAGTTTCATAATCAGCCCACGTTGTACAGAGATACTCTGCACTACATGAACACAATCTTCACTTCATTCTTTACCGTTGAATGTATACTGAAGATCACGGCAGTTGGAGTCAGGGTAAGGAAGGTTCATGTCTACCCGGGGTTCCTCAGTTACCCTCTTGCTTTGTACTTGCTAGAGTATCTTGTGTGTGTGTGTGTGTGTGTGTGTGTGTGTTTATATATATATATATATATATATATATATATATATATATATATATATATATATATATATATATATATATATATATATATATATATATATATATATATATATATATATATATATATATATATATATATATATATATATATATATATATATATATATATATATATATATATATATATATATATATATATATATATATATATATATATATATATATATATATATATATATATATATATATATATATATATATATATGTATATATATATATATATATATATATATATATATATATATATATATATATATATATATATATATATATATATATATATATATATATATATATATATATATATATATATATATATATATATATATATATATATATATATATATATATATATATATATATATATATATATAAGCATAAATATACTGTATACTGTATTTAAATATCACACACACAGTATCAATCATTCCTCCTGCCATCTTTTATATATAATATCTGTATTATCCATGACTTTATCCTTATTCTTTCTTTTTCTTTATCTGTCTTTCACCTCTGTCTTTCTCTCATAGTTTCTTCTTCTGTGTTATATTGAAAGCACTTTTCTAAAGAGTTGTGAGTCTTGTAACCATTTTTTTTTCTACCTCATTTTTGTGTGTTTATCTGTCATATATAATCTTTCCTGTCTTCTCTTATATTCAGGGATTCATATTAATGGACAAGGCTGCTTAGTTTTAGGTTGTTTATGTACTAGATCATTATTTATTGTTTGTCATGTCTCATATTTTTGTTCTTTTATGAATGTTTCTCTGTTCAGTGTGTGTGTGTTTTTTTTTATGTATATATATATTTTCATGCATTAATAATATTTAGGTAAAAATTTTAGTGTTCTGTCTTTTGTTTATGTTGCAAGTATATTGCTGATGCTCAGTTGGTAATTATGACTTACAGAGTGAGTCAGTGACTTGACAGATGTAGTTTAATTAGATGGTATTTTTTTTTTCTTCTTAAGAATTTTCTAGTTACTTCTGGTCTTCACAAGAATCAGGTACAGTTATTCTCTGGAGTGGTTAGTTTCTGTGATACAGTATTACTTTATTTTTAAGGTGTAGCATTGTTGTTACTGTCAGTGGTGTTGTGTAATGTTGAAAGAGAATATTAGTTGCAGTTTCTTGAAGTCAGTTAAAGATGTACCAGGATTCATAACATTTGTAGCATAACTCTTCCCACAGAGAAATAATTTTTATAACTCAAAAAAAGTAATATGTGGCTGTATTTTGGTGAACAGTGTAGTACTACTATAAAGAAGCAATCCCCTGCCA
Organism: Coenobita brevimanus; assembly: GCF_032717465.1. Classification (NCBI taxonomy): domain Eukaryota; kingdom Metazoa; phylum Arthropoda; class Malacostraca; order Decapoda; family Coenobitidae; genus Coenobita; species Coenobita brevimanus. Next base: position 36,854,717 of record NC_136982.1, read on the forward strand.
TGCATCAGAGGCAGTTACACACATTCACACACACACACACACACACACACACACACACACACAGTATATATCCCTCAGAGATATCAACATTTTCAATAATTATATTTCTTCCATTGGAGATGTCAGAAGGTGAAGTCCATAAAATGATCATTGTAGGCAGAACACCTTTCTCTAAATAGTTCATATTCCCTGAAATATGCTTTGCAGCCTTTGAAATCCAGATATAGAGAGATAATGTACAGATGCCTTGGTTATATATTTAGTTCTTATTTTGTCATTGAGGGATACTTAGTTTTCCATAATGATAAGAAGCACACACACACACACGTGCACACGCACACACACACACTTCATTAGATTCAGTTTACAGCAATAGCTTTCACCAGCATAAGGTCACCAATGTTCCTCTTATGGTATATATCATATTAGGGAAAATATGCTTCCAGGCATCATCTTGACTGCATCATCATTCATTTTTTTTCTTAAATCACTATGTAGAGTAAATGCTGCTTAGGCTGCTACAGGTTAGCCATTTCTGTTTTCATTCAGTTATTATTACTATTTTTTTTATTGATAAATCTTTGCCTTGACTGAACTCACAAGGTGTACCATTTTCTGTGGTGATAAATTTTATTTATTTTTATTTTATTTTTTTTTCAACCTAGTATAATTATCAGATATAATCATTACTGTTGTTTTATGGTCTAGTTGATACTGTTCTCTTACAACATTCTGAATCATTACTTTCTTTTGCCTAAGCACCCAACTGATCTCATCTTATGATACTGTTCCCATCCATTAATCTTTAAAAGCTACTTTTTGAAGTATGTAGAATCATCTGTCTGAAATTTAGGTGTAGAAGTACTGTATGTACAGTTTTATATCAGGAACTATCTTCTCTTTTTCTTTTTTCATCCTTCAATAGAATGGATGATCCATTATCTCCTTTCTTCAGTATTAAAATATAGTTTTCTTTTGTCCTGCTTTCCAGTAACACAAAGACCTTTTGTTTTATTTCAGTTAACCTGTACAAGTCTGTCTTTCTCATCCATTCTGTTTTCCTTCCTCTCTCTCCTTAATCACTTTTGTGATCCTGAACTATCTTCCATTTAGGAAAAAATTAAACTGTTTAATTTCGAGTACAACAGTGGAATATCAGACATGTGCAAAATCTATCTAAGAATTATGTTGTCAGTCATTGTCCTCCCCTACTCCTAAATTATCCACTGCCCCGACTATATCCTGATCCTGGTATTAGTGAAACAAACAGATGGACGAGCTCTCCTTCTCCCCTTGCTAGCCGTCCTCCAACAAGTTATATACAGCCGTTGCGTATGCGAGATCTGAGCATCAGAGGCAAGAAGGTCATCGCCTCAACCCTCCCTTGCCCTGGCAACCACACTCATACAAGAGCAATGACCGCATGTCACCGACTGTCTCTTGTTCTGAGCTGTGGCTCCGTATACTGTATGGTGGCGCCGTATACCAATGTACACCCTTTCTGTTGCATTGTTCCCTGCCCTCTCCCCTCTTCAAGGTTTTGCAGCTGTTATGGTTAAGAATACTTTCTGGAAGCATGACCATGTGCATGGAATGGTTGCATTTTGACCTTCCTCTGACTACCCTTTTGTTGTAGCATAAGCCGCATGATATATGGTGTTGTGCATGCTTGCTCTCATGATGCACCAGTGCAATGGTCACTCCTGCATGCTCCTGCTGGTGTTCTTTTTGAGAATTGTGTGATGTGCATGCTCTCAGAAGTTTCAGTTTTAGCTTGATGTGTCACCTGGTAGACTCACTCTCATGCACTACTCATTGTAGACATAGTTAAATGTATCAGTGAATGGTCACTATCCTCTTTTGTTATCTCTGCTTCCTAACTAGTGTGATTTTTCATAGCAGTGGTAAAATTTTAGTTTAAACCAAGAGTAGTAACCCCAGTTTCATTATTAGATATGGAGTTAATATTCCAGCTTTGGATATTTATAAATACTAGCTTTTACAAATGGTTTTGGAGACTTTACAGTAGATGATGATAACTACTATTATTATCTTTTTTTATTAACAGAGATACAGTTTATGCATGAGTTACTATGAAGTAGGGTTAAGCACTCAACCCTCAGTGTACACAGGGAGTGGTCTGCACAGTGTGTACACAGTAAATGGAATGTGCATCCTGACTGCAGTGAATGTTGAGAGAGCATGAGGTTGAGGGGTTCCTCTGAGGCAACACAGCATGACTTCTGCACCAGCATCTTGTCACTCAACAAGCAGATGCATCTGCTAGACCCTTTGATACTGTTCCCCTCGACTAAGTGATATGCTTGCTAAGGCTTGTGGTTCTAAGTCTTCTGCTGCATCAGCTCAACAACAAGGCAAATTCTGCTTCAAGATGCTTGGGAGTTATCCAGTGCTGTACTTAATGGGTAAAAGACTTGAAACCACATCATATTTATGATACCCAGTTTGTTCATAGTATCATATTCATCTTTTTTTTTTTTATTACCAGATAAACTGAATGACCATTTCTATTAATTCATGGTATAAGTATTAATTTTATGTTTCTCTGTGTCTTTTTCCTTACATAAAAACTTGAAAATCAACGGTGCCACCTGAAAATCAATTGTTCCTCCACACTGATTGGTCCTGGCTGCATTCTCATAACCCAACCAATCACGTGTGTTGCAACAAACAACGGGACGGTACAAAATACCCTCCGCGCGCTCTCCCGCCCAATCTCCCCCTACTACTACCACTACTACTACTGCTACTACCACCACCACCACTGTGGCGCCCCCAATCATCAACACTACTACTCGGCGTCATCCTCCTGGCTGGGGCTGTTGCTTACTCCCCCGTCCACCTTCTTTAGTATTATAAAGCAGACGCTCTCTACATGGATATTCTGACATATCTCAACTACGTTTTCATCATGTTCTTTCTGTTTGAGTGTATTTTGAAACTTATGGCATATGGCTGCAGGGTAGGGAAGACATTGTTACAGTATGCTTTCCTTTTATAGTTGTTATATTATCAAGTCATCCTATCTATGGATCACTCTATTCTTTTTCTCTTACTTCCCTTTCTACTCTTTATTGCATACATTTGTTTTGTCTTCAGTTTATTTTTCCTCATGGTAAGACTTACACAACCTTGATTGCTGAACCAAGCAGACACTTTAGGTAACACAGTATTATTTTAGTAAACAGTCACTGTGCCCATCAGACTGAAACTTAGAATACACAGGTTGCCAGAGCAGCTTTAGGGAGAGAAACAGTGGCTATCAGATTTACACAGAGAGGATAATGACAGGTATGATATAATACATGTGTTGTTAAGACAAGTACTGTACTGTAAAACCTCTTTATTTTATCCTGAATTGGTTGGTAGGCCAATGAAATGATGTTCATTAAATATACCTTTGTATAATTTCAGGTTACAGTACTTTATTATGTAAAGCTGTGTATGGTGCATATCACACCTTATCTGTGAATAACTAATGCATATTATCATAAGATATTTAAAGAAGCCAAGAACAATGATACATCAGAATAAAGGGGTATTACTGAATATCAACAAATCCACATAGAATCCACAATTACTAGGCTGAAATTAATACATATACATTATTACCAACTTTTGTATTTTGTGTTAAACTGTGAAGTGTCTGATAGTGAAAGAAAATAGAGTAATCATCAGATTTGTCACACAGAGAGAACCATGTGGCTGGATGCAGTTTATTAAATTTTTAACTTAATATTATACTTGCATACAGCATACATGAATCTCTTTTATTTGAATGAACATACTGCATCTAAGGTTATTAATGATCCAGTAACACTACATTTAGTGGCATTCACAGGATATTCTCAGTTATGAAGTCTGGTTGAACAAAATCAGGATTACTCTTACTGTTAATTAGATTATTAAGCAGTTGGCAGTCATGACAGACATTATCTTTGCTGTATTTTAAAGGGTGACCACTCCGTGGGAACATTCATACTGAAGCAGTACCTCTAACTTCATTAATTTAAATATTCCTATAGTTTTGCAGAGTTAAATTCCATTGGAACTCTGATTCCCTCTAAGTACAGTCCATCAAATGGAAATGTACAATATGCAGTTTAGTGAGAGTATGCTGTCAGAGGTAGCTGGCGATACGTATAAGTTCTGCTGCATTTACAACCGTCGACCAGATCTGCCTTCTGACACCATTAATTTAAGGTATTTATCTTTACTTCTTTTTGTAGGCCATATTGAATTTGTTGTTACAAATTCGGTAAGAACGGTATTTAGTACATTACTATAAAGATTCTTATCGGCACACGATAGGGACCAAGCACTGCTGTTGCATTTTTGTAATAATGACATAAGATGCTGACTTGCTTGATATTAACCCGTGCAGCTGATGTTAGCCAGAATGTAATATAAATGATAACCAGCGTTAGCCAAAGTAAAATATAAGCGGTCTGGTGTGAGCCAGATTAAAATATGAATGACATCTGGTGTCAAAAAAAAGAGAGAGAGAAAAAAAAAAAAAAAAGGCCCTGGGGCTGAAAAGGTTACCAAGATTGTTTTAACTCCTCTGGCTTAGTAGGTCTGTCCCAAGCAGAATCAGCAACCATATTAGAATACAAAAGATGTTCCCAAACTAAAGGGTGTAATACTGTAGTTAATGCAACCAAAATTCCAAGTATGCAATTAATGTTTGGTTACTGCTGCAGTTGTCTACTTACTAAGCAGTCCGTGACATGCTGTCATAGTCTAAGCCAAAACGGTGAGGCTTAACATGCACTTGGGGCAGAAATAATACGTTCAGAGTGTCTTGTTGCAATTATGAACCAAAATATTGCAGCTGACACCACACATGTGATTGCAAGCAGACATAAATTAATTACAGTACATCCTCCTAGTACGCGAAACTCCTAATGCGTGAGGATCTGTTTGTAATATTTTCTTTACCAAGAGTACATGAGTCACACCCACACGACGCAAGGCGGCGGGGAAAAACTGCCCAAAACCAGTGTTTTCCAGTGTGAACCCTGAGAGCGACACCCACCTCTGATGGAGAGTGATTTGCCAGTGCCAAGGATTAGTTGAATCCTATGTGCCCTGAATAGGTTCGAGGAGGAATTGGAGAGCATGGAACTGTGCCAGCAATGAATGGAAGAGGTTCTGAGTTCACTAGACTGAACCTTCTGCTATTACACAGAGAAGCACCATCAAGATATTAACAGGAGGAAACAAACCCTCATCACCCATTACATTCAGTGGCCACCATAAATTCAGGAAGCTGAGGAAGCAGTACCTTCTTCTGCAGAGCCAAAACCTGGAGAGGAACTAGAGGATGAGATGATGTCAGTGGTGTCATCAATAGACTGAAGGATTCATGAAGGAACTGAGTGAGGTGGCTCATGAAAGTGTTGATGAGGAGGTTGGTGGGGTGGGTGGTGCGGCTGGCGGTGCATCGAGTGGTGTGGCACACTAAATGCCTTACTCTGCCTCGGAACCCCCTCCTTACGTCCATCAAGCCTGTTGTCTTCTTTGATTAAGGTGAGCAGCCATATTCTTGTTATTTCAGTTATATCTCAAGTACCGTACTGTATGTGTCTTAGATATTTTCCCTCAAATGAGTCAAAAAGGTCAGTGATAGAGGGGGGGGCACCACCCACATGTTAATTTTTCCATTAGTTTATGTATTCCTAGTATGCGAAGTCCTAGTACGTGAGCACGTCTGCCGCCCATATAGGTGCGTACTAAGGGGATGTACTGTATATGATATTTTTTGGACTATTGAGTAAGTGAAAGAAGCCACCAGCTCATGGGTAATGCATTGACTTCCCAACCTACATTTGCCCTGAGCCTTTGGTTTGAAATGATTACCATGGCAGACATCAAAAGTGGGTCATGGTAGTATGTACTTCCTTATTTCTTGCATATTTTTGCATTCTGTTGGTTCTTCTGATGATGTACAGACTGGCAGAGAATTGATCTATCTATCTATCTATAGCCAGATGCCGTAATCTTGTAAAGGGTGGTCATTTGTCATTTAGTTGTTTTGCAGGGAGGGACACTAACTTCCACCAACCCACTTGCTGACACATAAGGAACACATATGGGTTGGTTATATGGTTACCACCCAGCATTTTAAATGGTTTTCTGGCTTACAGGAAACCATTTGGCTTCTCTCTCAATGTAAAGCCACCTGAGAAGGAAAGAAGAATAATAAAAAGTGACAGGAAGGATGGGAGAAATAGGAAGAGAAAGGGCAGACGCAGAAAACGAACGATAAAGTGAAGGAAGAAGCAGGCAGCACTACATTGAGTGAGTGGATGATGGTCCTTGCCACCTACTGCAAACTGTCAGGGAAGCATAGCCAATATAGCACTTTCACTGGCCTTGCTGACATGTTGAACACCCATTCCTTGTTCTCACATGGCCAGCATAGAGAAGGGTTAATTCATATTGTCACCTCTCTGAGAAGATTAAGTCTTTCAGTGGACCTCATAATAGACTGATCAAGGAAAAACAATATATCAGTAAATTTTGGATAACTAGAAACCTATTTCACCCTCATACAAGGGTGGTGAAGCCACCCAATGAAGCAGCTTGTAAATGCTTTCTGCAATCATCAAGCTTAATAGTGTAGGAGGGCAGTCTCATTCATCCTCTTGAGGGTTTAGATATCTTAAGTACTATTGTCTATCTATCTATTGCCAGACGCCTCAATCCCGTTTGGGGTGGCCACAAACAAATCGCCTCCACATCGTCCTGTCCCCCGCCATTTCACTGCCCTGCTCCCAACTCACACCCCCCTCTCTCATATACCTCTCCACCCCATCCCTCCATCTCATCCTCGGCCTCCCCCTCCCTCTTCCCCCCCCCACCTCACTCACATACACTCTCTTCGTCAGTCTTTCACCCTCCATCCTCTCCACATGGCCAAACCACCTCGGTGTGTTCCTCATAACACTTCCTATCACATCCACATCCACACCACAACACTTCTTTATATCCTCATTCGTCAGCCTGTCTCTCCATGTGACTCCACAGGCTCCTCTTAAATAACTCATTTCCACTGCTCTCACTCTTGACTTGTGTCCTTCCAACAATGTCCAAGCTTCACTTCCATACGTTAGAGTTGGTATCACAATACTGTCATGTAGTAACTTTTTCACTTCCATGCTCACTTCCCCGTTTCTTATCACTGCTTTCAAAGAACCAGCAACCTTTCTTCCCTGCTGTACCCTTTCAAGCACTTCACCCTCCAAACCTCCATCCTTACTCATCACACTACCCAAGTACTTAAACGTACTCACATTTTCCAGTTCCTCACCATCCAACCTCGCTGTACATTCACTGACTTCACCTTTCTCAAAGACCATCACTTTACTCTTCCCTACATTCACCTTTAGATTCCGTTTCTTACACACTCTCCCAAACTCATCCACCAAGCCTTGCAGCTCCCCTTCGTCATCACTCAACAACAAAGTATCATCTGCAAACAACAGTACAGGGAGTTTCCAAACACTATCCTCTCTCACCAGGGCCACTCCAATATCCACTACCCTACTTGTACCTCTCTTATTACCCCATCCATGAACAGATTGAACAACCATGGAGACATGATACATCCCTGTTTCAACCCAACCTCCAAAGAGAAAAATTCACTTAGTTCACGTTCCACACGTACTGCAGCCTTAGCACCATCATACATACTCTTCACAGCATTCAACAACTTCCCATCTACTCCATATATTCTGAATACTTTCCACAATCCTTGTCTATCCACCCTGTCATATGCTTTCTCCAAATCCATGAAAGCCGCATACAACTTCTTTCCCTTCTCTAGAAACTTTTCCACTAAAGATCTAAGAATGAATATCTGATCTACACAACCTCTTCCCTTCCTAAAGCCTCCCTGTTCTTCTCCAACTAATTCCTCTGTTCTTTCTCTAACTCTGTCAATAAGTATCCTACCATACACTTTTCCTATTATACTAAGAAGACAAATGCCCCTATGATTACCACACACTTCTTTTTCCCCTTTTCCTTTGTACAATGGAATAATTATACCTGACTTCCAATCCTCCGGGACTCTGCCTTCCTCCCAGGCCAATCTGCACATCTTCCACATCCATTCTACTACTATCTTTCCCTCATGCTTCAGCATTTCACCACACACTTCATCAATTTCTGGGGCTTTCCTCAATTTAACTTTCTTCATTGCTTCCACATCTTCTATCCTACTGATTTCTTCCTGTCTTCTCACCTCCCTCCTTCTCCCAGTCATTCCCCAGCCACTTATACTCGTATTACTTCCATCCTGTATGTTCAACAATTCTATAAAGTGTTCTCTCCATCTGCTCACTTTTTCTCCCTTCTCCACTAGTACTCTACCATTTTTATCTTTCACTCCCCTGCTAACCTCACTTCCACCCTGTCTTACTCTCTTCACCTCTTTCCAGAACATCTTCTTACAGTCCCTCCACTTTACACTCAAATTCCTTCCAAATTCCTCATCCACTCTCTTCTTACTCTCTCTTACTATCTTTTCACCTCTCTCTTTCTTTCTACATATAACTCTCTTTTCCGCCTCTCAACTTCTTCCACGCCCCTATTTCTCATCCATTCATTGTATGCTTTCTTCTTTTGTGCCACAGCCTGTCTCACTTCTTCAGTCCACCATGCTGTTCCTTGCACCCCCCTTCGTCTTCTCTTCCTCTTACACACCACATCACATGCTGCACATATTTCTGTAAATATCGTGCACACACCTTCCACGTCCCCCATCTGCTCCAATTCATATTTGCCCAATCGTTCCTCCACTTCTCTCTTATACTCTTGCCTTTTTCTCATGCTCTTGTAACCTTTCCACTCTCCTTGCAACTACTCCTTCCTCTCATCTTTCCCTTCTTCTATTCCTCCATCTTGTATCCTAATTCTCACCACCACCAAGTAATGGTCAGAAAGTCCACTCCCCCAACCTCTATAAGCTCTTGCATCCATTACACATCTTTGCATCCTTTCATCCACACACACATAATCAATCATTGCCTTCCTTTCATTCAGTTCACCACCCACCCTTCTCATCACTCGCCATGTTTACCTGTGGATCATTTTATGCCAGAAGAGGGTATTGGCTATCACCAACCCCCTCCCTGTACAAATGTCCACTAACGCATTGCCATTCTCATCTATTGCAGCAGGCACACCCCACTCACCAACTATTCCATCCACCTTCACATTCCCTACTTTACCATTCATCACACCGATCAAAAACACTCTCTCATTCCTTCCAAACTTTTCCATGCACACTTCCACATTTGTCCAGAACTCTTCTCTCACTCTGCTAGCACGATCTTGCGTTGGCGCATACACACACACAATCGCCCACATTTGTATTCCAACCTTCAACTTTACCCACACAATCATTGACCCAACTGATCCATACTGTCTTATGATTTTCTTCCATCTTTTACTCACAACTATAAATACTCCTTCCTTTGCCCTCTCATTCTCACCTAGTCTTGCACATATACCCCATCCATACTCCCATTCTCTCACACTTTCTCCTCTCCATTTTGTTTCAGTCATTCCACATACATCCACTTTTGCACCCTCAAGCACATGGACAATCTCTCTTTCTTTCACCTCATCATTCGCTCCTCTTACATTCCACGTAGCCATTACCAAGTCCTTTGTCCGGTCCTTGGTCATCATCGTTTGGTCAGTCCTTGTCCAAGGTTTCTTGTTTGTTTTTTTAGTTAGTTGTTTTCCAGGGAGGGGCACTAACCCTCTGCCAACCCTTTTAGTCGCCTTTTACGACAAGCAGGGATACTGGAGGAGTATTCTTGAAAAAAAACCCTGCCCCAAGGGGGGTACTATTGTGCTGCAGAAAAATATGAAACTCCTCTCAGGTTTGTGGTGAAATAAGAGCTTTTGTGCCTTCCCATCATCCTTGGGAATCTCCCAGCAGTGTCTGGAAGACAGCTCTTTTCTCCAAGTAGGCATGAGAGCATTTGAAGAGGAGAAAAGATGAAAACCCATTTAGTAGGTTGTGTTGTTCGGTGCATCCTACACTTCTGTATTGGATTTCTTTTTTATGTAAACATTTTTTTTTTCCTCTTTATAATTTAGTAGTGCTGGTACCATTTTTTATCCCTATAATTTGGTAGTGCTGGTACTCTAAGAAGGGCACCTGAACATGAGGCAGGTTCACATTTTACTGTGTTTCTTGAGTTCCAGTATTACTTGTATTATTATGAAAGTCATAGAGTGAAGCATTTGGCTTAGTAGACAGTTGTCCACAAAATATTGGCTGACAGCTGTGTAATATTCCCAGAGGAACAAAGTTTCAGTGAGGAGTTGACTTGAGTCTGGAACCCTTGGAAGAGCTGGTGAGATCAGATGATGAATCCAAGAGAAGCACCTACACTAGTCCTTTGGTGAAGGAGGTTTGCTGTCTGTCTCGCAGGCTGCTTGGTACTTCTGAACCCTTTAATGTGGAAAAAACCATAGTTTACCTTGTCAAGTGTATATGGGATTAGATTCTTCTCTACCCAATGGTGAAAGGGAGATGAGAGTCTTACCAGACTTGTCTGCTCTGGAAGTCATCTTCTGGAGTTCTTGGCAGGATGTTCCTACCCTTCCACTTGTGCTGTTGCCTTAAGGCTTAGTGTGTCTAGAAAGGTGGTATACTTCATATTTTGTTAATGTACTGTGTGAGAATACATAAGTATATAACAAAGACCAAGTGTGCTTGGGACAGATAACTGAGTTTTTCTGTATAGCACAGTTATCCCACAAAATTTTAGATATGAGATTATTGGACTGAACTGCCTGCTGCTGAACAAATAGCAAGGCCACGTGTGCTCAGCTTTCACTGATACGAAAGAAGAAACCCACTGTTAATAACCAGTAAGAGATGGATGGCAAACTTACTTGAACCACATATTTACTTATATTCAGTTTCCTTACTTAGTTTTTTGGCCATGGAAAAAATATCCAGTAAGTAAAATGATAAAACAATCAGACTTAATAGTTGGGGAGGAAGCATGGGTAGGACTGGTCTTATCCAGATGATTATCATACCCCCCTCAAAACCCAATTTCCCTCCAGCGTTTCGAGACAGGGCATATCATCGAAGTCATCATATTTTAAGCATGCTTAAGCCATTGTTTACAATAATGATAATTAAAAGATACTTTAATACAGTGATTGATAAATCTGTTGAAACATAAGGATTAACAAGTATGCAGTGGTGTCTTGAGTAGCACAGTTAATTGACACTGGCTGGTTGCTGCACAACACAGTATTATGCTCTAAAGCAGTTGGAAGACCATTATAAAGGCCTAATTGCTTCTGGCTGCTCAGCTAGTCACATTTTTTTCCACAAGGACGTCTACCGAAGAGTATCCTACTCACCTTCCAAACACACGTTATTTAAAAATCTACGGTATGCACGCACGCAAGCACGTGCGCGCGCGTGTGGACACACACACACACACACACACACACACACACACACACACACACGGTTTCGAGGTGAGGACACACCAGCAAGGTTAGATTTACTGTTCACCAAAGAACCTGGTGTAATAGAATCATTGAAATATCTCTGTTCTTTAGGAAAAAGTGATCATGTGGTCATTGAGTTCCAGATGTTAATAGGGAACGTTGAGCCAAGAGACGAGCTTCATAGACAGGGAAGATACAACTTTGGGAAGGCAAATTTTACAGGATTGAGAAACTTTTTTGAAAATGCAGATTGGAGAAAATTCAGAGAAACAAGAGAGATACAGAGGAAGTGGGATATCTTTCTAGACCTCTATAATTCAGGAGTGGAAAAATTTGTACCAAGAGTAAGAGGGAAAGAAAACAGGAAAAAAAGAGTGGTTTAATAGAAGGTGTATGATAGCAAAAAAAGAGCGAGATAAGGCGTGGAACAATTGGAGAAAGAGAGGTAACAACAGAACAAAGGAAGAATATAAAAGAACAAGAAATGAATGCACAAGAATACATAGAGAAGAAGAAAGGAATTTTGAAAAAGGTATAATAGACAAATGCAAGGATGAACCCAAACTGTTTTATAGATTTGTTAATGGCAAACTGAAACATAAGGAAGGAATCACCAAACTGAAAGTAGAAGGAGAGGTCTTTAAGGATGCGGCAATGCAAGCAGAAATAATGAACAAACGTTTCCAGTCAGTTTTCACTAAAGAAAAGGAGCTTGTGGAAGGGAAGGGAGTGATTAGAAATGTTCCAGTGATAAAAGATATGAAAGTGGAGGTACAGGAAGTGAATAAATTACTGGAAACTCAAGATGTAAGGAAAGCCCCAGGACCTGATGGAATTTCTAATTGGGTGCTGAAGGAATGCAGAGAACAACTGGCGGATAAAATTCACAGTTTAATCGTATGCTCACTGGAAGAGGGGAAAGTGCCACAAGCATGGAAGAGGGCAGATGTGGTACCAATTTACAAGGGAGGAAACAGGGAAGAACCCCTGAATTATAGACCAGTGTCTCTAACCAGCATGGTCGCAAAATTGTGTGAGAGAATCCTGAAAGACAGATGGATAAAATATCTAGAAGAGATGAATATTTTGGCTGAATGTCAGTTTGGAATCAGAAGTGGAAGGTCATGTGTTTCTGACTTGAGCTTTTACTCAAGAGCAATTGACATGGTACAGGAGAGAGATGGTTGGGTGGATTGTGTGTACTTAGACTTAGAGAAGGCCTTTGACAAGGTACGTCATAAAAGACTAATGTGGAACCTAGAATATATAGGAGGACTGAAGGGGAAACTTCTGGAATGGATGAGAGACTTTTTGAGAGACAGACAAATGAGGACAGTAATAAAGGAAAAGATGTCTGGATGGAGGGAAGTAACAAGTGGAGTCCCTCAAGGCTCGGTGTTGGCGCCAGTAATGTTCCTGATTTATGTAACTGATATGGTAGATGGAGTGAACAGTTATGCAAGTCTGTTTGCTGATGATGTAAAGATCTTGAGGAGGGTAGAGGTTGAGGAGGATTGCAAAATACTGCAGGAGGATTTGGATAGGATACACAATTGGAGCCGGACATGGGAAATGAAGTTTAATGTAAAGAAATGTAAAATATTGGAAATGGGTAAAAGTACCAGGAGTCCGTCACTGAATTATTTGTTGGGTAATGAATTAATCACAAAAAGGAGAGAAGAGAAAGATTTGGGAGTGCTGGTCCAAGATAGTTTGTCACCAGAAAAGCACATTAACAAGATAGTTGGAGAGACTTATAAACTCTTGACTAACATAAGAGTAGCATTTCATTAAATGGATGAGGAGATGATGAAAAAATTGATAGTGGCAATGATCCACCCCAGGTTAGAATATGCAGCGGTAGTGTGGTCCCCACACAAAAAGAAAGATATAAGCAAGATTGAGAGAATACAAAGAACAGCAACCAAGATGGTCCCCAGTCTGACAGACCTGTCATACAGAGAGAGGCTGGAAAAACTGTCTTTGCCTTCCTTAGAGGAAAGGAGAAAGAGGGGAGACATGATTGCAGTGTTCAGGACCATGGTGGGAGTAGATAAAATTAACAAAGAAGATCTGTTTGTATGGGATAAGAGAGCAACAAGAGGACATGGAATAAAATTGAAAAAGTCAAGCTGCTTGAAGGATATCAAGAAATATAGCTTTCCTTACAGAAGTATAGACTTATGGAATAGCCTGGACAAAGAGATTGTCCAGTCTAAAAACTTAAATGAGTTTAAAGCCAAATTTGACTTACTGAGAAACAGTGATGGAAACCCATGAGCATAGTACATTCCATGTATATCACAATTAGGTATATTAGGTAAATACTTAAACATTTGGAACGACTTAGACAAAGAGGTGGTGCATGAGAAAAACATTCATGTGTGTAAAGGTAGACTTGATAAATGTGGATATGGAGACAGGACAACACGAGCATTGCTCATTTCCTGTATACTACAAATAGGTAAATACACACACACACACACACACACACACACACACACACACACACACACACACACGGAGCTCTTCCTGGATCGAGGAGAAATAATAGTTGAATCAGCAACGAAAAGGAGACCAGCTTATTTGTGATTATGTAAATGAGTGCATGAGTGGTGGTCCCGTCGGACAGTAGTTAAGGAAAACTGCGGTTTTGGTCATAAAAAGAACAAGACATAGTGAAAATAGAAAGTCTACATATGGTTGAATCATGGCAGAAAAGGATGGTGCCATGTTTATGACTGGCGAGAAAGGATTTGAGGGCTTCACTGAAGAGGATGTCGGAAATGGAAGTATTAAGTTGAACCAAAAAAGAGTAGCAGAAGTAAAGAAAACAGTGGAGAGGAATGTCCAGAAGATAAAAAAGATATGGACAGTAATTAGAGAGTTAAAGGAATGGGCCATAGAGCAGGAAAACGAGATCACAATTCTATAGAATAAACTGGAAAAAACTTGGACATGCAGTGACGAACAAGAAAGAGAAGTTACGGAATGAAAAGTAATCAGTGAATCTGCCTCTAATGAAACAAAACAGCTTAAGGGGAAGAATAAGAGATTGCAAGAAGAAAGGGACAGGATGAAAAGCAAACTAGATGAGCATGAATCCAAATCAAGAATACAGGATGAGCACATTAAAGAAGTCAAGGAGCAACATAAGGGGTGGAAGAAAATTCAAGAAGAAGGATATGTAAATTTGAAAGAGATTATAGAACAAAGCAAGGAAAAGGTAGAGAAGGAAGTAGTTAGGGTACTGAGAAGTAGAGACTCTTTAGTTAGGGATGTAGCAGATATGAAAAAATGTGTAATAATATCAGGAGTTAAAGAAAAGCGTATGACAATAAGGTCAGAAAGAGAAAGAGAAGAATTGAATAAGGTTAAAGAAATAATATCACTACTCGTGGAGGAAAACAACGAAGCTCAAGAAGAGACTGAAGAGATGTTTAGGTTAGGAAAGTATGAGGAAGGAGGGACAAGGACATTGAAGGTAAAGTTTACGTCCCAGGCAACAGTAAACGAAATTATCAGTAGAACATGGAAACTATCAGACAAGGATGGGTTTAAAAATGTTTGGATAAGGAGAGTTGCAAATGAGGAAGAAAGAGCTAAAATAAAGGAGTTAGTAAAGGAAACAAAGGTAAAAAACGAACAAAGAACGGAGGAAGAGAAGACAGTGTTTTATTGGAGAGTCATGGATCAGAAATTACAAAAGTGGTACCGATGGAGAGAAGGAGAAAAGAAGGTACAGTAGTGCACCAACTTTCGCTACAGCAGGATTCGCGGAATCCACTTTCGCGGCATGCACCAAATATTCCCTAACTTCCACTTTCGCTTGAAAAAAATCGATTTTCGCGCACAAATTTTGGGTTTGGGACAATATTTTGAACTTTGAATTTCCTGCACCGCCCCCCCGCAACCCACTGCCATCTTGAATGACGTCATGTCAACACTCTGTCCACCCATTCCCGCCATTGTGTACGAGCGTGCTAGCTCCATTGTGTTGGATTCTCACGGTTCAGTGGCCTCTACTATACCTGGTAGTGTGGGGAAAGGGCCTGGTGGTGTGGGGGGAGAGCCTGGTGGTGTGGGGGGAGGGCCGGGAGGCAGTGGTGGTGATAAAAAGTGGCCGAGACATTCAAAGTCGGTGCTATCCCTACTGACAGTGCCATAGAGGAGCTTAACCTGGATGAAGATTTCGATGGATTTGTTCAAGAGAACCTAGCACAAAGGGAAATTCAGCACAGAGTGGAAGTGTTGCATCAAGTTGCATCTGAGGAGGCAGAGAGAGAGAGTGGTAGCGAGGCAGCAAGAGGTGGCGCCAATACGTCTGGCGTGGCTAAATAAGCCCGCCACGCACCTCGGATACTTACCCCCAACATCCATTAAACATCTCAACCGATCTCTGTGGTATGTTTCTCCTCATATAATGTGTACTGTACAGTTTTTATTGTTTGTATCTCACAATGCAATGTACAATAGTGATTTGATGTACTGTATTGCAAGTGAAAATGAAAATCTGATGTTACTTTAGGATAACCGGGAACCAATTAGCCTTTTTGCCATAAAGACAATGCCCCAACTTTTGCTATTTCCACTTTCGCGCATTATCTTTGGACCCAATTAGGCGCGAAAATTGGTGCCCCACTGTATAAAAAATATCAAAAATAATGTGGAGATGGTATATACTAATGTAGATAGTTTAATATTGGCAAGACTAGAAATCAATATTTTGAGGGTACATGAACCTGATGTTATGTACTTTGTGGAGACCAAGTTAAGAGAAGATACTGATGTTCATATGGGAGATGGTAAATACAAACTGTGGAGAAGAGACAGAAAAGAAAAAACAGGAGGAGGAGTGATGATCGCAGTGAAGAACAACATAAATGTAGATACCGTGGAAATGGGAGAAGGAAGGGTCGAAGTGATAAATATGAAATTAGAAACTGGAGAGAATAGCAAGGGAGATATGGCGGTAGTGTATGTTCCCCCTAAAACAAGAGCATGGAGTGATGATGAATACCAGAAAATGTTGTCAGACATGGCTAGTTATTTACAAAAAAATATTGAGAAAAGCAACAATATAATTTTAATGGGTGACTACAGTTGTAAAGAGGTGAACTAGGAGGAATGGGACTCAGAAGGCAGCGAAGATTCGTGGGGCACTGTATTATTAAATCTAACAATGAACAATGTGATGATGCAATGGGTCAAAGAAGAGACACGGTTCTGTGGTGAGGACACACTAGATTTACTGTTTACCAAAGAACCTGACATAATAGGATCCTTGAAATATCTGTGTCCTATTGGAAAAAGTGATCGTGTGGTCACTGAGTTCCAGACAATAACAGGGAACGTGGAGCCAAGAGACGAGCATTATAGGCAAGGAAGATACAACTTTGGGAAAGCAAACTTTGCAGGATTGAGAAAATTTTTTTGAAAATGCAGATTGGAGAAAATTCAGAGAAACAAGAGAGATACAGAGGAAGTGGGATATTTTTCTAGGCCTCTATAATTCAGGAGTGGAAAAATTTGTGCCAAGAATAAGGGGGAAAGAAAACTGGAAAAAAGAGTGGTTTAATAGAAGGTGTATGGAAGCATAAAAAGAGAGACACGGCGTGGAACAATTGGAGAAACAGAGGTAAGAACAAAACAAAGGAAGAATATAAAAGAACAAGAAATGAATACACAAGAATATGTAGAAAGGAAGACAGGAATTTTGAAAAAGGTATAATAGACAAATGTAAGGATGAACCCAAACTGTTTTATAGATTTGTCAATGGCAAATTGAAACAAAAGGAAGGAATCACCAATCTGAAAGTAGAAGGAGAGGTCTATAAAGATGCAGCAGTGCAAGCAGAAATAATGAACAAAGGTTTCCTATAAATTTTCACTAATGAAAAGGAGTTTGTGGAAGGAGAGGTAGTGACTAGAAATGTAGTGATAAAAAATATAAAAGTGGAAGTACAGGAAGTATATAAATTACTGGAAACTCAATATGTAAGGAAAGCCCCAAAACCAGATGGAATCTCTAATTGGGTGCTGAAGGAATGCAGAAAACAATTGGCGTATAAGATTTGTTTCATTGTGTGTTCTCTGGAAGAGGGGAAAATGCCTCAAGTATGGAAGAGGGCTAATGTGGTACCAGTTTATAAGGGAGAAAACAGGGAAGAACCCCTGAATTATAGACCAGGGTCTCTAACCAGCATGGTCACAAAATTGTGCGAGAGAAGTCTGAAAGATAGGTGGGTAAAATATTTGGAAGGGATGAATATTTTGGCTCATAGTCAGTTTGGATTTAGAAGTGGAAGGTCATGTGTTTCCAACTTGTTGAGTTTTTACTCAAGAGCGATTGACATCCTTCAGGAGAGAGATGCTTGGGTGGATTGTGTGTATTTAGATTTGGAGAAGGCCTTCGACAAGGTACCCCATAAGAGACTAATGTGGAAACTAGAGAATATAGGAGGACTGAAGGGGAACCTCCTGGAATGGATGAGAGACTTTTTGAGAGACAGACAAATGAGGACAGTAATAAAAGATAGAATGTCTGGATGGAGGGAAGTAACAAGTGGAGTCCACAGGGCTCGGTGTTTGAGCCAGTAATGTTCCTGATTTACATAAATGATATGGTAGATGGAGTAAACAGTTATGCAAGTCTGTTTGCTGATGTTGCAAAGATTTTGAGGAAGGTAGAGGTTGTTGAGGATTGTAAAATGCTGCAGGAGGATCTGGATAGGATACACGATTGGAGCCAGATGTGGGAAGTGAAATTCAGTGCAAGAAAATGTAAAATTTTGGAAATGGGAAAAAGTACCAAGAGGCCATCACTGAATTATTTGATGGGTAATGAACCAGTCACAAAAGCAAGAGAAGAGAAAGATTTGTGAGTGCTGGTCCAGGACAGTTTTGTCACCTGAAAAACAGATTAACAAGACAGTTAGAGAGACGTATAAACTCCTGACTAATATAAGAGTAGCTTTTCATTATATGGATGAGGAAATGATGAAAAAATTGATAGTGACCATGATTCACCCGGGTTAGAGTATGCAGCAGTAGTGTGGTCCCCACACAAAAAGAAAGATATAAACAAGATTGAGAGAATACAAAGAACAGCAACCAAAATGGTCCCCTGTCTGGCAGATCTGTCATACAGAGAGAGGCTGGAAAAACTGGATTTGCCTTCCTTAGGAGAATGAAGAAAGAGAGGTGACATGATTGCAGTGTTCAGGACCATGATGGGCGTAGATAAAATTGACAAAGATCTGTTTTTATGGGATAAGAGAGTAAGAAGAGGACATGGAATGAAATTGAAGAAGCCAAGGAGCTTGAAAGATATCAAGAAATATAATTTTTCTTATAGATGTATAAAAGACCTGTGGAATAGCCTGGACATAGAGATCATCCAATCTAAAAAACAAGTATAAAGGTAAACTTGACTTACTGAGAAACAGAGACGGGACCCCACAAGCATAGCTCATTTCCTGTATATCACAATTAGGTCAATACAATTAGGTAAATACACACACACACACAGGTCGCCAACAGAGAAGGAGCTCCTTGTGGATCATGAGGAAATAATCGCCCAATCAGCATCGAAAAGGAGACCAGCCTATTGTAATTATGTGAATGAGTGCATGAATGGTAGTCCTGTTGGACATTAGTATAAAAAAAAAAAAAAAAATGTTTTGGTCATAAAGAGGACAAGATACAGTGGAAATACAACGTTTCCATATGGTTGCATCATGGCGGAGAGGGATCGTTCATTGTTTACATCTGGTGATGGGGAATTTGCGGTCTTCTCCAATGAAGATATGGGTAAAGGAAGTACTAAGCTGAACCAAACAAGAGTAGCAGGTGCAGAGAAAATGGCAGAGAGGAATGTCCAGGAGTTAAAAAAGGTATGGTCAGTAATCACAGAGTTAAAAGAGTGGACCTTAGTGCAGGAGAAAGAGATCTATGTACTGCAGAATAACTTGGAAAAAGTATGCACACGCAGTGCTGAACAAGAAAGAGAAGTTACAGAATTAAAAGTGAGTAACGAATCTGCTTCAAATTAAATAAAACAACTTAAGGGGGAAAATAGGAGGTTGGAAGAAGAAAAGTACAGGATGAGAAGTAAACTGGATGAGTATGAATCAAAATCAAGGATGCAAGATGAGCACATTAAGGAAATCAAGGAGCAACACAAGGGGTGGAAGAAAATTTAAGGGGAAGGAAATGTAAATATGAAAGAGATTATAGGACAACAAAGCAAGGAAAAGATGGAGAAGGAAGTGGTTAGTTTACTGAGAAGTCGAGAATCTTTAGTCAAGGAGAAATGCACGATAATTTTAGGATTAAAAGAAAAACGTATTACAGTTAGATCAGAAATGGAAAGAGAAGAACTGAGTAAGGTTAAAGAGATAATACCAGTGGTTATGGAGGGTAACAACGAAGCTCAAGAAGAGACTGAAGAGGTGTTTTGGTTACGAAAGTACGAGGAAGGAGGGGCGAGGCCACATAAGGTAAATTTAAGTCCCAAGTACAGTAATTGTAAATGAAATCATCAACAGAACATGGAAATTATCAGACAAAGAGGGGTTCAAGAATGTTTGGATAAGGAGAAATGCAAATGAGGAAGAAAGAGCTAACATAAAGAAGTTAATAAAGGAAGCAAAGGCAAAAAATGAACAGAGATCGGAGGAAGAGAAGACAGCGTTTTATTGAAGAGTCGTTATCGTTTTCATTTTTAAAGGCTCCAACATGTTTGCACGCGTCGGCCTTGGTCACCTAATGGCGGCTTTCCACGCTGCCCGATCCATTGCAGCCTCCCTGTTCAGTCCCTTAACTCACACTTAATGACCTCGTCCCATGTCTTTCTCGGTCTACCCCTCATTACCCCACCCCTAATATTAACACTTCTCACCCTCCTTACCCAATTATCATCCCCCATCCTCTCCACATGTCCAGACCATCTTAATCTACCTCTCCTCATCACAACACCAATACACTCCAGTCCCATCCTACCTCTCAACTCTTCCATTGTAAACCCAGCCCCCCCAGACCTTGCACGCAGGGACGTACTACACATCCACCTAATCATTGTCATTTCTGTACGTCTGAGCCAGCGAATATCCTCCTCCTTTACTGCCCAGGTCTCACTACCATACAGCATTACACTCCTGACACATGCTGCATGCAAAGACCTCTTAGCACGTAGGGAGAGCCCTCTCAATGTCAGGAGAGGCAAGAGCTCCCTGAACTTCTTCCAACCACTTCTCACCCTAGCCACAGACAGCACACAACAAGTCTCCCAAATAAAAAAATACATCCACACACTCAAGAGATTCACCAGCAAGTTCAATCCTTTCACGCCTGACAATCTCCACCTGCTCTCCCCGACATGCCGCAGACATAAAATCAGCATTATCTCGCAGTCTACCTCTGATACCACTACATCTCTTATGCACCCATTTATCACAAACACCACACAAGGTAGAATTACTTCCCAAGCCCTTGTGGCAAACTGCACATGGCCACTCTCCTTCGTCTTTGACAGTACCGCCACCAACTCTAGATATCATCAATTTTGTTTTATCTGCATTTACCCTTAAGCCCTTGTGTCCCATACCATCTCTCCATTTCCTAAACCTCTCCTCCGCCTCCCTTTCGTTCTCTGCAGTCAACACCAAATCATCAGCATACAACATCTCCCACGGGAGTCCATTTCTAAAGTCACGTGAGAGAACTTCAAGACAATGATAAACAACATGGGACTCAAAACTGACCCCTGATGTACACCAACATTCACAGAAAACTCATCACTCAAATCTCCATTCACTCTTACCTGGGTGCAAGCACACACATACATAGCCATAACCACCCTAACCAGCCACTCCTCCAAGCCAAGCTTTCTCATTGCCTACATCACCACATCTCTAGGGACTCTTTCAAAGGCCTCTTCCAAATCAACAAAAACAATATACAGATCCCTTCTCCTACCAATATATTTTTCCTGAAGCTGTCAAACAATGAGTATGGCATCAGTGGTCCCCTTACCTGGCATAAACCCAAACTGCATCTCATCAATATTCATTCTTTCTCTAATCATACCTTCTAAAACTCTCTCCATTACCTTCATTATCAGAGCTAAAGGCTTTATAACTCTATAATTTCCTCTTTCCAGGGCATCACCCTTCCCTTTATACACATTTACAATTACACACTTCAGCCAGTCATCTGAGACAACACACTCATAAATAATCATATTTATCAGGTCAGTGACTAACCTCACCCCTATATCTCCTGAGGCCTTCAACATTTTGGCAGTCAACCCAGACACACCTGCTGCCTTCCCAACCTTCATCCTGCTTATTGCCTCACTCACAGTAACAGCATCAATCAAAGGCCAAGGGCCAAACACTGGATCTGCTGGCTCCAAACCTTCCCTGTCCCAGTCAAACTCCTCATTCAACAACCAGCTATAATGCTTTCTCCATGCATCTTTAACCCGTCACGTCCCGAGGTTTTTCGCACCTCCGACACCCCCCATTCTAGAGCTATTTTGGAAAAAAAATTTTTTGGCTGAAACTTCCGCTTTTGTTGAGAAACAATGGAACATCACCAAGAAAGGTCTTACCGTGGTCCATAAGTGGTTGGAACAAGTGAGGTCCCCCGCACCAAGTACAGTAAACCCTCATTATACGATGGGGTTCCATTCCTGAAAACCCCATCGTAAAGCAATCCATCGTATAACAATCCCATTATAACATGGAGTCAATGGGGATACGTTCCCAGACGTGCCTAAACTCTCACATACACACACCTTAGCACTCACATACATGAAATATCCTTATGTTTAAACATTTAAAGTAACACATTAATAGTGAATAAAGAGAAAAAAAACTTGAAAACTACAGTATACAGTAGATCTTACCTTTACTGAAGCAAGCAACGGTTGTTTATGTGGTTCCTAGACAATTCGCCGTCATAATATGGACGTTCCCCGTCAGGACAATTCCCCGTCATTCTATAAATATACTTATTACTGATTAACTGATATTTTAATAACTAATTTTCAGGGGGATCTATCAAAGTCTATTTTCATTCAATAGCATTGGCTTTGGATATCATTTGTAAGTTGCACTTTTAGACAGTATTTAACTTGTTTCTACCTTGCTGTAGTTGACTTTGAATTATGTTCTAGCATCACCAACAGCTGTTTTCATTAATTTCCATTGGTACTACAACATTCTGGGTATATTTTAAAACGACTTTGAAGGGGTACAAGTACAGTACTAAAAAACTAGTGTACTTCCTAAATAAACTGATATGAAAATAAACGACGGGGAATCATCCTGACAACAAAAAGTCCCGATGGCGAATTGTCTTGTTATTGTTGTGATGGCGAATTGACTTGATGGCGAATTATCCCGAAACATGTATATAGACGTAATATGAAGATTATTTGTATAATTCCAAAGTATGTCGATCGTTCACTTAAGGTAATTAGGCATTTATATAAATGCCAATGTCTCGTATGTAGCCTTATGCTAAGATGAAGGAACGATCATAAATCAGCTGATTCACGTTTCAATATATTATTATTTTTCATTTAATGCCCTTGATTTGATGCCATATTTTACATTTACTATATGAACAATAAACCACCATCACTTTTATAACTTACATAATTAAAATACTAGTGTACTTGCTAAATAAACTGATATGTAAATAAATGACGGGGAATCGTCCTGACGGCGAATTGTCCCGACTGGGCCTCACAGTCACAGCCCTCACTCATCAATGTCAGAACTTCCTGGCTGGGCAGAGCTGGCTGGCTGGGCAGGGCTAGCTAATGAGGCTGGACTGGTGGACAAGTGTGTGTGGTCCAATGCCGACAGTGTGAGGACGTTTTTGTTGTGTTTGCACATTCGTTGTTCACTGAGCCGCGGATGATCCATCGTTGTAGCAAATCGTTCCCATTGTATAGTGGGCATAGGGTACTAAAATTTTGATACTGTATAAGCGAAATATCGTGTTAAGAGGCATCGTATAATGCGGGATTACCATATCGTATTCTATCATTGACGTGAGGCGCTCTCGTTTTCTGTGGTAGGAAATATTGGGAGAAACAACAAACAACACCTCTACATTTATTGAATTTGAACTAATAAACAATAAGAGTAACAATAAAGTGAATTTCAAATACATATGAAAAATAAGCATTGTACCTTCGCGCGTTCATGGCGAGTTAGGTCTGAGTGGTAACATGCTATGTGCTAAGTTTCTTTTATCAGTCAACATATCATTTTTTCTACTTATATACTTCTGTTTCATTGACATTTTACCAGTTTTTACTGTTTGTAAATGTTTTCAGCTGTTTTCATTCATTACGATGATATGCAGCATAAGTATAGCGCACATCTGCTTAATAAGCGCACTCGCTATGACTCGTATTTCAACATACTCAATTGTTTTATCACTTTCCTGTTATTTTTTTCTTTACATAGAACCTTTCCTCCACCACTGTAAATGTTTTCAATTATTTACATTCATTACGAGGGCATTTAGCGAAATCTATCTATCTATCTATCAATTGCCAGACGCCTCAATCCAGTTTGGGGTGGCCACCAACAAATCGCCTCCACATCGTCCTGTCTCCTGCCATTTCACTGCCCTGCTTCCAACTCACATCCCCCTCTCTCTTATACCTCTCCACCCCATCCCTCCATCTCATCCTCGGCCTCCCCCTCCCTCTTCCCCCCTCCACCTCACTCACATACACTCTCTTTGTCAGTCTCTCACCCTCCATCCTCTCCACATGGCCAAACCACCTCAATGTGTTCCTCCTAACACTTCCTATCACATCCACATCCACACCACAACACTCCTTTATATCCTCATTCGTCAGCCTGTCTCTCCATGTGACTCCACAGGCTCCTCTTAAATAACTCATTTCTACTGCTCTCACTCTTGACTTGTGTCCTTCCAACAACGTCCAAGCTTCACTTCCATACGTTAGAGTTGGTATCACAATACTGTCATGTAGTAACTTTTTCACTTCCATGCTCACTTCCCTGTTTCTTATCACTGCTTTCAAAGAACCAGCAACCTTTCTTCCCTGCTGTACCCTGTCAAGCACTTCACCCTCCAAACCTCCATCCTTACTCATCACACTACCCAAGTACTTAAATGTACTCACATTTTCCAATTCCTCACCATCCAACCTTGCTGTACATTCACTGACTTCACCTCTCTCAAAGACCATCACTTTACTCTTCCCTGCATTCACCTTTAGATTCCGCTTCTTACGCACTCTCCCAACCTCATCCACCAAGCCTTGCAGCTTCCCTTCGTCTTCACTCAACAACAAAGTATCATCTGCAAACATCAGTACAGGGAGTTTCCAAACACTACCCTCTCTCACTAAGGCCACTCCAACATCCACTATCCTACCTTGTACCTCTTTTATTACCCCATCCATCTACAGATTGAACAACCATGGAGACATGACATCCCAGTTTCAACCCAACCTTCAAAGAGAAAAATTCACTTAGTTAACCATCCACACGCACTGCAGCCTTAGCACCATCATGCATACTCTTCACAGCATTCAACAACTTCCCATCTACTCCATATATTCTTAATACTTTCCACAATCCTTGTCTATCCACCCTGTCATATGCTTTCTCCAAATCCATGAAAGCCGCATACTACTTCTTTCCCTTCTGTAGAAACTTTTCCACTAAAGATCTAAGAATGAATATCTGATCTACACAACCTCTTCCCTTCCTAAAGCCTCCCTGTTCTTCTCCAACTAATTCCTTTGTTCTTTCTCTAACTCTGTCAATATGTATCCTACCATACACTTTTCCTATTATACTAAGAAGACAAATGCCCCAATGATTACCACACACTTCTTTTTCCCCTTTTCCTTTGTACAAGAGAGTAATTATACCTGACTTCCAATCCTCCGGGACTCTACCTTCCTCCCAGGCCAATCTGCACATCATCCACATCCATTCTACTACTGTCTCTCCCCCATACTTCAGCATTTCACCACACACTCCATCAATTCCTGGGGCTTTCCCCAATTTAACTTTCTTCATTGCTTCCACAACTTCTATCCTACTGATTTCCTCCTGTCTTCTCACCTCCCTCCTTCTCCCAGTCATTCCCCAGCCACTTATACTCGTTCAACAATTCCTTGAAGTATTCTCTCCATCTGCTCACTTTTTCTCCCTTCTCCACTAGTAGTCTACCATTTTTATCTTTCACTCCCCTGCTAACCTCACTTCCACCCTGTCTTACTCTTTTCACCTCTTTCCAGAACATTTTCTTACAGTCCCTCCACTTTACACTCAAATTCCTTCCAAATTCCTCATCCACTCTCTTCTTACTCTCTCTTACTAATCTTTTCACCTCTCTCTTTCTTTCTACAGTACATATAACTCTCTCTTCCGCCTCTGAACTTCTTCCACGCCCCTATTTCTATGCTAGCGCATATTCACATAGCAAGCACAATCTCAAACACTCGTGTTTCATCTTCTACTTTATTTATTCACTCCAATTATACTTTCCCATTTACATTACACACGTTTACACCCCTATACTGCACTATACATAGTTACTGGCTTTATTTATTCTAGTGAGCATCAGAATATCGCACGAAAATACCCTCCCAATGAATGTTTCAACAAACATGATACTCAAACACTTACATACAAATTCTTCACTTATATTACACACTTTCCCACTTGTTGACTTCTGTTTTCATAATTATGGGCCTTATTCATTCCATTGAGTGTCAGGAAATTGCATCTATATACACTTGCAAGGAATATTTTGACTTAGAATATATTTCAGCACTTACAATAATTTGAACTTATATTATACCCGTTTGCATTTCCCATAATAATATTTACATATTTACGGGCCTTATTTATTGCACTGAGCGACAGAATATCGCATCAAAATACCCTCGCTAGGTATGTTTCCACTTACATCATATTTATACACTTACATACTATTTTTGCACTTATGTTATACCTGTATGCACTTTATACTAATATTTTCAGATCAACAGGACTTATAATTTCACTGAGCGTCTGTTTGTCGCATTTACTTCAGAGTTACAGCGTCCTATTGCACTCGCACCATATTAGAACTGCATCAAGGTGCGATACCCGCTGAAACATGGGTGAATACAGAGACCCACGTCACACTCGATGCACTCATAGCGGGTGTCCTTCCTCTGTGTGGTGAGTCTCACCCGGGAATTGCTACACACGTGACACCTGCGTTGGTGCCTAGGTCTATTTGGCTGGGGAGGGATAGGAGTGGGGAAATGGCGGCCGGATGTTCTCAGGGGAGTTTGGGCAATAGGGGCAGTGCGGGTGCGATGTTAGGGCCTTTCAACAGCATACCGTGCAAACATCTCTCTTGTGAGCTCCCTCACAAACCCTTCAAAGGGTTCCTGAACTCCTGTTGTCATGGCGTGCAGGTGATGGCAATTCAGAGCAGTGATATCTAGCAAGTGAAAGAACAGTTTCTTATACCACTTCATCGTGGTCCTGGCACACTCTACCACCGATATCATGGAGTCTGACTGGTCCACCAGGCGCATGTTCATGTTATAATCCAGGACACACTCAGGTTTCCATATGTGATGCCTGTTCTCGCTCCGGTAATCCACAGAATCAGTACGGTGCATCAAGGGGTGGTGAACCGTGGACAAGAGGCTTACTTCTCTATTATGGTTCCACACAGTTGCAAGTATGTTGTTGGCTTTGAAGAAGACAACCTCATTCCTGTCAAGTTTCCGCCCTACCTTGACCATGTGACGCCGGTTCACCTTCACGGTTCCACAGATTCCCGTTTCATGCATGTGTAGATAACGAGCGAGAAGAGGGCTAGTGTACCAATTTTCCAGGTAGAGGACGTGACCACGATGAAGGTAGTCTTCTATCATTGTCTTTACCACTGCTCCCGACAGTCCAATACTCCGATCTTCTATTATGTCTGTCTGTGCATCGGTGTACAAGACTATGTCTTGCACGTATCCAGTCCTACAGTCACACATAACAAAGATCTTGAACCCAAAACGGTGCCCTTTGCTGGGTATATACTGCCTAAATGAAATATTGCCTCTCCACAACACAAGACTCTCGTCTATGACGAGGTCTCTATAGGGATAAAATGACGAGCGAAAGGTTTGCTTCAGGTGATCAAAGACCAACCTAATTCGCCTCATCTTATCTGTGTCGTTCGCATTTGCAGGATCATCAGCGTCATAAAAGTGGAGGCGACTTAGAATTTGTTGGAAATTATTACGGCTCATGACTTGGCCAAATATTGGCGTCAGCTTAACAGGGTCCCTTGTCCAGTAGGCCGGAATATGTTCTTTCGTATAATATCCATCAAAAGGACCAGGGCAAAAATAAGAACATTTCTGAAAGGGAGACAGGGTAATCATATATGATAGAATGCCTGCTCCTTGTTCCCAATCTTTCACTCTCATGGCGCTGGCTGCTTGTAAAACGGTTGGTTTGGTCAACAATCTGCTCCACAAAAGCATTACTAAAAAACCGGTGGAAAAAATCCAGCCTGGTGGAATTAGGGTGAATTCCGGGAGCAATGCAGCCAGCGCGCCCCTGCTCAGTGAAGGGGTGAATGAGGGGAGAAAAATCACTCCCATCCTCCCAATTCCATCCCACAAATCCCTCATCCCCATCAGTGCCTTCGTCTGGGTGGGGAGGAGATGCTGGTGGGGGAGGTTGGGGAGAAGGAGTGCGGAGGGCTTCCCCACTCGCACTCCTCTTCCCTCTGCCTTTACCCTTTCCCTTTCCCTTACCCTTATGGCCTTGAGGAACATTACGGGGCTGTGGGGATGAAGTTCGGGAATATTGGTGAGCGTAAGACGTGCTGGGGAGTGGTTCCTCCCCACCTTCCCCCTCCATGACAACACCACGTGATTTTTCACGCACCCTCACTCACCCATGTGTTTGGGGATATTGGGGAGCAGAAGACGTGCTGGGGAGTGGTTCCTCCCCATCTTCCCCCTCCATCACAACCCCACGTGATTCAGGACGCAACCTCACTCGCCCACTTGATACACCCTACCACCTCACACCACCTAGGGAGAGTGATGACTCACTCCCGCCACTCTCACTTTCCATACTCCTCCCTGCACTTTCCCTTTCACTTCCCACTCCCTCCACGGCACTTCCTACCTCCCCAAACAAAAGACTAGGCCCATACCTGCTCGTCCAACGTGGTGTGCGCTCGGGGCCACAATGAGTAATTACCTCACGTCTGTACCAAGTGGCAGCACGTCCCACGGCTCCGTACTCGTCCTCGTCATCAAATTCCAGTTCCACATCACATTGGGGCTGGGCAGAGGATGTTCCACATTGTTTTTTGGCTGGCTGCCCCTCTCTAGCAGCACAGTAAGTCACATACTGCCGCTTCCTGGGGGACGGGACTTCTTCATCACTGCTGGTGGATTCCTCCTCCTCTGGCTGCACATAATCTTTGTCAACAACCTCGTCATCCAGTGGGGAATCACTGTTGCCTGTAAAGGCGTCCAGGGTGGCTTGAATTTCGTCCTCTGAGAGACCTCTCTTTGCCATGTCTGAGCAGGACTTGCTAACACGTGAGTGACCGAGCCGTGGGTGAGCGCAGGTCGCGCGGGGTCGCCGAGTGTCCCCGCCTGGTGGCAGCTAGGGGAAGGTCGAGCGACCATAGATACCGAAAATCAAGCGCGAAATTTGAAAATTGTGCAAATTATGCACCTTGCAATTGCGCGACTTACCGGTACATCGCCGTGACTGGCAAATGCAAAATGTTGCAACGTACCCATACGTTGACAGGATGCGGCAGGTTAATATCTTCACTGTTCACCACTACCTTTCCCTCATCATTCTTCACACACTGCTCACCTGTAATATCCCGATTATCCCTCTTCATCTGATTTGCCACCTTTAATATCATATTTTTCCTTTCCCCATGATTTAGGTTATCAAGTAAAAGTCTCTGTGACTCTGACTTCTCCCTGTATACCTTCGTTCTAGCCCTACGCTTGGCAGCCAAGTATTCCTCCTTGCTACCACCCTTCCTCCATTCCCGGAAAAGCCTTCTTTTCTCCTTAACTGCAGCCTCTACACCCTCATCCCACCACCAAGTTACTTTATGTCTTGGTGGTCCTCTTGTACAGCTACATGTTACATCAGTAACACTCAAGAGATTGTTCTTGAGGGCTCTGTACTGTTCATTAACACCTCTGTCTACAGCTCTCTGTTCAGCCATCATTCTCCTCATCTCGCTGTAGAAGGCATCCCTTACTACTTGGTCTTTCTGCTTCCATATTTTCCTCCTAGGTACATAAGTCCTCTTTTTCATCACTCGTTCTTTAAGCACCATATCACAAATCAATAGTTTGTGCTGCTGCACACACTCCTCACTTCCTATAACTTTAACATCCCTCACTAACCTCCTATCAGCCCTCCTAACCAGAAAATTATCTATCTGACTGCTATTTCCTCCAGACTCATACATAATTAACCTACTCTATCTTTTCCTAAAATATGTGTTGCACACAATCATGTCCATTGCCTCCCCAAACTTGAGTATCCTTTCCCCTTCCGCATTCATTATACCAAACGCACATCCCCCGTGTACTCCTTCATAACCTTGTGCTGCATCACCTACATGACCATTTAAGTCTCCTCCCAAAACCACTATCTCATCATCCCGCACACCACCTACTACACGTATTAAATCAACCCAAAATTTATCTTTCTCTGCCTCATCCAATCCTGCCTCTGGAGCATATGCCGATATAACTGCAGCTATCTTTCTACCGAATAGAATTTTCACTTCCAATATCCTATTGCTTACTCTTTTAACTTTCATAACATATTCCACCCATTTCTCTGCAACCATCACACCAACACCCCCATATCCGTCTGTCCCCCCCTGCCAAAACAACTTATAGCAACAGTCCTTACCAACAATCTTTCTGGCTGAACCACCCCTGTACCGGACTTCCTGCAAACACGCCACATCCACCCACCTCCTACTGAATGCCTCAACGACTTCCCCCGCTCTTCCCCTCAAACTTCTCACATTCCATGAACCCACCCTCATCCCTCTGGGTGATTTACTGTCCTCAGGCTTGCTTTGAAACTTATTCTTGTGTTCTGTCATAGTAAGGATTAATAAAGGGGGATAGACATACCAAAGGCGCCACTCACTGCACAGTCCTAGGTCCTGGCAATGGATCTGGGACCCCTAGCCCACTTGCTCACCATTGGTTGTGGTAGTGGCCTCGGGGCACCCTGTCAGGACAGCTGCAGGGACACTCTCCAAGTGTGCCTTGGCACTGCAACTATCCCGCCATTATACACCCTCTGATAGGGCAGCCTCCTAGGGCGCTACTCCCTTGTTCGGGCCCCTCTCTATTGGGCGGAAGCGGCAGCCTGGGAACCGCAATGCCCTGTACCCTTTAGCACAGGCCCGAGCCCCATCTTGCCCTGGACCCATGATCTATGCTGGCGGAACCCCCATCATGCCTCCCCCCCAAGTCTGCCACTAGGTAGCGGGGGCAAAGTTTTCTGGCATCATGCCCTTGCTGGTGCCATCCCCTGTAACATAGTGGGATATGTTGTGTGAAATGTAAAGTGCATGTGGTGTAGTGCTTAAGATAGAGGAAATGTTTGAGAGAGTATGCTGGTCTACCCTCCATGTTACTGTCACACTGAAAAGGTCAGCAAAGGGAGATGGTTAGATAGCTAGTGAAACAGGAGCTCCATCTCTCCCTAATACCAGCATTCCCATTGTTGAAGTGGTACTCAGGGAGAGAAGAGGGAATAAAAAACAATGAAAAAAGTTTGAAAGTGGCATACACTAATGTTGATTGTTTAACATCGGCAAGGTTAAAAATCATCGATTTCTTGAGGGTACTTGAACCAGTTGATATGTGCTTTGTAGAGACCAAGTTAAGAGAGGATATTGATATCCTTATGGGAGATGGTAAATACAATCTATGGAGAAGAGAGAGAAAAGAAAAAATGGGAGGAGTGATGATAGCAGTGAAGAACAATATCAAATGGATACTGTGGAAATGGGAGAGGGTAGGGCTGAAGTGATAAATATGAAATTAGAAACTGGAGAGAATGGCAAGAGAGATATGGCATTAGTATATGTTCACCCTAAGACAAGAGCATGGAATTATGATGAATACCAGGAGATGTCAGACATGGTTAGTTATCAACAGAAAGTGATTGAGAAAACCAACAATATAATTCTAATGGGTGATTCTAACTGTAAAGAGGTGAACTGAGAGGAATGGGACTCAGGAGGCAGTGAAGATTCATCTTTCTATCTGTCTATTGCCAGACGCCATAATCCCGTACAGGGTGGCCATTTGTCTGTGAGTTATTTGTTTTACAGGGAGGGGCACTAACCCTCCACCAACCCACTTGACACATAGGGAGCACGTATGATTCGGTTGTATGGTTACCACCCAGCGTTGTAAAAAGGATTCTTGGCTTACAGGAAACCATTTGGCTTGTCACTCAATGTAAAGCCACCTGTAACGGAAAGAAAAGCAATAAGTAGTGACAGGAAAGATGGGAGAAATAGGAAGAGAGGAGGGCAGGCACAGAAAAAGAATGATAAAGGCTAAGGAAGAAGTAGGCAGCACTACATCAAGTGAGTGGATGATGGTTGCCACCACCTACCATTAATGGGGCACTTTATTGTTAAATATAGCATTGAATAATGTAATGACCCAGCGGGTGAAAGAAGAGACACGATTCTGAAGTGATGACACACCAATAAGAGTAGATTTACTGCTAACCAAAGAACCTGATGCAATTGAATATTTGAAATATCTGTATCATATAGGAAAAAGTGATCATGTGCTGATTGAGTTCCAATTGATAAAAGAGAATGTGGTGCCAAGAGACGAGCTTTATAGGCAGGGAATATACAAATTTGGGAAAGCAAACTTTACAGGATTGAGAAAATTTTTCGAAAATGCAGAGTGGAGAAAATTCAGAGAAACAAGAGAGATACTGAGGAAGTGGGATATCTTTCTAGACCTCTATAATTCAGGAGTGGAAAAATATGTTCCAAAGATTAAGTGGGAAAGAAAACAGGAAAAAGGATTGCTTTAACAGTAGGTGTATGATAGCAAAAAAAAGAGAGGGACATGGCATGGAACAACTGGAGAAAGAGAGGTAACAACAGAACAAAGGAAGAATGTAAAAAAAATGAATATACAGGAATACATAGAGAGGAAGAAACGAACTTTGAAAAGGGTGTAATTGACAAACATAAGGAGGAACCCAAATTGTTTTATAGATTTGTCAATGGCAAATTGAAACAAAAGGAAGGAATCACCAAACTGAAAGTAGAAGCAGAGGTCTATGAAGATGTGGCAATGCAAGCGGAAATAATGAACAAATGTTTCCAATCGGTTGTCACTAAAGAAAGGGATTTTGTGGAAAGGGAGGGAGTGACTAGAAATGTAGTGATAAAAAAAATAAAAGTGGAAGTGGAGGAAGTGTATAAATTAATGGAAACTCAAGATGTAAGGAAAGCCCCAGGACTGGATAGAATCTAATTGGGTACTTAAGGAACGCAGAGAACAACTGGCAGATAAGATTCACAGTTTAATTGTGTGTTCTCAGGAAGAGGGGAAAGTGCCTCGGGAATGGAAGATGGCAAATGCTGTACCAACTTATAAGGGAGGAAACAGGGAAGAAACCCTGAATTTTAGACCAGTGTCCCTGACCAGCATGGTCGCAAAATTGTGCGAGAAAATCCTGAAAGATAGATGGATAAAATATCTGGAAGAGATGAATATTTTGGCTGATAGCTAGTTTGGATTTAGAAGTGGAAGGTCATGTGTTTCCAACTTGTTGACCCTTTACTCAAGAGTGATTGATGTGCTACAGGAAAGAGATGCTTGGGTGGGTTGTGTGTATTTAGATTTGGAGAAGGCCTTCGACAAAGTACCCCATAAACGACTAATATGGAAATTGGAGCACATAGGAAGACTGAAGGGAAACCTCCTGGAGTGGATGAGAGACTTTTTGAGAGACAGACAGATGAGAGCAGTAATAAAGGACAGGATGTCTGGATGGAGGTAAGTAACAAGGGGAGTCCCACAGGGTTTGATGTTAGTGCCAGTAATGTTCCTGATTTGCATAAATGTGGTAGATGGAGTGAACAGTTATGCAAGTCTGTTTGCTGATGATGCAAAGATCGTGAGGAAAGTAGAAGTTGAGGAAGACTGTAAAATGCTGCAGGAGGACCTGGATAGGGTACATGATTGGAGCTGGATGTGGGAAATAAAAATGCAAAAAAATGTAAATGATTGGAAATGGGTGAAGGTACTAAGTGGCCATCATTGAATTATTTGATGGGTAATGAACCAATAACAAGAACGAGAGAAGAGAAAGATTTGGGAATGCTGGTCAAGGATAGTTTATCACTTGAAAACATAAGAGTAGCCTTTCATTACATGGATGAGGAGATGATGAAAAAATTGATAGTGGCCATGATCCACCCCAGGTTAGAATATGCAGCAGTAGTGTGGTCCCCACACAAAATGAAAGATATCAACAAGATTGAGAGAATACAAATAACAGCAACTAAGATGGTCCCTAGCCTGGTATATCTGTCATACAGAGAGAGACTGGAAAAGCTGGATCTGCCTTCCTTAGAGGAAAGGAGAGAGAGGGGTGATATGATTGCAGTGTTCAGGGCCATGATGGGAGTAGATAAAATCGAGAGAGAAGATCTGTTTGTATGGGATTGGAGACTAACATGAAGACACGGAATGAAATTGAAACCAAGCTGCTTGAAGGATATCAAAAAGATAGTTTTCCATATAGATACATAGACATGTGGAATAGCCTGGACAAAGAGATCGTCCAGTCTAAAAACTTAAATAAGTTCAAAGCAAAATTTGACTTATTGAGAAATAGAGACGGGGCCCCACGAACGTAGCTCATTTCCTGTATATCACAACTAGGTAAATACACACACACACACACACACACACACACACACACACGCACACGCACACACACACACACACACGCACACGCACACACACACGCACACACCAAGTACCAAGAGGCCATCATTGAATTATTTGGTGGGTAATGAACCAATCACAAAAGCGAGAGAAGAGAAAGATTTGGGAGTGCTGGTCCAAGATAGTTTGTCACCTGAAAAATACATTAACCCCCCCCATCCCGACATTTTTGGACCTTTTTTTTTTTGGCTCAAACATCCGCTTTTGGTGAGAAACATTGAAAATTCATAGAGAAATCGCTCACCTGACGTTTAAAATACCGGATTTAGGTGCGAGTACTTCCTTACCTGACTGGGTTTTCTAACAGGCTGGCACCAAGGAAAACGAGTTCTATGGGAGGGTAACTATTTTATCCACTCATAAACAGTATTTATTTATTTACTTGGTACGAATTTATATGTAGTACAAGAGTATATTGGTTTTCAAACAGTAATATAGGCATTATAAGCATTGTTTCACTCACTAACTCATCACCATTCATGACCTTTGTTTTCCCACATTACCTGATCATCATTTCTGACTATTTCTTCCTCTAAACTTTGTCCTCCATATTGTCATCGACTGGGGAATCACTCTGGCCCTGAATGCCATTATTGGCCAGGTCACTGGTAACAGGTGAATTGTCGAGACAATGGCGTGCAGGGTGGGGGGGGAGAGGTTATGTGGTGTAAGGCATTGTTCCTGCTTGGCATCTTGTAGAGGAATAGAGGAAGGTGTCCCATGTATACATGCCAAAAATCACTCTCCAAATCACTCGCGAAAATTGAAAATTGTGCAAATTA
Organism: Coenobita brevimanus; assembly: GCF_032717465.1. Classification (NCBI taxonomy): domain Eukaryota; kingdom Metazoa; phylum Arthropoda; class Malacostraca; order Decapoda; family Coenobitidae; genus Coenobita; species Coenobita brevimanus. The sequence goes on from NC_136982.1 coordinate 36,890,108, forward strand.
GGGACCTTCCAATGTTGCCGCGTTAATTCACGTCGCCGGGACGGCACGGGTTAACGAGGCAGTTAGAGAGACAAATAAACTCCTGACTAATATAAGAGTAGCCTTTAATTATATGGATTAGGAGATGATGAAAAAACTGTTAGTGGCCATGATTCACCCCAGGTTAGAATATGCAGCAGGAGTGTGGTCCTCACACAAAAAGAAAGATATAAACAAGATTGAGAGAATACAAAGAACAGCAACCAAAATGGTCCCCAGTCTGGCAGGTCTGTCGTACAGAGAGAGGCTGGAAAAGCTGGATTTGCCTTCCTTAGAAGAAAGGAATAAGAGAGGAGATATGATTTCAGTGTTCAGGACCATGGTGGGAGTACATAAAATTGATAAAGAAGATCTGTTTTTATGGGATATGAGAGTAACAAGAGGACACGGAATGAAACTGAAGAAACCAAGGTGCTTGAAGGATACCAAGAAATATAGTTTTCCTTATAGATGTATAGACCTGTGGAACAGCCTGGACAAAGAGATCGTCCATTCTAAAAACTTAAACGAGTTTAAAGCTAAATTTGACTTATTGAGAAACAGAGACGGGACCCCACGAGCGTAGCTAATTTCCTGTATATCACAATTAGGTAAATACACACACACACACACACACACACACACACACACACACACACACACACACACACACACACACGAACAGCCGGAGAGAGAGGACGTCCCAGGCATCGCTCCTAACCTTGAGTAGTTTCAGGAATTTGTCTGTCCTGTCTCCTGGGGTCTTTCTTTAAATTTAAAATAATGAAAGTTAGTAGACTACCAAAAATGTAAAGATTTGTTGGCAATAGTATACATGAATGTTTGTGGCTTATTCGGTAACAGCTGTTTAGGTACTTTACCGGTACGTTAAACATGGCCGAAAATGTAAACAATGAGGGAATGGAATTTCAAGGATTTGATGCTAATACTAATGTCATGGACCTGGTGAAAACATTAATTATGAGGATTAGTGAACTCGAAAAAAAAGTAGAGAATCTAGTGATAAAGGATGTGTCAGGAAATACGGAAACCACCATACAGAGTCTAATCCAGTCCAACGAAACAGCCAATGAAGAGATTAGGAATTTGAAGAGGGAAAATGTTGAACTGAGGAGGAAACTTGAAGAGAGTACTAATAAAACGGAGAAGGTGAGTAATGTATTAGAAGAACACAAGGCAAAATGGGCACACGTAGAAGAAGAACAGAAAGAAGTGGTCAGCTTAAGAGAGATCATCCAGGAAGAAAGGGAAATGAACAAGAAAGAAATGGAAGAAAATGTAGTGAAAATACTGAAGAAAAAAGAGAAAATAGTGAGAGAAACTGTAGAAAGGAACAGATGTGTGGTAGTATTTAGAAACAGGGAAGAGGAAGAAAAGGTTAGGTTCGCAAGACTCGAGAGAGACATGAACATGGTGAGAGGAATATTAGGCAAGATTGACCCCGAAGGAGACAAGTGGGTTAAAGAAATTGAGGAAGTAAGGAGGATAGGGCCTTATAAGAAAGGGGAAACAAGACCAATGAGAGTCAAGTTTACATCAGAAAGTGTAATAAATGAGATACTTAAAGTGACCTGGAAATTAAGCAAAGAGGCGGGGATGGAAAATATTATAATAAGAAAAGATCTGAATGAAGAAGAAAGAGAAGTTTTAAAATCATTAAAGGAAGAAGTAAAGGAAAAAAATGATAAGAGGACAGAGGAAGAACGTAATACTTTTCTTTGGAGAGTATTGGATATGAAAGTAAGGAAATGGTATTTAAGGAAATAGAAGTGAAGGAAACTAAGGGGGATGGTTGTGAAAGATCAGAAGTTGAGGAAGTGATACGGACAGAGAGTAGGAGAGAAGAGGGTATTAATAATGTCAAAAATAATTTGAAGGTGATATATACTAATGTTGATGGTTTCATATCGACAAGGATCGAAATTAATGATTTCTTGAGAGAACATGAACCTGATGTCATGTGCTTTGTAGAGACCAAATTAAGAGAAGATATTGATGTTCATTTGGGAGATGGTAAATACAAACTGTGGAGAAAAGACAGAAAAGAAAAAAAGGGAGGAGGAGTGATGATAGCAGTGAAGAACAACAAATGTAGATACTGTGGAAATGGGAGAAGGCAGGGCTGAAATGATATATATGAAATTAGAAACTGGAGAGAATGTTAAGAGAGATATGGCGGTAGTGTATGTTCCCCCAAAGACGAGAGCATAGAAGGATGACGAATGCCATGAGATGTTGTCAGATATGGCTAGCTACTTGCAAAAAATAATTGAGAAAAGCAATAATATAATTTTGGTGGGTGACTTTAATTGTAAAGAGGTGAACTGGGAGGAATGGTACTCGGGAGGCGGCGAGGATTCGTGGGGTACTATGTTATTAAATATAATAATGAATAATGTGATGACGCAGTGGGTCAAAGAAGAGACACGGTTTCGAGGTGAGGACACATCAGCAAGGTTAGATTTACTGTTCACCAAAGAAACCGATGTAATAGAATCATTGGAATATCTCTGTCCTTTGGGAAAAAGTGATCACGTGGTCATTGAGTTCCAGATGTTAATAGGAAACATCTAGCCAAGAGACGAGCTTCATAGACATGGAAGATACAACTTTGGCAAAGCAAATTTTACAGGATTGAGAAACTTTTTTGAAAATGCGGATTGGAGAAAATTCAGAGAAACAAGAGAGATACAGAGGAAGTGGGATATCTTTCTAGACCTCTATAATTTGGGAGTGGAAAAATTTGTACCAAGAGTAAGAGGGAAAGAAAACAGGAAAAAGGAGTGGTTTAATAGAAGGTGTATAATAGCCAAAAAAGAGAGAGATAAGGCTGGAACAATTGGAGAAAGAGAGGTAATGACAGAACAAAGGAAGAATATAAAAGAACAAGAAACGAATACACAAGAATACGTAGGGAAGAAGAAAGGAATTTTGAAAAAGGTATAATTGACAAATGCAAGGATGAACCCAAACTGTTTTATAGATTTGTTAATGGCGAACTGAAACAAAATGAAGGAATCACCAAGCTGAAAGTAGATGGAGAGGTCTTTAAGGATGCGGCAATGCAAGCAGAAATAATGAACAAACGTTTCCAGTCAGTTTTCACTAAAGAAAAGGAGCTTGTGGAATGGGAGGGAGTGATTAGAAATGTTCCGGTGATGAAAGATATAAAAGTGGAGGTGCAGGAAGTGTATAAATTACTGGAAACTCAAGATGTAAGGAAAGCCCCAGGACCTGATGGAATTTCTAATTGGGTACTGAAGGAATGCAGAGAACAACTGGCGGATAAAATTCACAGCTTAATTGTATGCTCACTGGAAGAGGGGAAAGTGCCAAAAGAATGGAAGAGGGCAAATGTGGTACCAATTTACAAGGGAGGAAACAGGGAAGAACCCCTGAATTATAGACCAGTGTCTCTAACCAGCATGGTCGCAAAATTGTGTGAGAGAATCCTGAAAGACAGATGGATAAAATATCTGGAAGAGATGAATATTTTGGCTGAACGTCAGTTTGGATTCAGAAGTGGAAGGTCATGTGTTTCAAACTTGTTGAGCTTTTACTCAAGAGCGATTGATGTGGTACAGGAGAGAGATGGTTGGGTGGATTGTGTGTACTTAGACTTAGAGAAGGCCTTTGACAAGGTACCTCATAAGAGACTAATGTGGAAACTAGAATATATAGGAGGACTAAAGGGGAAACTTCTGGAATGGATGAGAGACTTTTTGAGAGACAGACAAATGAGGACAGTAATAAAGGAAAAGATGTCTGGATGGAGGGAAGTAACAAGTGGAGTCCCTCAAGGCTCAGTGTTGGCGCCAGTAATGTTCCTGATTTACGTAAATGATATGGTAGATGGAGTGAACAGTTATGCGAGTCTGTTTGCTGATGATGTAAAGATCTTGAGGAAGATAGAGGTTGAGGAGGATTGTAAAATACTGCAGAAGGATTTGGATAGGATACACAATTGGAGCCGGACGTGGGAAATGAAATTTAATGTAAAGAAATGTAAAATATTGGAAATGGGTAAAAGTACCAGGAGACCATCACTGAATTATTTTTTGGGTAATGAATTAATCACAAAAAGGAGAGAAGAGAAAGATTTGGGAGTGCTGGTCCAAGATAGTTTGTCACCAGAAAAGCACATTAACAAGATAGTTGGAGAGACTTATAAGCTCTTGACTAACATAAGAGTAGCATTTCATTATATGGATGAGGAAATGATAAAAAAATTGATAGTGGCCATGATCCGCCCCAGGTTAGAATATGCAGCGGTAATGTGGTCCCCACACAAAAAGAAAGATATAAACAAGATTGAGAGAATACAAAGAACAGCAACCAAGATGGTCCCCAGTCTGACAGACCTGTCATACAGAGAGAGGCTGGAAAAACTGGATTTGCCTTCGTTAGAGGAAAGGAGAAAGAGGGGAGACATGATTGCGGTGTTCAGGACCATGGTGGGAGTAGATAAAATTGACAAAGAAGATCTGTTTGTATGGGATAAGAGAGCAACAAGAGGACATGGAATGAAATTGAAAAAGTCAAGCTGCTTGAAGGATATCAAGAAATATAGCTTTCCTTACAGAAGTATAGACTTATGGAATAGCCTGGACAAAGAAATCGTCCAGTCTAAAAACTTAAACGAGTTTAAAGTTAAATTCGACTTATTGAAAATCAGCGACGGAAACCCACGAGCATAGTACATTCCGTGTATATCACAATTAGTTATATTCTTAAATATTTGGAACAACTTAGACAAAGAGGTGGTGCATGAGAAAAACATTCATGTGTGTAAAGGTAGACTTGATAAATGTGGATATGGAGACAGGACAACACGAGCATTGCTCAATTCCTGTATACTACAAATAGGTAAATACAAATAGGTAAATACACACACACACACACACCAGAAGGGATGATAATTGTGGCAAATTCATATATGCCACGCAAGACAAACACATGGGATTGAGGTGAATATGAAGACATGGCAGAGAAGTCTGTTCAGTTTAAGAGCCCTACTTTACAGAATTGAAGAAAAATCTGAATGAATTATACTAATGGGAGATTTTAACACATATTTATGCTGAAATTCTCTAGATGTAAAAAGCCATTAAAGTTGTTGAGATCAAAAGTTTTTGGATCTTATGCAGGAATATTTTCTAACACAATATGTAAAGGAGAACACCAGAAAAAGAGGACCAGAAGACCCCTCATTATCTATCTATCTATTGCCAGACGCCTCAATCCCGTTTGTGGTGGCCACAAACAAATCGCCTCCAAGTCGCCCTGTCCTCCGCCATTTCACTGCCCTCCTCCCAACTCACACCCCCCTCTCTCATATACCTCTCCACCCCATCCCTCCATCTCATCCTCGGCCTCCCCCTCCCTCTTCCCCCCTCCACCTCACTCACATACACTCTCTTCGTCAGTCTTTCACCCTCCATCCTCTCCACATGGCCAAACCACCTCAGTGTGTTCCTCCTAACGCTTCCTATCACATCCACATCCACACCACAACGCTTCTTTATATCCTCATTCGTCAGCCTGTCTCTCCATGTGACTCCACAGGTTCCTCTTAAATAACTCATTTCCACTGCTCTCACTCTTGACTTGTGTCCTTCCAACAACGTCCAAGCTTCACTTCCATACGTTAGAGTTGATATCACAATACTGTCATGTAGTAACTTTTTCACTTCCATGCTCACTTCCCTGTTTCTTATCACTGCTTTCAAAGAACCAGCAACCTTTCTTCCCTGCTGTACCCTTTCAAGCACTTCACCCTCCAAACCTCCATCCTTACTCATCACACTACCCAAGTACTTAAACGTACTCACATTTTCCAATTCCTCACCATCCAACCTCGTTGTACATTCACTGACTTCACCTCTCTCAAAGACCATCACTTTACTGTTCCCTACATTCACCTTTAGATTCCGTTTCTTACACACTCTCCCAAACTCATCCACCAAGCTTTGCAGCTCCCCTTCGTCTTCACTCAACAACACAGTATCATCTGCAAACAACAGTACAGGGAGTTTCCAAACACTATCCTCTCTCACCAGGGCCACTCCAACATCCACTACCCTACCTTGTACCTCTTTTATTACCCCATCCATGTACAGATTGAACAACCATGGAGACATGACACATCCCTGTTTCAACCCGACCTTCAAATAGAAAAATTCACTTAGTTCACCATCCACACGCACTGCAGCCTTCGCACCATCGTACATACTCTTCACAGCATTCAACAACTTCCCATCTACTCCATATATTCTTAACACTTTCCTCAATCCTTGTCTATCCACCCTGTCATATGCTCTCTCCAAATCCATGAAAGCCGCATACAACGTCTTTCCCTTCTCTAGAAACTTTTCCACTAAAGATTTAAGAATGAATATCTGATCTACACAATCTCTTCCCTTCCTAAAGCCTCCTTGTTCTTCTCCAACTAATTCCTTTGTTCTTTCTCTAACTCTGTCAATAAGTATCCTACCATACACTTTTCCTATTATACTAAGAAGACAAATGCCCCTATGACTACCACACACTTCTTTTTCCCCTTTTCCTTTGTACAAGGGAATAATTATACCTGACTTCCAATCCTCCGGGACTCTACCTTCCTCGCAGGCCAATCTGCACATCTTCCACATCCATTCTACTACTATCTCTCCCCCATGCTTCAGTATTTCACCACACACTCCATCAATTTCTGGGGCTTTCCCCGATTTAACTTTCTTCATTGCTTCCACAGCTTCTATCCTACTGATTTCTTCCTGTCTTCTCACCTCCCTCCTTCTCCTAGCCATTCCGCAGCCACTTATATTCGCATTACTTCCATCCTCTATGTTCAGCAATTCCTTAAAGTGTTCTCTCCATCTGCTCACTTTTTCTCCCTTCTCCACTAGTAATCTGTCATTTTTATCTTCCACTCCCCTGCTAACTTCACTTCCACCCTGTCTTGCTCTTTTCACCTCTTTCCAGAACATTTTCTTACAGTCCATCCACTTTACACTCAAATTCCTTCCAAATTTCTCATCCACTCTCTTCTTACTCTCTCTTACTAATCTTTTCACCTCTCTCTTTCTTTCTACATATAACTCTTTCTTCCGCCTCACAACTTCTTCCACGCCCCTATTTCTCATCCATTCATTGTATGCTTTCTTCTTTTGTGCCACAGCCTGTCTCACCTCTTCAGTCCACACGCTGTTCCTTGCACCCCCCTCCGTCTTGTCTTCCTTCCACACACCACTTCACATTATTAGATCTCATATTTAGTAGACAAGAAAATGAAACTGACAATATAATCTGTCACTCCCATATGGCAAAAGCGACCATGCAGCACTAGATTACAATTTCAGGATAGCATATGATATAGTAAAAGGTAATGGAAATTACAAAAAGAGGCTAAACTACAAAAAGGGCAACTATTATGACCTAAAGAAGTACTTCAGCGATATAGACTGGAAGAAAGAGCTAAGAGGACACGATATAAATGATATTTATAAAAAAATTCTATGAATTTTACGAAACAGGAGTCCATAACTACTCTATGTCACATTGTACAATGACAGAAATAAGGATAAAGTACTGATTTAATACTGATTGTAAAAATGCAAAAGAGAAACGAGATTTGCAGTGGATGAGATACAGATGACATAAATGTGAGAGAACATACAATAACTACAAGCAGGCAAGAAATGATTATACAAGGATAAGGAGAGCAGTTCAAAGGCAGTTTGAGGAAGACATTGTAAACCAAAGTACTGATCAGCAGAAGTTGCTTTATAGCTACATACGAAGCAAAACAAAATTTAAAGATAAAATACAATCCATCATGGACGAGTGGAAAATCTGTATCATTGAAGACGATATTTGTGAAGTACTAAACAAAAATTTCCTGTCAGTTTTTACTAAAGAAAGTACAGGGAGGTTCTGAAGATAAGAGCAGTTAGGTTCCATTTGGCATAGTCATATCATGAATTCTCGTATAACACCATGGTAACTAATGGTAAAATATTGGTTGGGTTCAAGGACCCCATCAAAGGCAAGTTTTCAAGCTAAAATAAACGATGCCAAACGCAACAAACATGTCTATATTACTGAAATTTGGGGAAAGCACCAGAAAGAGCAAATAGTATGCAAATAACTTGACTGCACATTAATTAAATATATAAAACATGCATAACACTCATCTATAGGTGGTAATGTTGTGTTGGAGGTGAGAAGCTGGCGGTCACCAGCTAAGCAGCGTTGCCAGATTCCCAAACCCATATTATCGTACCCAGCACAATAAAATTATCGCTTTTTGATCAAAATTATCACATTCATAAACAAGGGCATTTCTTCACATAAATCGGTAATTACTGCAGAATTAATATACAGTACAGTATTTATATGTGGAGTGATTAATTAACATTATTGAATTTGTTTAACTGTTAAGTACCTACCAGATTATTATACTGGTTATTGTAAGAGTTAGTAAATCTTACTGTTGTATTAGTCTTACAAGACTTGTTAAATTTGCAATCACCAATTTTTCAGATTATGAAATTATGAAAGTTATCACATTATCGCATGCATGCCATCGCATATCGCAAAGGGTGCCAAAATATCTCATTGTGCGATAATTATCGCACGTCTGGCAACACTACAGCTGAGCAGTCCTGCTATTTCTATCTGAGGTTGAGAGAACATAGCAGTGACTGCATTTGCTGGGATGACTGAGTTAGAATCCTCACACCTCGCCCCAGAGTGAATGTCATATCATTGGATTTTCGAGATCATACATCAAAAATAGTCCCCAATTTACCCAGGTCATATCATCGGTTTCACGTATATCGAGTGGTCGTATAATGGGACCTACCTGTAGATATGCGAGAGATGAAAACGAACAAGCATGCCCACACCCATTAACAAATATATGAACAAGGTCTAGGAAGAGGTGAGGAAATTAGACGGGAAAAGCCAATGGCCCTGACAAGATTTCGTGTTGGATATTACAGGAATGTGCAAAACAGCTAAGCTGTCCATTACAAGTAATATTCAGAGAATCCTTAAGGACAAGGAAAACTACCCGATATTTGGAAGAAAGCACACATTGTGCCCCTTTTCAAAAAAGGAAATAGATAAAATCCAGTGTCATTAGCAAGATGTAAGAAAAATTGATACCGGTACAAAGAATTTGGGTAAATCACCTGGAAAAACACAATATGATAACAGAAAGACAACTTAGTTTTAGAAAGGGAAAATCATTTGTTACTAACATACAGTAACCTCTCAAATAGCGCAAGGGTTAGGTTCCTGGAGAGGTCGCGTTAGTTAAAAATGCGTTATTTAAACATAATTTTCCTATAAGAAACAATGGTAATATTGGGGGTTACATTCCTGGACTCTGGGAAAGTCTTCCCATTTGGGGAGCTATGCTACTCTAAACTTAAAAGCAACAATATTAATTTGAAAGAAAATCCAAGTAAAAAACAAGAACAGTATATTTGGGGAGAAATCAACAACATTTGAGCTCTAGTTGGCCCGAAGCGTTGTTTACTTCTCCCTTAATACATACTGTTTTCATTTTTTACATGGATTTTCTTTCAATTCTGCTTCATTCATGGCATTGTGAAAGTTCCTCAACATTATTAATGCATTAGTAGGTAATAAAAACACTACAGTAAAAGCAACATTTTCATTACAGTAAGTAGGTCATAAACAATAACAACACAGAGCCTCACTTCATCTATGGATCACTCGTCGTCTGCTGCTGTCCCTCCTCACCCTGCTCCCCCACCTCCCGCTGCTCCCCCACCTCCCGCTGCTCCTCACCCTAAATTTGTTGTCCCTCCTTGCTCTGATGTCCTTCCTCTTCCTCTGACTCCCATGCTACTGGTGATGAAGATAACTCCCTTAAATATTCTGTCTTCTTCATAAAGAACTGCTTTATCTTGGTCTGAGTGGTTTTCTTCTTTCTGTTCTGCAGCATGAAGTTGTAACAATTTAGATCAGCCATCACTTTCCTGGCCAAATTTTGTCCAAAAATGAGCCAAATTGCTCAGAATGGGGCCAAACTTCATTTTTGAATAATATAGTTTGAATAAAACCAGTTTAAGCAACAGGCAAACAAAAAATTGTATTTATGCATAAACTGCCACACATGGTCTATCAGCTCAGGACTGTCCAAGGAGCACGGCTAATTTGAAACCATCATGTACGTGTAAATTTGCGTTAAATTGAGAATTCCTTGTTAGTTAAACATATCTCCCTAAATATTTGCTCGTGTTAAAACGAAAACGCATTTTTTAAACTCGCGTTAATTGAGAGGTTACTGTATTAAGTTGCTATGATAGAGTTGCAGTACTAATACAGAAAAGAGATAGCTGGGTAGACAGCATATATTTGGATTTCAGGAAGGTATTTAACAGTACCATGCAAAAGACTTTTATGGAAACTGTACAGTCAAGGAGGAATCCAAGGTAAACTGTACAATTGGATGCAAGATATTTTCAGTAAAAGGGAAATGAGAACAGTGCTAAAGGGAATTTACTTATCATGGAGAGATGTGACAAGTGGAGTTCCACAGGGCTCAGTGCTGGCACCAATTACGTTTTAAATATATATAAATGACATAGACAGCAACGTTGGAAATGGAAGCTTCCTAAATATGCTTGCTGATGCTGCAAAAATGCAGAGGGAAATTACGAGCACAGACTCTTGCATAGAGCTATAAGAGGAATTAAATAAGCTTCATGAGTGGAGCAATAGGTGGCAAATGGAATTCAGTGTGGACAAATGTCATGTAATAAACTTTGGCAAAAGTGAAAAAAGACCAGACTGGGACTATAAGTTAGGAAGTTCCACCCTACACACACAAGAAAGGGAAAAGGATTTAGGAGTTATTATCAGTAGCAGAGTATCACCAGCTAACCACATAAATGAAAAAGTAAGGAACATGTACACACTGCTTGCTAATATGAGAGTAGCATTCACATATATAAATGAAGGCATGCTGAGAAAGATAATAACATGATTCATCAGACCAGCTTTGGAGTATGCATCAGTAGTCTAAAATCCACACCTCAAAAAACACACAGATAAGATTGAAAAGGTACAAAGAGCCACCACAAGATGGGCTCCAAGTTTAAGGGACCTAAGCTATGAAGAAAGACTTGAAAAATTAAACCTATCACCATTACAGGAGAGAAGAGGAGACATGATTATGTTATATAAATGCATCACAGGAAAGGAGAAAATAGATATCAATGAGTATATAACATACAGGGAAGCATCATTAAGAGGATGCTGTAGAAAACTGTACAAAAAGAGAGGTGATAAAGACATAAGGAAATTCAGTTTCCCAAATAGAGCAGTTGATTAGTGGAATCCACTACTGAATGAAATAGTGTGTGCCAAAACAACTCATAAATTTAAAGACATGTATGATAAAAATGGTTCAAAATACGGTACAGTATGAGCTTGGCTCATTCCTGTAAAGATACAGTCAGGTAAGAACAATTAGGTAAGAAACACACACACACACACACACACACACACACACACACACACACACACACACACACACACACACACACACACACACACACACACACACACACACACACACACACACTAGAGAAGAGACTAAATTAAGAGAGGATATTGATGTTCATTTGGGAGATGGTAAATACAAACTGTGGAGAAAAAACAGAAAAGAAAAAAAGGGAGGAGGAGTGATGATAGCAGTAAAGAACAACATAAATGTAGATACTGTGGAAATGGGAGAAGGCAGGGCTGAAGTGATATATATGAAATTAGAAACTGGAGAGAATGTTAAGAGAGATATGGCGGTAGTGTATGTTCCCCCAAAGACGAGAGCATGGAAGGATGACGAATACCATGAGATGTTGTCAGATATGGCTAGCTACTTGCAAAAAATAATTGAGAAAAGCAATAATATAATTTTGGTGGGTGACTTTAATTGTAAAGAGGTGAACTGGGAGGAATGGTACTCGGGAGGCGGCGAGGATTCGTGGGGCACTATGTTATTAAATATAATAATGAATAATGTGATGACGCAATGGGTCAAAGAAGAGACACGGTTTCGAGGTGAGGACACACCAGCAAGGTTAGATTTACTGTTCACCAAAGAACCCGATGTAATAGAATCATTGGAATATCTCTGTCCTTTGGGAAAAAGTGATCACGTGGTCATTGAGTTCCAGATGTTAATAGGAAACGTCTAGCCAAGAGACGAGCTTCATAGACAGGGAAGATACAACTTTTGGAAAGCAAATTTTACAGGATTGAGAAACTTCTTTGAAAATGCGGATTGGAGAAAATTCAGAGAAACAAGAGAGATACAGAGGAAGTGGGATATCTTTCTAGACCTCTATAATTTGGGAGTGGAAAAATTTGTACCAAGAGTAAGAGGGAAAGAAAACAGGAAAAAGGAGTGGTTTAATAGAAGGTGTATGATAGCAAAAAAAGAGAGAGATAAGGCGTGGAACAATTGGAGAAAGAGAGGTAACGACAGAACAAAGGAAGAATATAAAAGAACAAGAAATGAATACACAAGAATACGTAGGGAAGAAGAAAGGAATTTTGAAAAAGGTATAATTGACAAATGCAAGGATGAACCCAAACTGTTTTATAGATTTGTTAATGGCAAACTGAAACAAAAGGAAGGAATCACCAAACTGAAAGTAGAAGGAGAGGTCTTTAAGGATGCGGCAATGCAAGCAGAAATAATGAACAAACGTTTCCAGTCAGTTTTCACTAAAGAAAAGGAGCTTGTGGAAGGGGAGGGAGTGATTAGAAATGTTCCGGTGATGAAAGATATAAAAGTGGAGGTGCGGGAGGTGTATAAATTGCTGGAAACTCAAGATGTAAGGAAAGCTCCAGGACCTGATGGAATTTCTAATTGGGTACTGAAGGAATGCAGAGAACAACTGGCGGATAAAATTCACAGTTTAATCGTATGCTCACTGGAAGAGGGGAAAGTGCCAGAAGAATGGAAGAGGGCAAATGTGGTACCAATTTACAAGGGAGGAAACAGGGAAGAACCCCTGAATTATAGACCAGTGTCTCTAAGTGTACAGCAGGGAAGAAAGGTTGCTGGTTCATTGTAAGCAGTGATAAGAAACAGGGAAGTGAGCATGGAAGTGAAAAAGTTACTACATGACAGTATTGTGATACCAACTCTAACGTACGGAAGTGAAGCTTGGACATTGTTGGAAGGACACAAGTCAAGAGTGAGAGCAGTGAAAATGAGTTATTTAAGAGGAGCCTGTGGAGTCACGTGGAGAGACAGGCTGACGAATGAGGATATAAAGGAGCGTTGTGGTGTGGATGTGGATGTGATAGGAAGCGTTATGAGGAAAACACTGAGGTGGTTTGGCCATGTGGAGAGGATGGAGGGTGAAAGACTGACAAAGAGAGTGTATGTGAGTGAGGTGGAGGGGGGAAGAGGGAGGGGGAGGCCGAGGATGAGATGGAGGGATGGGGTGGAGAGGTATATGAGAGAGGGGGGTGTGAGTTGGGAGCAGGGCAGTGAAATGGCGGGGGACAGGGCGACTTGGAGGCGATTTGTTTGTGGCCACCCCAAATGGGATTCAGGCGTCTGGCAATAGATAGATAGTCTCTAACCAGCATGGTCGCAAAATTGTTTGAGAGAATCCTGAAAGACAGATGGATAAAATATCTGGAAGAGATGAATATTTTGGTTGAATGTCAGTTTGGATTCAGAAGTGGAAGGTCATGTGTTTCTAACTTGTTGAGCTTTTACTCAAGAGCGATTGATGTGGTACAGGAGAGAGATGGTTGGGTGGATTGTGTGTACTTAGACTTAGAGAAGGCCTTTGACAAGGTACCTCATAAAATACTAATGTGGAAACTAGAATATATAGGAGGACTAAAGGGGAAACTTCTGGAATGGATGAGAGACTTTTTGAGAGACAGACAAATGAGGACAGTAATAAAGGATAGGATGTCTGGATGGAGGGAAGTAACAAGTGGAGTCCCTCAAGGCTCGGTGTTGGCGCCAGTAATGTTCCTGATTTACGTAAATGATATGGTCGATGGAGTGAACAGTTATGCGAAGTCTGTTTGCTGATGATGTAAAGATCTTGAGGAAGGTAGAGGATGAGGAGGATTGTAAAATACTGCAGGAGGATTTGGATAGGATACACAATTGGAGCCGAGTGTGGGAAATGAAATTTAATGTAAAGAAATGTAAAATATTGGAAATAGGTAAAAATACCAGGAGGCCATCACTGAATTATTTGTTGGGTAATGAATTAATCACAAAAAGGAGAGAAGAGAAAGATTTGGGAGTGCTGGTCCAAGATAGTTTGTCACCAGAAAAGCACATTAACAAGATAGTTGGAGAGACTTATAAACTCTTGACTAACATAAGAGTAGCATTTCATTACATGGATGAGGAGATGAAGAAAAAATTGATAGTGGCCATGATCCGCCCCAGGTTAGAATATGCAGTGGTAGTGTGGTCCCCACACAAAAAGAAAGATATAAACAAGATTGAGAGAAATACAAAGAACAGCAACCAAGATGGTCCCCAGTCTGGCAGACCTGTCATACAGTAGAGAGGCTGGAAAAACTGGATTTGCCTTCGTTAGAGGAAAGGAGAAAGAGGGGAGACATGAATGCAGCGTTCAGGACCATGGTGGGAGTAGATAAAATTGACAAAGAAGATCTGTTTGTATGGGATAAGAGAGCAACAAGAGGACACGGAATGAATTTGAAAAAGTCAAGCTGCTTGAAGGATATCAAGAAATATAGCTTTCCTTACAGAAGTATAGACTTATGGAATAGCCTGGACAAAGTGATCGTCCAGTCTAAAAACTTAAACGAGTTTAAAGCCAAATTTGACTTACTGAGAAACAGCGACAGAAACCCACGAGCATAGTACATTCCGTGTATATCACAATTAGGTATATTAGGTAAATACTTAAATATTTGGAACGACTTAGACAAAGAGGTGGTGCATGAGAAAAACATTCATGTGTGTAAAGGTAGACTTGATAAATGTGGATATGGAGACAGGACAAGACGAGCATTGCTCAATTCCTGTATACTACAAATAGGTAAATACACACACACACACACACACACACACACACAAAGCTGACAGAGACAGAGCTCTTCCTGGATCAAGGGGAAATAATCACTGAATCAGCGACGAAAAGGAGACTAGTCTATTTCTGATTATGTTAATGAGTGTGTGAGTGTTGGTCCCATCGGACAGTAGTTGAAAAAAAAAAAAAAACGGTTTCGGTCATAAAAAGAACAAAATGCAGTGAAAATAGAAAGTCTCCATATGGTTGATTCATGGTGGAAGGGGATGGTGCATTGTTTACAATCGGCGAGAGAGAGTTTGAGGGCTTTTCTGAAGAGGATGTGGCAAATGGAAGTATTAAGTTGAACCAAACAAGAATGGCAGGTATAGAGAAAACAGCGAAAGGAATGTCCAGGAGATAAAAAAAGGTATGGGCAGTAATTAAAGAGTTACAGGAACAGACTATAGAGGAGGAAAACGAGATCAAAAGTCTGAGAAGTAAACTGGAAAAAATTTGTACGTGTAGTGACGAACAAGATAGAGAAGTTGCTGAATTAAAAGTGAGCAATGAATCAGCCTCAAATGAAATAAAACAGCTTAAGAGGGAGAATAAGAGGTTGGAAGAAGAAAGAGACAGGATGAAAAGCAAATTAGATGAGTATGAATTCAAATCAAGAATACAGGACGAGCACATTAAAGAAATCAAGGAGCAACATAAGGGGTGGAAGAAAATTCAGGAAGAGGGAAATGTAAGACCAACAAAGCAGGGAAAAGGTGGAGAGGGAAGTGGTTAGGGTGCTGAGAAGTAGAGAATCTGTAGTTAGGGATGTAGTGAATAAGAAAAAATGTGTAATAATTTCAGGAGTTAAAGAAAAACGTATGACAATAAAACCAGAAAGAGAAAGAGAAGAACTGAGTAAAGTTAAAGAAATAATATCAGTAGTCATGGAAGAAAACAACGAAGCTCAAGAAGAGATTGATGAGGTGATTAGGGTAGGAAAGTACGAGGAAGGAGGGGCAAGGCCATTGAAGGTAAAGTTTAAATCTCAGGCAACAGTAAACGAAATTATCAGTAGAACACGGAAATTATCAGACAAGGAAGGGTTAAAAAATGTTTGGATAAGGAGAGATGCAAATGAGGAAGAAAGAGCTAAATTAAAGGAGTTAGTAAAGGAAGCAAACGTAAAAAACGAACAGACAACAGAGGAAGAGAAGACAGTGTTTTATTGGAGAGTCATGGATCAGAAATTAAGGAAGTGGTACCGGAGGAGGGAAGGAGAGAACAGGGTATAAAAAACTTCAAAAATAATTGGAAGGTGATATATACTAATGTTGATGGTTTAATATCGGCAAGGCTTGAAGTTAACGATTTCTTGAGAGAACATGAACCTGATGTCGTGCTTTGTAGAGACCAAATTAAGAGCAGATACTGATGTTCATTTGGGAGATGGTAAATACAAACTGTGGAGAAGAGACAGAAAAGAAAAAACGAGATGAAGAGTGATGATAGCAGTGACGAACAACATAAATGTAGATACCGTGGAAATGGGAGAAGGCTGGGCTGAAGTGATGTACATGAAATTAGAAACTGAAGAGAATGGCAGGAGAGATTCAGCAGTAGTGTATGTTCCCCCTAAGATGAGAGCATGGAATGATGATGAATACCAGGAGATGTTGTCAGATATGGCTAGTTATTTACAAAAAATAATTGAGAAAAGCAACAATATAATTTTGGTGGGTGATTTCAATTGTAAAGAGGTGAACTGGGAGGAATGGGACTCAGGAGACAGCGAGGATTCCTGGGGCACTATATTATTAAATATAATAATGAATAATGTGATGACGCAATGGGTCAAAGAAGAGACACGGTTCTGAGGTGAAGACACACAAGCAAGGTTAGATTTACTGTTTACCAAAGAACCCGATGTAATAGAATCATTGAAATATTTCTGTCCGATAGGAAAAAGTGATCATGTGGTAACAGAGTTCCAGATGATAATAGGGAACGTCAAGCCAAGAGACGCGCTTCATAGACAGGGAAGATACAACTTTGGGAAAGCAAATTTTACAGGATTGAAAACGTTCTCCCTTCGTGTCAAGTGGGGTTGGTGGAGGAGTAGTGCCCCTCTCTGTAAAACAATTAACTCTAAGCCTTGGCCACCCCGTTTGGGATACATGGTGTCTGGCAGTGAATGAATGAATGATGAGAAATTTTTTTGAAAATGCAGATTGGAGAAAATTCAGAGAAACAAGAGAGATACAGAGGAAGTGGGATATCTTTCTAGATCTGTATAATTTGGGAATGGAAAAATTTGTACCAAGAGTAAGAGGGAAAGAAGACAGGAAAAAGGAGTGGTTTAATAGAAGGTGTATGATAGCAAAAAAAGAGAGAGATAAGGCATGGAACAACTGGAGAAAGAGAGGTAACAACAGAATAAAGGAAGAATATAAAAGAACTAGAAATGAATACCGTAGACAAGAATACGTAGAGAAGAAGAAAGGAATTTTGAAAAAGGTATAATAGACCAATCCTAGGATGAACCCAAACTGTTTTTATAGATTTGTTAATGGCAAACTGAAACAAAAGGAAGGAATCACCAAACTGAAAGTAAAAGGAGAGGTCTATAAAGATGCAGCAATGCAAGCGGAAATATTGAACAAATGTTCCCAAGCAGTTTTCACTAATGAAAAGGAGTTTGTCGAAGGGGAGGGAGTGATTAGAGATGTAGTGATAAAAGATATAAAAGTGGAAGTACAGGGAGTGTATTAATTACTGGAAATTCAAGATATAAGGAAAGCCCCAGGACCAGATGGAGTCTCAATTTGGGTACTGAAGGGATGCAGAAAACAACTGGCGGATAAAATTCACAGTTTAATCGTTTGTTCTCTGGAAGAGGAGAAAGTGCCACAAGAATGGAAGAGGGCAAATGTGGTACCAATTTGAGGAAACAGGGAAGAACCCCTGAATTGTAGACCAGTGTCTCTAACCAGCATGGTCGCAAAATTGTGTGAGAGAATCCCGAAAGACAGATGGATAAAATTTCTGGATGAGATGAATATTTTGGCTGAACGTCAGTTTGGATTCAGAAGTGGAAGGTCATGTGTTTCAAACTTGTTGAGCTTTTACTCAAGAACGATTGACGTGCTTCAGGAGAGAGATGGTTGGGTGGATTGTGTGTATTTAGATTTAGAGAAGGCCTTCGACAATGTACCCCATTAGGTACTAATGTGGAAACTAGAATATATAGGAGGACTGAAGGGGAAACTCCTGGAATGGATGAGAGTCTTTTTGAGAGACAGACAAATGAGGACAGTAATAAAGGATAGGGCGTCTGGATGGAGGGAAGTAACAAGTGGAGTCCCTCAAGGCTCGGTGTTTGCACCAGTAATGTTCCTGATTTACATAAATGATATGGTAGATGGAGTGAACAGTTATGCAAGTCTGTTTGCTGATGATGCAAAGATACTGAGGAAGGTAGAGGTTGAGGAGGATTGTAAAATGCTGCAGGAGGATCTGGATAGGATATACGAATGGAGCCAGATGTGGGAAATGAAATTCAATGCAAAAAAATGTAAAATTTTGGAAATGGGAAAAAATACCAAGAGGCCATCACTGAATTATTTGATGGGTAAAGAACCAATCACAAAAGCAAGAGAAGAGAAAGATTTTGGAGTGCTGGTCCATGACAGTTTGTCACCTGAAAAACAGATTAACAAGACAGTTAGAGAGACGTATAAACTCCTGACTAATATAAGAGTAGCTTTTTATTTTATGGATGATGAGATGAAAAAATTGAAAGTGGCCATGATTAGCCCCAGGTTAGAGTATGCAGGAGTAGTGTGGTCCCCACACTAAAAGAAAGATATAAACAAGACTGAAAGAATACAAAGAACAGCAACCAAATTGGTCCCCAGTTTGGCAGGTCTGTCGTACAGAGAGAGGCTGGAAAAGCTGGATTTTCCTTCCTTAGAAGAAGAACGAGAGGTGACATGATTGCAGTGTTCAGGACCGTGATGGGAGTAGATAAAATTGACAAAGATCTGTTTTTATGGGATGAGAGAGTAATAAGAGGACACGGAATGAAATTGACGAAGCCACGCTGCTTGAAAGATATCATGAAATATAGTTTTCCTTATAGATGTATAGACCTGTGGAATAGCCCGGACAAAGAGATCGTCCAGTCTAAAAACTTAAACGAGTTTAACCTGTACAATCCCGCTGTCGGCATGGTGCCGACAATACAAAACGTCTCTATTAATCCCAGCAACATGATGGTGCCGACAGCAAAATTCGAGCACTGTAGCACATTTCAAACTGCTTTAATCTAGCTTATTTTTTGCTAAGGAGTAGCTTAATGTATTGGCAACACTGTGCCCAAGCAGTTGTAGTACTGAGTTTGGTTCTGCGTGGGTGGGTAACATCAGTGTGCCACTGTCCGTCTGAGCGTTAGGATGTTGCGATAATCATGCCATTTTTCCGCCTCATTGGGCTGGAGGAGGCTGTTGAAATTGTCACATGGACCCTTCTGTCTCTTCATTCAGTGATTCTTCAGAAGAGAAAAACCTGGATGATTATTCTGGGGAGGAATATGAGCCAGTGGAGGACACTGAGAAAGGGGAATCCCCCTTTCTCCTCCCTCGTTCTCTCTCATCCCGCCCAGCTGGGTGGGAAAACATTGCTCATGGCTTGGGAAACTGGGCCAAAAACACGACGTATGGCCATCTTGCTCTTATTTCTTCTATAAGGAGTAATTTTTTTTTTTTTTGCTTTTCCTTTATTTACATATCCTTTTGGATTGTTTTATGAAATAAAAATTTTCTCCGTTTTGGTCCGGGATTGGGTGGGTATAAAATTGCATAAATGCCTGGAATGGTACGGGTTAAAGCTAAATTTGGCTTATTGAGAAACAGAGACGGGACCCCATGAGTGTAGCTCGTTTCCTGTTTATCACAATTAGGTAAATAAACACACACGCACACACAGGAAGAGTTGGATATGTCGGCATTGAGCTCCGCTCTGTAAACAAACAACATGACAAGTGGAGGCAAACTTCACTCAGTAACAAAAAACTTGATTTTGCTGGTTTTGATATGAAAAAAAGAGAATTTTGAGGAGAATTCTGGAATGTTCGAGTATCATGGAGGGGCTCGTGAAGAGACTGGAAAAAGTGGAAAATGTCGCAAGTGAGCTAAGAGCTGAAACTATTAAATTATGGCAAAAGTTGGAATCATATGAGAAGATAATGATTGGGGTTATTTCTGATCTCTAGATAGAGAAAAAGATTTTGTAAGAAAAATGTGAAACTCTGAGTGACAAGATTGGAGCAAATGAAGATGTTAAGGAAATTATCAAAGATGCCAAAGGATTGCATAAGGAATGGAAGAAAGAAAAGAAAATGAAAGTGAACTTCAAGGACATGATGGAAAACCAACTGAAGGAAAAGGTAGTAACTGTTTTAAAAGAAAAGGGAAATTTGGTAAGGGAAACAGTTGACAAGAAAAAATGTGCAGTTGTTTTGGGGGTTAACGAGGATTTAACGCCAGTCCATCACATCAGAGAGAAGCTGAAAAAAATAGTGCCCAAAAAGATAATAAAGGAAGTTCAAGAGACAGATGCAGCATTGGATGAAGAAATTGAAGAGGTTCACAGATTAGGGAATTACGAGGAAGGAGATGTGAAACCCATGAAAATCAAATTCAAGTTGCAGACTGCTTCCGAAGAAATTATTGCAGGATCATGGGAACTGGCAAAGAAAGAGGAGTTTAAGAAAATTTGAATCAGGAAAGATATGAATGAGGAAGAAATAGCTAAAACAAGTGAATTTAACGAAGAAGCCAAGGAAAAAATACTATATGAAGAAAGACTGTTGAGACTAAATCTCCCAATCCTAGAAAAACGAAGGGGAGATGTGATTAATGTGTACAGAGTATCCAAGGAAAAGGAGAAGCATGATAGGGAGGACCTGTTTTTGTGGTACAAAAGAGAAACGACTGGGTCTTGGGGGGGAAAAAGTTGAAAAGGGCCATATGCAAGAGAGACAAGAAGAAATACAGCATCCCTTAGAGAACTATTGAAGTATGGAATAACGTGGATAAAGAGTTGATAAATACTAAGGATATTTACAATTTCAAGACCAAGGTGGACGTTAGTAGTTATGGGGATGAGACAGTACAAGCATAGCTCCTTTCCTCTAAATCACAACAAGGTAAATACACACACACACACACACACACACACACACACACACACACACACATC
Organism: Coenobita brevimanus; assembly: GCF_032717465.1. Classification (NCBI taxonomy): domain Eukaryota; kingdom Metazoa; phylum Arthropoda; class Malacostraca; order Decapoda; family Coenobitidae; genus Coenobita; species Coenobita brevimanus. The sequence goes on from NC_136982.1 coordinate 36,911,470, forward strand.
CTGAGTTGAGGCACCAAAGAGACAACACGCATACCACCTCACTCTGCCCTGGCCACCCTTGGGCACAACTGGCCACACCTAAGTAGTATCTTTGTATGAGTCAAACTCTGTACTACATTAAACTAAGTGGTGTTCAAATATAGTCGAGCAAGTATAAGCAAAAGTGTTATCCAAATAACAGAATACAGCCAATTAGTGCAGGAATGTGCTGATCAATGCAGCATCAGCTGTGTTGTCAATCACCAGGCGAGTAGCAAGGACATGCATACTTGTAAGCAGAATCTTTCTAAGTAATACAAGAAGAGCACCATCTTCAGGAAAGTGAACATAGAAGGATTTAAGAAAAGGGATAAAGGTAGAAAACAGGATGATGAGTTCTACCAAAAACTGGTTGAAATGGAAACATATAGCAAACTAGTAGAGAGGGTGAATAAATTGGAGAAGGCTTTTCAGAGTGAAATAGATGAAATTAAGAAGCAGCTGTGCATGCAAAAGGGAGAAAATGAAAAATTAGTAAAGGAATTAAACATAAAAGACACAACAGTAAATGAGCTGTCAGTTGAGGTAGGTTTACTTAGAAGGAAGATTAATGAAATTGCAAGTGCAGTTGTCAACCATGAGAGTATTATGGATGAGTTCAGAAATGATACAGACACAGACAAGCAAGGAGTCTGCTAGACCAAAGCAGTGATATTGAAGAGAAAATAACCCAAGTGAATGAAGTGATGCAAAGTTGCAAAGATGATGTGGAAACTATATATGCTGAATTGATGAAAGTAAGGAAAGACTAATAAGAGTCAAAGAAAAAAGCATTAGAAAGGAAGTGAAACAAATAATAAAAAACAACTCAAAATTGGTCAAAGATTCAGCAGATATCAACAAATCTATAGTAATCACTGGTATAGATGAAAAAGAAATAAAAAAATAAAATTTTGAGAGACAAAAAGGAGATGGCAAATATCTCTATCTATCCATCTATTGCCAGACGCCATAATCCCATATGGGGTGGCCATTTGACTCTGAGTTATTTGTTTTACAGGGAGGGGCACTAACCCTCCACCAACCCATTTGACACGTAGGGAGCACGTATGGTTTGGTTATATGGTTACCACCCAGCGTTGTAAATGGTTTCTTGGCTTACAGGAAACCATTTGGCTTGTCACTCAATGTAAAGCCACCTGTAACGGAAAGAAAAGCATTAAGTAATGACAGGAAAGATGGGAGAAATAGGAAGAGAGGAGGGCAGGCACAGAAAAGGAATGATAAATAATGAACATATTTAAGGAACTACAGTATCAGAGGAAATCTGTGATAAGGACAGAGGAGCACAAAAGGCTAGGGAAATATGAGTGAAATAAGGCAAGTCCCCTGAAAGTAACCTTCCAGAGTTCCAGAGTGTGAACACAGTGGAGGAAATACTAACAAATGCAGACAAACTCATAGAAAGAAGAATTTTAAAAAGTATGGATAAAAAGATGCCTAACTCAAAAGCAATTGGGAATACCAAAGAAGAGGGAGGAGGCAAAAACAAAGAATGAGGAAAGATCAGAGGAGAAGAGTAAATTTTTTTTACAAAGTAATTGTATTCCATATATGAAAGTGGTACAGGACATAACCAACAGGGAATAAAAAGACGGAAGGTAGTAGACTCAAGTCTTGGCAAGTATGTAAACAAAATGATTAAAGTCTATCTATCTATCTATCTATTGCCAGACGCCTCAATCCTGTTCGGGATGGCCACAAACAAATCGCCTTCACGTCGCCCTGTCCCCCGCCATTTCACTGCCCTCCTCCCAACTCACACCCCCCTCTCTCATGTACCATTCAACCCCATCCCTCCATCTCATCCTCGGCTTCCCCCTCCCTCTTCCCCCCTCCACCTCACTCGTACACTCTCTTTGTCAGCCTTTCACCCTCCATCATCTCCACATGGCCAAACCACCTCAGTGTATTCCTCCTAACACTTCCTATCACATCCACATCCACACCACAACACTCCTTTATATCCTTATTTGTCAGCCTGTCTCTCCATATGACTCCACAGGCTCCTCTTAAATAACTCATTTCCACTGCTCTCACTCTTGACTTGTGTCCTTCCAGCAATGTCCAAGCTTCACTCCCATACGTTAGAGTTGGTATCACAATACTGTCATGTAGTAACTTTTTCACTTCCATGCTCACTTCCCTGCTTCTTACCACTGCTTTCAAGGAACCAGCAACCTTTCTTCCCTGCTGTACCCCTTTCAAGCACTTCACCCTCCAAACCTCCATCCTTACTCATCACACTACCCAAGTACTTAAACTTACATTTTCCAATTCCTCACCATCCAACCTTGATGTACATTCACTGACTTCACCTCTCTCAAAGACCATCACTTTACTCTTCCTTACATTCACCTTTAGATTCCGTTTCTTACACACTCTCCCAAACTCATCCACCAAGCTTTGCAGCTCTCCTTCGTCTTCACTCAACAACACAGTATCATCTGCGAACAACAGTAAAGGGAGTTTCCAAACACTACCCTCTCTCACCAGGGCCACTCCAACATCCACTAACTCTACCTTGTACCTCTTTTATTACCCCATCCATCTACAGATTGAACAATCATGGAGACATGACACATCCCTGTTTCAACCCAACCTTCAAAGAGAAAAATTCACTTATTTCACCATCCACACGCACTGCAGCCTTAGCACCATCATACATACTCTTCACAGCATTCAACAACTTCCCATCTACTCCATATATTCTTAATACTTTCCACAATCCTTGTCTATCCACCCTGTCATATGCTTTCTCCAAATTCATGAAAGCCACATACAGCTTCTTTCCCTTCTCTAGAAACTTTTCTACTAAAAATCTAAGAATGAATATCTGATCTACACAACCTATTCCCTTCCTAAAGCCTCCCTGTTCTTCTCCAACTAATTCCTCTGTTCTTTCCCTAACTCTGTCACTAAGTATCCTACCGTACACTTTTCATATTATACTAAGAAGACAGATGCCCCAATGATTACCACACACTTCTTTTCCCCCTTTTCCTTTATACAAAGGAATAATTATACCTGACTTCCAATCCTCCGGGACTCTACCTTCCTCCCAGGCCAATCTGCACATCATCCACATCCATTCTACTACTATCTCTCCCCCATAATTCAGCATTTCACCACGCACTCCATCAATTCCTGGGGTTTTCCCCAATTTAACTTTCTTCATTGCTTCCATAACTTATATCCTACTGATTTCTTCCTGTCTTCTCACCTCCCTCCTCCTCCCAGCCATTCCCAAGCCACTTATACTGGCATTACTTCCATCCTCTATGTTCAACAATTCCTTAAAGTGTTCTCTCCATCTGCTTATTTTTTCTCCCTTCTCCACTAGTAATCTACCATTTTTATCTTTCACTCCCCTGCTAACTTCACTTCCACCCTGTCTTATTCTTTTCACCTCTTTCCAGAACATTTTCTTACAGTCCCTCCACTTTACACTCAAGTTCCTTCCAAATTCCTCATCCGCTCTCTTCTTACTCTCTCCTACTAATCTTTTCACCTCTCTCTTTCTTTCTGCATATAACTCTCTCTTCCACCTCTCAACTTCTTCCATGCCCCTATTTCTCATCCATTCATTGTATGCTTTCTTCTTTTGTGCCACAGCCTGTCTCACCTCTTCAGCCCACCATGCTGTTCCTTGCACACCCCTCCGTCTTCTCTTCATCCCACACACCATCACATGCTGCACATATTTCTTCTGTAAATATCCTGCACACACCTTCCACATCCCCCATCTGCTCCAGTTCATATTTGCCCAATCGTTCCTCCACTTCTCTCTTATACTCTTGCCTTTTTCTCATCCTCTTGTAAACTTTCCACTCTCCTCACAAATACTCCTTCTTCCCGTCCTTCCCTTCTTCTATTTCTCCATCCTAATTGGACCTTGATTCTGGCCACCACCAAGTAGTGGTCAGAAAGTCCACTTCCCCAACCTCTATAACCTCTTGCATCCATTACACATTTTCGCATCCTTTCATCCACACACACATAATCAATCATTGCCTTCCTTTCATTCAGTTCACCATCCACCCATCTCATCACTCACCAAATATACCTGTGGATCATGTTGTGCCTGAAGAGGGTATTGGCTGTCAATAACCCCCTCCGAGCACAAATGTCCACTAACACACTGCCATTCTCATCTGTCTCAGCAGGCACACCCCACTCACCAACTATTCCATCCACCTTCACATTCCCTACTTTACCATTCATATCACCGATCAAAAACACTCTCTCATTCCTTCCAAATGTAGATGGAATGGTGTTAAATTATTAGAGATGGAAGACTATACCAAAGAAAAGGAACCATATATTATTTGCCTGAAACAAAATTAACTCCAAAGATATCAAACGATACCCTAAACTTTGAGGAATACAATATATGGAGAAGAGACTGAAATTTTAGAAAAGGAGGAAGAATTACAATTTTAACAAAGGAAAATCTACAAGTCAAAGAAATAAAAATTGATATACCCTCACAGGTGGAACTGATTCCATTGGAAATTAACACATCAGAAGGGAAATTAATTGTGGCAAATTTATACATGCCACCCAAAACAAACACCTGGGAAAGAGGCAAATATGAAGACCTGGCAGAAAGCACAATTCAGAGTTTAAGAACATTGTTACATAGAATGGGAAAGAAATCTGAAATAATTATATTAACTGGTGATTTCAATCAAAATATAAACTGGGATATTCTGAATGTAAGAAGACATGAAAGCTATTGGGATCAAAACCTCCTGGATCTTGTGCAGGAGTTTTTCCTAACAGCATGTAAAGGAAAACACCAGTAAAAGAGGACTTGATTTTCCATTGGTACTAGATCTTATATTTACAAGGCAAGAAAATTATATTCTCAGTATAATGTATCACCCTCCATTTGGTAAAAGCAACAATGCAGTATTAAATTGCAACTTCAGGATTGCATATGCCATAGTTACCAGTAGTGAGAGTTACAAAAAGAATCCAAACTACAAAAAGGGCAGCTATCATGACCTGAAGAAGTACTTAGATTGAGAAAAGAAGCTTAGAGGACAAGATTTAAATCAAGGTCCAAATGAAATGGAGAAACAGAAGAAGGGAAGGACAGGAGGAAGTAGTTCATACAAGGAGGGTGGGAAGGTTACAAGAGGATGGAAGAAAGGTAGAATATAAGAGGGAAGTGGAGGAGCGATTGGGTAAATATGGATTGGAGCAGATGGGGGACGTAAAAGGTGTGTGCAAGATATTCACAGAAGAAATCTGTGCAGCATGTGAGGTGGTGTGTGGGATGAAGAGAAAACAAAAGGGAGTGCAAGGAACAGCATAGTGGAATGAAGAGGTGAAAGAGGCTGACACACAAAAGAAGAAAGCATGTAGTGAGCAGATGAGAAACGGACGTGAAAGAAGTTGAGAGACAGAAGTGAGAGTTATGTGTAGAGAGGAAGATAGGAGAAAAGATTAGTAAGAGAGAGTAAGAAGAGAGTGGATGAGGAATTTGGAAGGAATTTGAGCGTAAAGCGGAAGGAATGTAAGAAAATGCTCTGGAAAGAGGTAAAGAGAGTTAGACAGGGTGGCAAAGAAGTTAGTTGGGGAGTGAAAGATAAAAATGGTAGATTACTAGTGGAGAAGGGAGAAAAAGTTAGGAGATTAGAACATTTTAAGGAATTGTTGAACATAGAGAATGAAAGTAATGTGAGTGTAAGTGGCTGGGGAATGGCTGGGAGGTGGAGGGATGTGAGAAGAGAGGAAGAAATAAGTAGGATGGAAGTTGTGGAAGCAGTGAAGAAAGTTAAAATGGGGAAAGCTCCAGAAATTGATGGAGTATGTGGTGAAATGCTGAAGCATGGGGGACAGATAGTAGTAGAATGGATGTGGAAGATGTGCAGATTGGCCTGGGAGGAAGGTAGAGTCTCAGAGGATTGGAAGTCAGGTATAATTAGTCCCCTGTACAAAGGAAAAGGGGAAAAAGAAGCATGTGGTAATCATAGGGGCATTTGTCTTCTTAGTGTGATAGGAAAAGTATTTGGTACGATACCTATTGACAGAGTTAGAGAAATAACAGAGGAATTAGTTGGAGAAGAACAAAGAGGTTTGAGGAAGGAAAGAGGTTGTGTAGATCAGATATTCATTCTTAGATCTTTAGTGGATAAGTTTCTAGAGGAGGGAAAGAAGTTGTATGTGACCTTCATACATTTGGAGAAGCATATGAGAGCGTGGATAGATAAGGATTGTGGAAAGTATGAAGAATATATGGAATAGATGGGATGTTGTTCAATGCCATGAAGAGTATGTATGAGGGTGCTAAGGCTGCAGTGCACATGGATAGTGAACTGAGTGAATTTTTCTGTTTGAAGGTTTAATTGAAACAGGGATATGTCATGTCTCCATGGTTGTTCAATCTGTAGCCTATATAGATGGGGTTACAAAAGAGATACAAGGTAGGGCAGTGGATGTTAAAGCGACCCTAATGAGAAAGGGCAGTGTTTGGAAACTCCCTTTACTGTTGTTTGCAGATGGTAGTGTTGTTAAGTGAAGACAAGGGGAGCTGCAAGGCTTGGTGAATGAGTTTGGGAGCATGTGTAAGAATGAAAACGAAAGGCGAATGTAGGGAAGAGTAAAGTTATGGTCTTCAAGAGAAGTGAAGTCAGTGAATGTACAGTGAGGTTGGATAAGGAGGAAATGGGAAAGGTGAGTGCGTTTAAGTACTGTACTTAGGTATTGTGGTGAGTAAGGTTGGAAGTTTAGAGAGTGAAGTGATTGAAAGGGTACAAGAAGGAAGAAAGGTTGTTGGTTCCTTGAAAGCAGTGATAAGAAACAGGGAAGTGAGCATGGAAGTGAAAAAGTTACTACATGACAGTATTGTGATACCAACTCTAACGTACGGAAGTGAAGCTTGGACATTGTTGGAAGGACACAAGTCAAGAGTGAGAGCAGTGGAAATGAGTTATTTAAGAGGAGCCTGTGGAGTCACGTGGAGAGACAGGCTGACGAATGAGGATATAAAGGAGTGTTGTGGTGTTGATGTGGATGTGATAGGAAGTGTTATGAGGAACACACTGAGGTGGTTTGGCCATGTGGAGAAGATGGAGGGTGAAAGACTGACGAAGAGAGTGTATGTGAGTGAGGTGGAGGGGGGAAGAGGGAGGGGGAGGCCGAGGATGAGATGGAGGGATGGGGTGGAGAGGTATATGAGAGAGGGGGGTGTGAGTTGGGAGCAGGGCAGTGAAATGGCGGGGGACAGGGCGACTTGGAGGCGATTTGTTTGTGGCCACCCCAAACGGGATTGAGGCATCTGGCAATAGATAGATAGATAGCCCACGGTGACAACAGCATCCCTTCCTGGCACAGTAAGTGTACTTCAGCAGCATCCCCTCCTGGCAGAATAAGTGTACTCTGACAGTACTACATTAAGTGTATTCCTATTATAGGTATTGTATTTATATATACAACTTCATACAGTATTGTATTTACATGTACAACTTCATAAACCATTGAATTCTCCATGTAAAACTTTATAGAGTTAGTTTAGGTTATGTTTGAGTGTGTGGGACCGAGCAACACCCCACATATAGCGAACCGAGTTCGGTAATCCCTTGGAAATATCGAACCACTCGTATATAGCGAACTTTCGGATATAGCAACCCACTCCTCCCCCCAATTAGTTCATTATATCGAGGGTTCATTGTATTTAAGTCCCTCATGTCATCTGTCAGCAACTTTACCTTTTTTATTTTATGTATACAGTATGCAGTATACAGTATATATGTATGTAAAACAGATAAAAATCTTGACTCTGCCTTTGGTAGGTAGGGAGTTAAATGAGAAAAATATCCACCAGGATGTGGGAAAACTGACATTCTTTGTAATGAAATTTATATGCATTAGGGGGTTACGTATCTCTCATCATCATCCTGCCTCTTTTTTTCCATCCTCAGGTGGGGTGAGGTAGAGTTCATAAAGCATGGAAAAAATTGTAGTAGGAGAACTAATCAACAGTATGCTCGGTGAAATGGGCCTATCATTCATCCAACACTCAAGTCTCCAAAATTTTTCCTCACCGGGACACCTTTCTACACATATGTTCTTTGTAATTACTCATCAGATTGAGTCAGTCCAATGACCATAAAGGTAAAAAAGGATGCCAAACTCTTGTCAAGTACTCCACCATACAAACTTAATCCAACCAGTTTGATTCCTTGTCAAATTCCATAGCCTTATAACTTCCTTACCTCTCTTCCTCACACACATATCATCCATATCTAGTAACCTTCCTCATGGCCTACCACTTCTTCTCCAACCTTTAGAATCACTGACATTACTTTTTCACCAACCTATTATTGCCCATTCTACTGACCATATCATCTAACCATGCTCTTCAGCTGCATTGTCCACAGACTTCCTTACTCCACAACTTTCACGTGTCACTGTTATCTGTCCGCTGTCTGCATCCCACACGAAGTTCTCAATAACTCCCTCTCCACTTCATTAACTCTTGGCCAATGGTCTTTTGTTTTGTTTTGTTTCATTTTAATTATAAGGCTCCAACATGCTTATGTGTTTTGACCTTGTTCGCCTAATGACGGTTCACCATGCTTCTCAGTCTCTTGCATCCCATTAAGTCCCTTATCCCTGAGATCACACTATAAGATCACACTCTGTGACCTTGTCCCAGGTCTTTTTTCAATGTCCCTCTTGCAACCCCATCCCCAGTGTTTGCACCTCTCACGTTCTGCACCCAATTGTCATCCCCTGTCTTCTCCACATGCTCAAACCTTCTCAATCTACTCCTCCTCATCACAGCACCAATACACTCCATTCCCATCCTTCCTCTCAACTCTTCCATCATTAACCTAGTCCCCGAGGGCTTGCATTCAAGGATGCAGCAGCCACCTAATCGTTGTCATTTATGTATGTTTTACCTTATGAATATCCCCTTCCTTTACTGCCCAGGTCTCACTACCAAACAGCATTACACTCCTTTCACATGCCTCATACAAAGATCCCATAGCATGGAGGGAGAGCCTTCTCAGTGTCAGCTGAGGCAACAGTTCCCTGAAGTTCTTCCAACCACTCCTCACTCCAGCCACAGAGCTAGCTTCAGCCCTACCTTCAGCACAGAACGTGTGTTCCAAGTAACAAAACTCTTCCACACACTCAAGAATTTCATCAGCAAGATCAGTTCTTTCACACCTGACAATCTCTACATTCTCTTCCTGACACACCGCACACATGAAATCAGCATTATCTTGCAGTGTACCTCTAATATTACTACATCTCTTATGAACCCACTTATGACAAACACTGCGCAAGATAGAATTAGGTACTTTCCATGCCCTTGTGGCAAACTGCACACGGCCACCCTCCCTCTTCTTTGACAGTACCCCCACCAACTGTAGACACCTCTGCAATTACTCAAGCCTTGGTGCCCCATACCATCTTTCCATTTCTTAAATCTTTCCTCTGCCTTCCTGTCCTTCTCAGCAATCAACACCAAATCATTGGCATACAACATCTCCCACGGGAGCTGATCTCTCAAATCACGCAAGAGGGCTTTGAGCACCATAATAATAATAAGGGGCTCAAAAATGACCCCTGATGCACACCAACATTCACAGAAAACTCGTCACTCAAATCTCCATTCACTCTCAGCCATAACCACTCTAACCAGCTACTCCTTGATCCCAAGCTTTCTCATTACCCATTTCACCACCTCCGCTGGAACTCTGTCAAAGGCCTTCTCAAAATCAAGAAAAAGTACTGATCTCTCTCCATTCCTATATATTTTTCCTGAAGCTGTCAAAGAACGACTATGGCATCAGTGGTCCCCTTGCCTGACATAAACCCAAACTGTATATCATCAGTATTCACACTTAATCATGCCTTCTAGTGGATAGACAAGGATTGTGGAAAGTATTAAGAATATATGGAGTAGACGGGAAGTTGCTGAATGCCGTGAAAAGTATGTATGAGGGTGCTAAGGCTGCAGTGCATGTGGATAGTGAACTGAGTGAATTTTTCTATTTGAAGGTTGGGTTGAAACAGGGATGTGTCATGTCTCCATGGTTGTTCAGTCTGTATATGCATGGGGTTATAAAAGAGATACAAAGTAGGGCAGTGGATTTTGGAGTGGCCCTAGTGAGAGAGAGGGCAGTGTTTGGAAACTCCCTGTACTCTTGTTTGCAGATGATACTGGGTTGTTAAGTGAAGACGAAGGGCAGCTGCAAGGCTTGCTGGATGAGTTTGGGAGAGTATGTAAGAAACAGAATCTAAAGGTGAATGTAGGAAAGAGTAAAGTTATGGTCTTTGAGAGAGGTGAAGTCAGTGGATGTAGAGTGAGCTTGAATGAGGAGGAAATGGAAAATGTATTTACCTATTTGTATTTACCTATTTGTAGTATACAGGAATTGAGCAATGCTCGTGTTGTCCTGTCTCCATATCCACATTTATCAAGTCTACCTTTACACACATGAATGTTTTTCTCATGCACCACCTCTTTGTCTAAGTCGTTCCAAATATTTAAGAATATACCTAATTGTGATATACACGGAATGTACTATGCTCGTGGGTTTCCGTCGCTGTTTCTCAATAAGTCGAATTTAACTTTAAACTCATTTAAGTTTTTAGACTGGACGATCTCTTTGTCCAGGCTATTCCATAAGTCTATACTTCTGTAAGGAAAGCTATATTTCTTGATATCCTTCAACCAGCTTGACTTTTTCAATTTCATTCCATGTCCTCTTGTTGCTCTCTTATCCCATACAAACAGATCTTCTTTGTCAATTTTATCTACTCCCACCATGGTCCTGAACACCGCAATCATGTCTCCCCTCTTTCTCCTCTCCTCTAATGAAGGCAAATCCAGTTTTTCCAGCCTCTCTCTGTATGACAGGTCTGTCAGACTGGGGACCATCTTGTTTGCTGTTCTTTGTATTCTCTCAATCTTGTTTATATCTTTCTTTTTGTGTGGGGACCACACTACCGCTGCATATTCTAACCTGGGGCGGATCATGGCCACTATCAATTTTTTCATCATTTCCTCATCCATATAATGAAATGCTACTCTTATGTTAGTCAAGAGTTTATAAGTCTCTCCAACTATCTTGTTAATGTGCTTTTCTGGTGACAAACTATCTTGGACCAGCACTCCCAAATCTTTCTCTTCTCTCCTTTTTGTGATTAATTCATTACCCAAAAAATAATTCAGTGATGGTCTCCTGCTACTTTTACCCATTTCCAATATTTTACATTTCTTTACATTAAATTTCATTTCCCACATCCGGCTCCAATTGTGTATCCTATCCAAATCCTCCTGCAGTATTTTACAATCCTCCTCAACTTCTATCTTCCTCAAGATCTTTACATCATCAGCAAACAGACTCGCATAACTGTTCACTCCATCTACCATATCATTTACGTAAATCAGGAACATTACTGGCGCCAACACTGAGCCTTGAGGGACTCCACTTGTTACTTCCCTCCATCCAGACATCTTTTCCTTTATTACTGTCCTCATTTGTCTGTCTCTCAAAAAGTCTCTCATCCATTCCAGAAGTTTCCCCTTTAGTCCTCCTATATATTCTAGTTTCCACATTAGTCTCTTATGAGGTACCTTGTCAAAGGCCTTCTCTAAGTCTAAGTACACACAATCCACCCAACCATCTCTCTCCTGTACCACATCAATCGCTCTTGAGTAAAAGCTCAACAAGTTTGAAACACATGACCTTCCACCTCTGAATCCAAACTGACATTCAGCCAAAATATTCATCTCTTCCAGATATTTTATCCATCTGTCTTTCAGGATTCTCTCACACAATTTTGCGACCATGCTGGTTAGAGACACTGGTCTATAATTCAGGGGTTCTTCCCTGTTTCCTCCCTTGTAAATTGGTACCACATTTGCCCTCTTCCATTCTTTTGGCACTTTCCCCTCTTCCAGTGAGCATACAATTAAGCTGTGAATTTTATCCGCCAGTTGTTCTCTGCATTCCTTCAGTACCCAATTAGAAATTCCATCAGGTCCTGGGGCTTTCCTTACATCTTGAGTTTCCAGTAATTTATACACTTCCTGCACCTCCACTTTTATATCTTTCATCACCGGAACATTTCTAATCACTCCCTCCCCTTCCACAAGCTCCTTTTCTTTAGTGAAAACAGACTGGAAACGTTTGTTCATTATTTCTGCTTCCATTGCTGCATCCTTAAAGACCTCTTCATCTACTTTCAGCTTGGTGATTCCTTCCTTTTGTTTCAGTTTGCCATTAACAAATCTATAAAACAGTTTGGGTTCATCCTTGCATTTGTCAATTATACCTTTTTCAAAATTCCTTTCTTCTTCCCTACGTATTCTTGTGTATTCGTTTCTTGTTCTTTTATATTCTTCCTTTGTTCTGTCGTTACCTCTCTTTCTCCAATTGTTCCACGCCTTATCTCTCTCTTTTTTGGCTATCATACACCTTCTATTAAACCACTCCTTTTTCCTGTTTTCTTTCCCTCTTACTCTTGGTACAAATTTTTCCACTCCCAAATTATAGAGGTCTAGAAAGATATCCCACTTCCTCTGTATCTCTCTTGTTTCTCTGAATTTTCTCCAATCCGAATTTTCAAAAAAGTTTCCCAATCCTGTAAAATTTGCTTTGCCAAAGTTGTATCTTCCCTGTCTATGAAGCTCGTCTCTTGGCTCGACGTTTCCTATTAACATTTGGAACTCAATGACCACGTGATCACTTTTTCCCAAAGGACAGAGATATTCCAATGATTCTATTACATCGGGTTCTTTGGTGAACAGTAAATCTAACCTTGCTGGTGTATCTTCACCTCGAAACCGTGTCTCTTCTTTGACCCACTGCGTCATCACATTATTCATTATTATATTTAATAACAGAGTACCCCACGAATCCTCGCCGCCTCCCGAGTACCATTCCTCCCAGTTCACCTCTTTACAATTAAAGTCACCCACCAAAATTATATTATTGCTTCTCTCAATTATTTTTTGCAAGTAGCTAGCCATATCTGACAACATCTCATGGTATTCGTCATCCTTCCATGCTCTCGTCTTTGGGGGAACATACACTACCGCCATATCTCTCTTAACATTCTCTCCAGTTTCTAATTTCATATATATCACTTCAGCCCTGCCTTCTCCCATTTCCACAGTATCTACATTTATGTTGTTCTTCACTGCTATCATCACTCCTCCTCCCTTTTTTCTTTTCTGTCTTTTCTCCACAGTTTGTATTTACCATCTCCCAAATGAACATCAATATCTTCTCTTAATTTGGTCTCTACAAAGCACATGACATCAGGTTCATGTTCTCTCAAGAAATCATTAATTTCGATCCTTGTCGATATGAAACCATCAACATTAGTATATATCACCTTCAAATTATTTTTGACATTATTAATACCCTCTTCTCTCCTACTCTCTGTCCGTACCACTTCCTCATCTTCTGATCTTTCACAACCATCCCCCCTAGTTTCCTTCACTTCTATTTCCTTAAATACCATTTCCTTACTTTCATATCCAATACTCTCCAAAAAAAAGTATTACGTTCTTCCTCTGTCCTCTTATCATTTTTTTCCTTTACTTCTTCCTTTAATGATTTTAAAACTTCTCTTTCTTCTTCATTCAGATCTTTTCTTATTATAATATTTTCCATCCCCGCCTCTTTGCTTAATTTCCAGGTCACTTTAAGTATCTCATTTATTACACTTTCTGATGTAAACTTGACTCTCATTGGTCTTGTTTCCCCTTTCTTATAAGGCCCTATCCTCCTTACTTCCTCAATTTCTTTTACCCACTTGTCTCCTTCGGGGTCAATCTTGCCTAATATTCCTCTCACCATGTTCGTGTCTCTCTCGAGTCTTGCAAACCTAACCTTTTCTTCCTCTTCCCTGTTTCCAAATACTACCACACATCTGTTCCTTTCTACAGTTTCTCTCACTATTTTCTCTTTTTTCTTCAGTATTTTCACTACATTTTCTTCCATTTCTTTCTTGTTCATTTCCCTTTCTTCCTGGATGATCTCTCTTAAGCTGACCACTTCTTTCTGTTCTTCTTCTACGTGTGCCCATTTTGCCTTGTGTTCTTCTAGTACATTACTCACCTTCTCCGTTTTATTAGTACTCTCTTCAAGTTTCCTCCTCAGTTCAACATTTTCCCTCTTCAAATTCTTAATCTCTTCATTGGCTGTTTCGTTGGACTGGATTAGACTCTGTATGGTGGTTTCCGTATTTCCTGACACATCCTTTATCACTAGATTCTCTACTTTTTTTCGAGTTCACTAATCCTCATAATTAATGTTTTCACCAGGTCCATGACATTAGTATTAGCATCAAATCCTTGAAATTCCATTCCCTCATTGTTTACATTTTCGGCCATCTTTAACGTACCGGTAAAGTACCTAAACAGCTGTTACCGAATAAGCCACAAACATTCATGTATACTATTGCCAACAAATCTTTACATTTTTGGTAGTCTACCAACTTTCATTATTTTAAATTTAAAGAAAGACCCTAGGAGACAGGACAGACAAAATTCCTGAAACTACTCAAGGTTAGGAGCGATGCCTGGGACAACCTCTCTCTCCGGCTGCTCGTGTGTGTGTGAGTGCGTTTAAGTGCTTGGGTAGTGTGATGAGTAAGGATGGAAGTTTTGAGAGTGAAGTGCTTCAAAGGGTACAACAAGGAAGAAAGGTTACGGGTACCTTGAAAGCACTGATAAGAAATAGGGAAGTGAGCTTGAAAGTGAAAAAGTTACTACATGACAGTATTGTGATACCAGCTCTAACGTATGGAAGTGAAGTTTGGACCTTGTTGGAGGGACAGAAGTCAAGAGTGAGAGCTGTGGAAATGAGTTATTTGAGAGGAGCATGTGGAGTCATATGGAGAGACAGATTGACAAATGAGGAAGTGAAGGATCGTTGTGGTGTGGATGTGGATATGATAGGAAGCATTAGGAAAAACACACTGAGGTAGTTTGGCCATGTGGAGAAGATGGAGAGCGAGAGACTAATGAGGAGAGTGTATGTGAGTGAGGTGGAGGGAGGGGGAGGCCAAGGATGAGGTGGAGGGATGGAGTGGAGAGGTCTGTGAGAGAGGGAGGTGTGAGCTGGGAGCAGGGCAGTGAAATGGCAGGGGACAGGGTGACATGGAGGCAGTTTGTTTGTGGCCACCCCATACGGGATTAACCCCTTAAACGCGGCCGTGAACAGTCCCCCCCCCCCCGAGTGGCGGGGTTGTATCACAGTCTGAGTACCTGTAGGAAAATATTAGCAAAAAATCAGAGATTAACCCTAGAACATTATACTTGGTATGGCAGATAGTACTTACATTCAGCTTTCTCCAGAGACAGGTGTTGAGCCTTCGTGGACTACCCAAGGACTTGTGGAGACTTGCAAAGTTGGGTAACCAAATCTTCACTTTCACACCTCCAGCAACCCGGTTTCCCCTCTACCACAGCCTCATTCTGTCACAGTAAACTTTATACTACAACGTAAAGGTAGTTTGGAATCCGTATTTGTACAATAAGCACTGAAAATAAGGCTAAAATCAACGGAGCGTATGGCCGACATGCAGCGCGGCGGCGGTCTTCCTGTCACTCAACAAACATTTCCATTTTCACAGCTAAAAACATGTATACTACATTATTTTCAATCATATTACTTCCCAAAAGATCACCGCGGCGCGCTTTTTATTCTGCCTTATGCCCGTCACTTTATTCTCGTTCCTGTCGGCCGCTTGCACTGACTCGGAAGAGCTAGTACTCGCCATAATGTCACTTTGAAAGCCTGCGGTAAACTGACGCTAAACAGGGGCAAACCATGTGAAAAAAAGCTAGTGTTACAACTGGGGAAACAAGCGTTTCCTATTAGCATAAACTGCTTGTGAGAGGAGAGCACAGATTTACAGTTCTGAGCACTCAGAGCGCTGCCATGTATCACAGCCAGGCTGGCCGGGCCGTGGTGGGGGGGGGACGGGGGAAAAACTCGATACTTGGCAACAACGGAGGTCAGTGGTACAAAGGTCAAGTGTGCTAAAAGTAGCTAAAGGGTGGTGATACTGATAGACAATACCAGCTGGAGCCTGCCTGCCCGTGGTTATTCAAAATTTACTAGAATCGCAAACGCGACGCTCCGCCGTTATGTCCTTTTCGCCGAGCATCGCAAACGCGTCGATCTGCGTTTAAAGGGTTAAGGCGTTTGGCAATAGATGGATAGATAAACCTTCTAGAACTCTCTCCATTACCTTCATTTTCTGGTCTAAAAGTTTTATTCTTTTATAATTTCCTTCTTCCAGAACATCAGGCTTCCACTTGTACCCATTTACAATCACACTCTTCTGCCAGTCATCTGGAACAACACATATATAATTATGTTTATGAAATCAGTAACTAACCCCACTCCTATATCTCTTGAAGCCTTCAGCATTTCAGCAGTTAACTCCAACACACCTGCAGCCATCCCCAACAGCATCCTGCCTATTGCCTTGCTCACAGTAGCATATCAACCAAAGGCCAAGGGCCAAACTCTGGCTCTATTGACTCCAAACCTTCCTTGTTCCAGTCAAACTCCTCATTCAGCAACCAGTTATAGTGCTGTCTCCAGGTGTCTTTAATATCCTCTCTCTTCATCACTTTCCGTCATCATTCATGCTCTCACTGCATACCTATGATATCCGTTTTCCCTTTTCATCTGATTTGCCGCATTAAATATCGTATTCTTCCTTTCAACACAATAGTTCATCAGATCTTAGATTCCTTTTTGTTATCTTGTTTTATTCATGTAGACTTGCCACACAATTTACAGTGCTGTAGTTGCCTAGCATGGCTGCATTTTGATTATGATAATGATGATGATTATTATAGTAAACTTTCAATTATCCGGCCTAAGGCAATATCCAGCACTGCTGGCAAAACGATATCCAGTGAAATAATGCAATATCCGGCACTGAAATGGGACGTAACCTGCAATCCTATTCAATATCTGGCATCCAGATGTATCAACCAGCCCGTAAATTGTAGCTGACCGGTGCAGTATTACTGTATTGTGTCATTACTATATTGTATTTTATGCAAAATTTTTGTCTTTTATTCATGGGAAAGTATTTAGGATAGAGGGTCAAGACTGATAGTAACACAATATTTGACAATGCTGAATATTGAGCTGATGGGGGGTACTATGCAATATCCGGCATTTCACATTATTTGACATACTGTAGGGCTTGGCTGAATTACACTGGATAATTAAGAGTTTACTGCATTATTTTTCTACATCCATTCATCTATCATCTAATCCCGTGTTGCCTCATGAGGAGCGTAGGAGCCCTGGGCTAGGCAAGTTAGTCCTGACATTTATGATGAGTGACCAGCCTCACTCATCTCTGAGTAGCATTACATGAGCAATAAACCCCAACCCCTTGGATGTAAATCAGCACTGGCTCAATCTGATTGGAGCGCCTTAATTACCCACCAAACCACCAGGTGCCATAATTTGGTTATGCATTATTATTATTATTATTATTATTATTATTATTATTATTATTATTATTTATTCATTCATTCATTCATTCATCATCCAATCCTACATTTCCCCATGAGGAGCGTAAAAGCCTGGGGCTAGGCAAGTTGGTCCTGACATTGAAGATGAGGGTAACCAGCCTCACTCATCCCTGAGTGGCACTACGTGAGCAATGAACCCCAACCACCCCTTGGATATAAACCTTCACCAGATCAGTTCCATTGGAGCGCTGTAATTACCCACTAAACCACCAGGCCCCAAAATTTGGTTATATGGTTACCACCCAGCATAGTAAATGATTCCCTGGTGAGCAGGAAACCATTTGACTTGTCACTCAATGTAGAGTCACCCACAGGCAGAAGGAAGAGGAGAGAATGAAGGAAAGAAAGCCAGAAGAGGAAGTGTAAAGTCACCCGTAAGCAGAAGGACGAGGAAAGAATGAAGGAAAGAAAGACAAAAGAGCATGGACAGATGGAGGAACGGAAAGGGCAGACACCCGAGAGCAGCACTACATTGAGTGAGTGAATGGTGAGTGCCCCTACGTTCATTTGTTTCATTTCATTTTTGAAGGCTCCAACATGCTTGCATGCGTCAGCCTTGGTCACCTAAAGGCGGCTCTCCATGCTGCTCGATCTATGGCAGCCTCCCTGTTCAGGCCCTTAACCCTGAGGTCACACTTAATGGCCTCGTCCCACATCTTTCTTGGTCTACCCCTTGCAACCCCACCTCCAATATTAACACTTCTCACCTTCTGCACCCAATTATCATCCCCCATCCTCTCCACGTGCCCAAACCATCTCAATCTACCTCTCCTCATCACATCACCAATACACTCCAGGCTCATCCTACCAGTCCTCCTATCTACCACCATAATTATTATTATTATAATTATTTTTATTATTACTGTCATTACAAATGTGTCAGCTTGAGATGTATGTATGTCAAGTTCAGGTTTCAGAAGGTGAAAATGGCTGTGATTGTAGTGTATACAGTGTGTGATGACAGGAGTGAGAGAAAGAAAGACAGGTATTGGGATGAGCTGGATGAAGCAGTGGGAGAAATGCCAAGGAGCTATAAAGTGATCGTAATGGGTGATATGAATGGAAAAGTAGGCACTTGTCCTGAGGATGACAATGAATTGTAATGGAGTACCAGGAGAAAATGATAATGGGAAGCGACTGAAGGATATGTGTCAGGAAAGGAGGTTGGGCATTTGTAACTCTTATTTCAAACATAAAGATGCACATAAATATACATGGTATAGAGGGAAAGGGGATCCTGTATAAAGGAGCTTGATTGATTACGTGCTGATAGAGAGGTCGATGTTGGGAATGGTTGCTGATACGAGGGCTGTGAGAGGACGATGTGGAGGTTTGTTAGATCATATGATTGTGGTACGTAAGATCAAGCTGGGAGGACTGAGGTGGACCAAGAGAGAGAGGAGCAGTGAGGGAGAACGACTAAAAGTCGAGTAGCTGAGGATCAAAGAAATGGACGATGAATACATGACCAAAGTAGGGAGGAGTTAGAATAAGTGAATTAGAATGAAAAGAATCTGGACAGCTTGTGTAATGCATGTAGGGATTGCTTAGTTAGGAATGCCAAAGCAGTGTGTGATGTGGCAAGAGTAACAACAAAGAAGAAAGGTATGGCATGGGGGGATGAAGAGGTTAAGAGAGCAGTGGTGGAAAATAGGAAGAAGTGGCTAGAGTGGTCACAGGACAGGGGTTCAGTTGAACTAAGAACAGAATATATTGAGGTAGTGTTTGGAAACTCCCTGTACTGTTATTTGCAGATGATACTGTGTTGTTGAGTGAAGACGAAGGGGAGCTGCAAGGCTTGGTGGATGAGTTTGGGAGAGTGTGTAAGAAATGGAATCTAAAGGTGAATGCAGGGAAGAGTAAAGTGATGGTCTTTGAGAGAGGTGAAGTCAGTGAATGTACAGTGAGGTTGAATGGTGAGGAAATGGAAAATGTGAGTACCTTTAAGTACTTGGGTAGTGTGATGAGTAAGGATGGAAGTTTGGAGGGTGTAGTGCTTGAAAGGGTACAACAAGGAAGAAAAGTTGCTGGTTCCTTGAAAGCAGTGATAAGAAACAGGGAAATGGGCATGGAAGTGAAAAAGTTACTACATGACAGTATTGTGATACCAACTCTGACGTATGGAGGTGAAGCTTGGACGTTGTTGGAAGGACATAAATCAAGAGTGAGAGCTGTGGAAATGAGTTATTTAAGAGGAGCCTGTGGAGTCACATGGAGAGACAGGCTGACAAATAAGGATATAAAGGAGCATTGTGGTGTTGATGTGGATGTGATAGGCATTAGGAGGAACACACTGAGGTGGTTTGGCCATGTGGAGAGGATGGAGGGTGAAAGACTGATGAGGAGAGTGTATGTGAGTGAGGTGGAGGGGGGGAGAGGGAGGGGGAGGCCAAGGATGAGATGGAGGGATGGGGTGGAGAGGTATATGAGAGAGGGGGGTGTGAGTTGGGAGCAGGGCAGTGAAATGGCAGGGAACAGGGCAACGTGGAGGCGATTTGTTTGTGGCCACCCTGTATGGGATTGAGGCGTCTGGCAATAGATAGATAGATGGAAGAAGCATGTAAAGAGACTAATGAAGAGGAAAAAGGAGGAGGTAAATAATGATCTAGGAAGAAAAGTGAATGCAAACTACTCTGATAATAGGAAGTTATTCTGAAAAGAGGTGTGGAAATGTAGAAGTGGCAGCGGCAAGAAATGTGAAAATGTGAAGGATGTGAGTGGTAGATTATTAGCCCATGGGGTTGAAGGAAGGGCCAGATGGAAAGAAGATTTTGAAAGCCAGATGACTGGGAATAGAGAGCAGAGCCACTGTAAATATGATTGGTTTTGGGGTGTGCAGAGAAGGAATGCAGCGCCAGGAAACGTGACACTTACACAGGTGAAGAACACTGTGAAGTGGCTAAAATATGGGAAAGCAACTGGGGTTGATGAGGTATATGCAAAGATGATTAGGTGTAGTGGAGAGAACGAAATGAAGTGCATGTTGGAGATATGTAAGACGGCATGGGTGAGTGAAACTGCCAGCAGTGTGGAAAAAGGTTGTGATTGTACCCCTGTACAAAAATAAAGGTGAGCAAAGCGAGTGCAAGAATTATCATGGCATAAGTTTATTGAGTGTGGTAGGGAAGGTACATGGAGAATTATTGTAGAGAAAGTAAGAGAGATATCAGAAGTCCCAGTGAACTATGAACAGGGTGGCTTTAGGAGTGGCAGAGGATGTGTAGATCAAATATTTGCAGTAAGGCAGATAGTGGAGAAGGCTTGTGAGAAGGACTATAAAGTGTTTACGGCATTCATGGATCTTGAAAAGCAAGCAACAAAGTAGACAGAGAAAAACTGTGGAAGGTTTTGCACATGTACGGTGTAGACGGTAAGCTGCTAGGTGCCGTCAAGAGTTTTTATGAGGGTAGTGAAGCACGTGTTAGGGCAAATGGGCAGCTAAGTGAATGGTTCACGATCGGTGTGGGCATGCGACAAGGTTGTGTGATGTCCCCATGGTTGTTCAATACATACATGGATGGGGTGATGTGAGAAGTAAAAACACAAGTACTGGAGAGAGGGATGGCGTTGGTAATGAATGGTGGTGGATGGAATATCTGAAGTTTGATGTATGCTGGTAATGCAGTACTACTTGCAAATACCAGACAAGAACTTGCAGACTAGTGCAGAGTTTTGCTGATGTCTGTGAGTGTCGGGCCTTCAGAGTAAATGTAAAAAAGAGTAAAGTGATGGTTATTGAGAGAGAAGGTGACTCGCAATGTGATGTTACAGTGAATGGAGAGAGACCGGAATTGGTGAGAGAGTTCAAATGCCTGGGTACAGTGATAGAAAAAGAGAGGAAAATGTGCAAAAGAAGTGGAAAGTGGAGTGACGCAAGGAAGGAAAGTAGCTGGTGCTATGAAGGCCTTGATAAGAAACAGAGGCTTGAGTGTTGCAGCTGCACTGTTTTTACATGAAGGAATGTTAATGCCAATTTTAACATATGGATGTGAGACTATGGTGTGGCATGAAATTGAAAAGTCAAGAGTGTGAGCAATGGAGATGGATTTGCTGAGGAATGTATATGGAGTACAGAGAGTGGATAGGATACGAAATAATGTGATTCGTGAAAGATGTGGAGTGAGGAAGTCCGTGGACACCAGAATCGAAGAAAGTGTACTGAGATGGTATGGTCATGTAGAGAGAACGAATAACAATTGAGTGGTGGAAAAGTTATATCTGAGTGAATTTGAAGGAGGGAGGAGGCGAGGCAGGCCAAGGAGAAGGTGGAGGGATATGGTGGATGAGTGTGTGAGGAAGAGAAGTATGGAAGTTGGTGAGATTAGGGGACTGACAAGAGATATAGCTGGCTGGATGAATGTTGTGAGAAGTTCACGATCAGGGTTTTGGCATCCCTTTTAATGTGGCAGCATCCGGATTGACTATTGGATACATTTATATGAAGCTACAGAATGTGGTGAATGTTTTTAGCATATCCAATAGAGCCAGGATTCCAGGGGCTTGAATGATGAGTAAGTGGAAGCATGGCCCATTGGATTAGGGAAACTTGGCCTTCCTGGATGTTGCTACTCCTCACCCTTCCCTAGGGTGGGAGAGGAGGTCTGGGTGATGATGATGATGATGATTTTATTATTACCAACATCGCCATCCATTCACTCAGTGTACTGCAGCTCTCGAGTGGCTGCCCTTTCCTTCCTTCCTTTCTTCTTTCCTCCCTTCCTCTTATGTCCTTTCCTTCTTTCTTTCCTCTTCCATCTGTCTATGGGTGACTCTGCACTGAGTGACATGCCAAATGGTTTCCCATACAGCAGGAAACCATTTACTATGCTGGGTGGTAACCATATAACCAAATTATGGCACCTGGTTGTTTAGTGGGTAATTAAGGCTCTCCAGTCAGATTGAGCCAGTGAAGGCTTATATCCAAGGGGTGGTTGGAGTTTATTGCTCACATAATGCCACTCAAAGATGAGTGAGGATGGTCACTCTTATCTGAAATATCAGGACCAAATTGCCTAGCCCCGGGCTCCTACACTCCTCTTGGGGCAACATTGGATTAGGTGATGGTGATGATGACTACCAACTTCATTCTGGTATGCACCTTAGTGTTGAAGTGTTCACACAAACACTTGCACTGCATTCCATATACACTACTCAAACAATAATTTACAGTAGATTATTTCCATGCATTCAGTTATTTACAGAGAGAGAGAGAGAGAGAGAGTTACACTCAATGGGGTTTGAGCAGGATGTATTTGGCATCATTGGAAAATGTAGTTTTTTTTTTTTTTTTTTTCTTGGTGAAAGTAGAGAAAGTACTGTATGCCATACCCTCTCATAAGTGCTCCACTACACCATTGTGTGTTTATTTTTATTCTACACCAGAGTCTCTGACCTGCATGTTAATGTGGCCTCTAAAACTTGTTCATGCATTTCTTTTATAGGTTTTACATTCAGACCGTTTTGTATCAAGGCCTTCATAACACCAGCCACTTTTCTTCGCTGTGCCACTCTACTTTCCACTTCCTTTACACATTTGCCACTCTTTTCACTGCACCCAAATACTTAAATTCTTACCAGTTCACATTTCTCCATTCACCAGACCATCATATTGGGATTCACCTTCTTCCTGAACAACTGATACTTTATCAATATTTACTTCCAGAGCATGATGCACTGTGCCATTGTGCAAAGTTCTTCTTTATTAGGAAATAGCAACAAATTTTAGTTAATTCATCCTTCTCCATTCATTATTATTCTCATCCCTCAATAACTCACTTATAACCTCTTTCAGAACCCCATGCATGGTAGGTGGTGACGACCATCATCCACTCATTTGATGTAGTGCTGCCTATTTCTTTCTTCACCTTTATCATTCTGTTCCTGTCTGCCCTCCTCTCTTCTTATTTTTCCCATCTTTCTTGTCTGTTTTTTATTACTTTCCTTTCCAGGTGGCTTTACATTGAGTGACAAGCCTAATGGTTTCCTGTAAGCCAGGAAACCACTGAGAGTGTTGGGTGGTAACCATATTACCAACCCACACGTGTTCCCTACACATCAGCAAGTGGGTTGGTGGGGGGTTAATGCCCCTCCCCACAAAATCACAAACTCAAAGACAAACGGCCATCCTCTATGGGATTGTGGTGTCAGGGCATACAGAAATAGATAGACAACCCCATCCAATTATATGTTGAAAAACTCTGGGGACATCACACATCATGATCTCAGTCCAGTGCTAATGTTACACCATTGGCTGAGACAGCCAAGCTTTCCATCCATACCATACATATGCAGAACTTTCCATAATCCCTTTCAGTTTACCATGGTGTACATTTTTCTAGATCCATAAATGCCATAGATACCTCACAGTCCTCATAACAAGCTTTCTCCATTATGTCTTCCTGTATGGTGAATATTGGATCCACACATCTCCTGCCACTCTGAAAAACTCTCTTTTTGTCACTTCTAGGCCTTCTGATATACACTGTACCTTTTTATAACATTTCTTCCATGTACAGTTCACTCGCACAGTGCACGAGTGGATGGGCGGCCTACAACCTCGTGCACTATGATTTCGTGTACTGTGAGTTCATAATCTTATGGGATGAATAACATATGGGTGGGACCCCTCAAACCTTGATATTTTTTTGAACTTGGAGATATAATAATGGGAAAATTTTTAAAACATATACTGCAGATACAGCTAAAATAACAAAAATATGGTCAGTCACCTTAAAAACAGTAGGTGACAGGTCTGATGAACTTAAATAGCGGGGATTCCGAGGCTCGGCAACACATTTAGAGTGCCCCTGCTGCCCCAGCTGCACCAAGGGTGTTTAACGGTTGTCAGTGTTGTTTTATTCCAGGGTTTGACGAAGAAATTTACAGCCTATCGTATGTTACACTTCTTTCAGAATGCAGCGACAGTCATTATGGTGGGGGCTGCAGGTATGCCAGGTGAAGCAGGTGGATCAGGTGTGGCTGTGGAGGTGGAGGGGAGAAGGCTGGCGAGTAAGATGGGGCCCTAGTGGTGGAGGGGGTGGTGGTGGGCGAGTCAGGGGAGGTGGTGAGAGGGGGATCCTCCATTTCCTCCTCGCTGCTGCTCACATTTTTGTCAGTTTTCTTCATCTCTTCTTGTTTGTTTGTTTCATTGTCATGTTTTGGACGTATTTGCAGTATAACAACTTGGCATTCACAAAATAACTGTTATTTAGGTGAATCCACGCATTATTATAGAAACTGGGTATCTATTGTAACTTACCATTATTGCCGAAAATGTTATTGTCGAAGTCATTATTGGGGAGATCTTACTGAAGACTCCTCTCCAGCACCTTTGCCATGAGCCTCTAAGTCACGATGGGCACGTTGTACGAGGAGGGGGGTCGCATAGTCAGGGAAAATTGTGATTTTGGGCCACTCCTTGCCTCTGCCTCGCATATTATGGGCTAAACTCGTGCATTCAAAATTTTATGGTTTTGATTTTTGGTCACTCATGGCCTATGCGATTCTCACACTGTAATCACATGTACTTTGCGAGCAAACTTTATCCTTTCTGCATCACTCAGCAGGCGTATACCACAGAATTTTTTATATCCACTTCAGTCACCTTTATTTTTGTATTTTTGTACAAGGGAACGGTCACAGATTTATTTTAGTTTACCAGTACAATGTCACTCATTGAAATTTTCTTACATATTTACAGTAAAGACTTCATTCCAATCTCTTCACTACACTCAGTCATCTCTGCACATACCTTGTCAGCACTTGATGCCTTCTCATTTTCAACCATTTCACAGCATTTTTCACTTCTGTCAGTGTCACTTTTTCCAGCACCTCATTCCTTCTTTCAGCACCAGCAAATTCAATCTCACCATTCCCATTCATGAGTCTTTCAAAATAACATTTCCATCTGCTCTTCACTGCAGTGATTTCTCTTGTTACACTGCTATGATCATTTATTGAGTCAGTCACATCCATTTGTTGGTGTTTTCCATTTTCATCCTTCACACCTTTATGCTTTACACTCTCATTTTTGCATTTTTTTCCACTTTCCATGATACGGTAATCACCCTCATAACCAGAGTGCCATTTTCTGAACTGCACTGCCATCCAGAAAACATAATTTGCATTAAGTTTTTAAGATTTAATTTCTCTAGACATTAAGTTGCCTCACTCTATCTGCATCACACATTATGCACTCACACTAATCTTTAAAAATGCCAGCACAAAAAATATGTAAACTCTTTTCCATGTCATTGCACAGTGAACAAAAGCAAAGCAACAGAGATTACTGGTAGTTCATTTCAATATATTCCCTTCTTCCCTTTGATCCCCTTTCTTGCATCCACTCTAGCCGCATCTTTCTTTTTCCCCCACTGCACCTTCAACCTCAACATCCCAACAAGCTGCACCTTTTTTATTAGTTAGTAACCTTATGACACCTTACACAGCTTCAGCATACCTAACCAATCATTCCAAAAATGCATTCCACATTTTGTTCAATCCATTTGCTTCCAGTTCATTGACTAACTCAACTTCCATCTTTCCAGGAATATCTGCCATCACTGTGTTTCTTAGCTTCTCCATATCCAGTTTCACACTCAGACCACTCCTTTATAATTTTATTCCTTCATGGCGCTCTTTACTTTTCATAGCACAGCCATATGATGAGGTAAACCTTGGCATTGTCTTGTCACCACCATCATATCAGCAACATTCCAAAACAGCCCTAATACATAATGAATCAGACTCCATTCAGTACTCTCCCCAGTCTGTCTGTACCATGTATTTTTGTGTGAAGCTTTGTCTGATATATAATTCATGAGTCCTGTCAGAATGTTGCATCCTGTAACCAGGGGTCTTGCCTAGCCCACCCCATGGCCTTGGGTGAGTAGAATCACTCAGCAAGAACTTTGATGTGAGAAACATCAGCCAGTAGGCACTTCATCTATTTAACCTCCTCTATTTAGCCTATGAACACTTGTACCATGTACAGTGCAGCACTCCCTAGGTGGTGTCTAGCTTCCTTGGTCTTGTTCGTCAAGACGGTACCCATTCTTGCTGAATGCATTGGTCATGTGGACCACCATATAGCTAATTTTTTACCTTTATGTGCAGCTTGTTCTGTGTTTGCCCCGGCAGTCATCCCCTTTCCATTTGAAAGTTGGGAAGAGTCACAGATATGAGTGTAAGTTGCTGCACTAGCCATTTCTCCTTTTGTGGTCCTTTTCAGCCTACACACCTTTCCTCGTGGCCTACTTTTCTGCTCCCTCCTTTGTCCTCCAGCAGTTTTTCATAACATCCTCCTCCTTGTCCAAGTTCTCTGCCTTCTCCCTTATGGGTTAGTTGTGTGTGTTCAAGTGTTTAGAAGCTTTGGGGGATTTCTTTTCTCTGCGTACTCCTTATTAGCACATGTGCATGGCCCCACTTGGCGTGGGTCACTTACAACATTTTGTCGTAATCCCTCCCCCCCATGTCGGGATGGTTCAGTGTTGGATCCTTTCATCATATTTCATTGTCTCTTCACCAAGTCAGATTTTCTTACATGACAAACCTGTTCTCAGAGCCTAATTGCAGTTTACCCTTCCCCATCTTGAGGTTGACCAATGTGGATCATTTTTAACATTTCCTTTCTCAGTCTTGTTTCTCACAATGTAACACCTATTTGGCTGCCCTGGTTAGCATGGGCCGGGCCAACGAGACTGTATTGTTACTGCATTGCTTACATGGGGATTCAGTCTTGTTTTCATCAACACAGCACTGATTCAGCTGCTCTGGTTTACACAGCCGAACTAACAAGACAGTAGTGTGACAGCTTTGCTTGCATAACAGATCAGCCTTGTTTCTCGCAATGTAGCACCATTTCTGTCACAGTGGTTAATATGGGCCAGGCCAACAAGACAGTAGTGTTATGGCTTTGTTTACATGGGGATTTGGGCTGGTACTATTTGCCATGTGCTTCTTGCCAAATCAGTTTGACTCAGACTTTGCCCTGTATACCTCTCTTTTAGCCCTGCACTTTGCAGCCAAGTATGCAGTGACTTTTTTACTTCCATACTCACTTCCCAGCTGCTTATCATTGCTTTCAAAGAACCAGCAGCCTTTCTTCCCTGTTGTACCCTTTCAAGTACTTCACCCTCTAAACTTCCATCCATATCCATTACACCACCCAAGCACTTAAGTGCATTAACATTTTCCACTTCTTCCTCATCCAGCCTCACTGTACATTCAGTGGCTTCATTTCTCTCGAAGACCATAACTTTACTCTTCTCTACATTCATCTTTCAATTTCATTCTTACACACTCTCCCAAACTCATTCACCAAGCTTTGCAGGTCCCCTTCGTCTTCACTTAACAACACACTATCATCTGCAAACAACAGTACGAGGAGTTTCCAAAGACTGCCCTCTCTCATTAGGGTCACTCCAACATCCAGTGCCCTACCTTGTATTTCGTTTATAACCCCGTCCATATTCAGATTGAACAACCATAGAGACCTGACGCATCCCTGTTTCAATCCAACCTTCAAATAGAAAAATTCACTCAGTTCACTATCTACATGCACTGCAGCCCTATCCCCCCTCATATGTACTCTTCGCATCATTCAACAGCTTCCCATTTACTCCTAGTATTCTTGATTTTCACATTCCTTGTCCATCCACCCTGTCATATGCTTTCTCCAAATCCATGAAGGCTGCATACAACTTCTTTCCCTTTTCTATAAACACTAAATACCCAAGAATGAATATCTGATCTACACAACCTCTTCCCTTCCTAAAACCTCCCTGTTCTTCTCCAACTAATTCCTCTGTTATTTCCATGACTCTATCAGTAAGTATCTTGCCATATACTTTTCCTATTACACTAAGAAGACAAATGCCCTTATGATTACAACACACTTCTTTTTCCCCTTTTCCTGTGTACAGGGGAATAATTATATCTGACTTCCAATCCTCCAGGACTCTACCTTCCTCCCAGGCCAATTTACACATCTTCCATATCCACTCTACTTCTGTCTCTCCCCCATGCTTCAGCATTTCACCACACACTCCATCAATTCCTGGGGCTTTTCCCATTTTGACTTTCTTCATTACTTCCACTGCTTCCATTATATTGATTTCTTCCTCTCTTCTCACCTCCCTTTTTCCCCCAGACATTCCCCAGCCACTTATACCCGCATTACTTTCATTCGCTATGTTCAACAGTTTGTTAAAGTGTTCTCCCCATCTGCATACTTTCTGTCCCTGCTCCACAAGCAATTTACCATTTTTATCTTTCACTCTCCAACTTCTTTATCACCCTGTCTAACTTTTTTTTTTTTTTTTTACTTCTTTCCAAAACATTTTCTTACATTCCCTCCACTTTACACTCAGATTTCCTCCAAAATCCTAATGCATTCTCTTTTTACTCTGTTACTAATCTTTTCACCTTTCTCTTCCTCTCTACACATAACTCTCTCTTCCGTGTCTCAACTTCCTCCATCTCCTTGTTGCTTATCCATTTGCTATATGCTTTCTTTTGTGCCTCAGCCTGTCTCGCCTCTTCATTCCACCATGCTGTTCATTGCACTTCCTCATCTTCTCTTCATCCCACACACCTCCTCACATGCTGCACAGATTTCTCCTTTGAATATCTTGCACATACTTCCATGTCCCCCATCTGCTTCAGATCATATTTACCCAATTGCTCCTCTACTTCTCACATATATTCTGCATTTTTTTCCATCCTCTTGCAACCTTTCCACCCTTCTTGCATGGACTACTTCCTCCTGTCCTTCCCTTCTTCTACTCCTCCATTTCATTTGAACTTGACTTTCACCACCACCATGTGGTGGTAAGAAAGTTCACTCCTCAAACCTCTGTATTCTTTTGCATCTGTTACACACCTTCTCGTTCTATCATCCACACACACAATCAGTCATTGCCTTCCATTCATTCAGTTCACCACCCACCCTTCTCATCACTCACCACGTATACCTGTGAATCATTTTGTGTCTGCAGAGGGTATTGGCTATCACTAATCCCCTCCATGCACAAACGTCCACTAGAGCACTGCCATTCTCATCCACTAATGCAGGCACACTCCTCTCTCTTACTACTCCATCCACCTTCACATTCTCTACTTTTCCATTCATATCTCCAATCAGAAACATTCTCTCACTCCTTTCAAACTTTACCATGCACACCTCCATATTTGTCCAGCACTCTTCTTTCACTCTGCCTGCACGATCTTGCGTTGGCGCATACACATACATAATCACCCACATTTGTAGTCCAAATCTCAATCTTACCCACACGATCCTTTAACTGACGGATCCATACTCTCGTATATTCTCCTTCCATGTCCTGCACACAATAGTACTCCTTCTTTTGCCCTCTTATTCTCACCTACTTCCGCGCATATACCCCATCCATACTCCGATTCTCTCACAGTCTCACATCTCCAGTTTGTCTCAGTTATTCCTCATACATCCACTTTTGCATCTCTAAGCACCTGGACAATCTCTCTCTCTCTCTCTTTCACCTCATCAGTTGCACCCCTTACATTCCATGTTGCAATCCATACCATTTCCTTTGTTCGGTCCCTAGTCATCACCTGTTGGTCAGTCCTGGCCTGAGGCTTCTTGTTTATATTTTTAGTTAGTTGTTTTCTGGGGAGGGACATTAACCCTCCGCCAACTCACTTGCTGTCACGTAGGGAACATGTGTTGATTGGTTATAAATTACCACCCAGCGTTGTAGTTTACAGGAAATCATTTGGCCTGCCACTCACTGTAGAGCTGCCTTAAAATAGAGTACCACAACACTTAATGGGTGGATGATGGGTGCCTTCACCCACCTGTAACCCACCAGCTGGGCAAAAATGGCCGTCCTCCTCCCTACTAAATGGTCAAAGTCACCATGCCCGCCTCTCGAGGCTAGTGCTGGTAAAGGGACCTAACCCACCAACTGAATAAAAATGGCCATCTGCCTCTCTACTGAGTGGTCAAAGTCGCCTGGCCTGCATCTCGAGGTTCATACTGGTAAAGGACCTAGCACACCAGCTGAGCAAAAGTGAACTATATATACAGGTACAGGCGGCCCTGAGATACAATACCCCTAGATGCGATATCCTGGCATAGCGATGAAGGTAGAAATATCATCCTACTCCACTGAATGATGGCCAAACCCCAGTACAATGATTTTTTTTTTTTACCCAATTTTCTTGATATTTTAGGCTTAAATTTTGTTAAGGTTGATTTATAAACTGTTTTTAGACTTAGATTAATGTGTTTTAGTTGTTGGTGGGGTGAACATTGTCATTTTGGGGCACAGTTTACTTAGTTTGATATTTTCCAGACTTATTTTTGATGATATTCGGATCATATTTTTGGGTTCAGGGGAATTATAAACTGCTTTTAGGCTTAGTTTAGCTTGTTTTAAAGCTATTTGGGGGTTTAAGTTAGCTAGAAACTTGTTTTTGGACTCATTTGGGTGGGTTTAGGACTTGGTTGGGGGGGAAACCCAGCACTTAAAAATGCATCCTTATACCTTACCTGTTAAATCTACCCTGATGTACAATCCCTTGCCTAGTGATGGGTTTTTACTTAACCAGTTGCATTGTTAAACTGGGGTATGCCTGTATATAGTATATACCGCACCGTACAGTATATCACTTTTAAAGTATAGTACAGTATCAAAAGCCTAAGTTAAGACAATAATACAATACAGTGTGTAATATTATGTAATCCTGATGCAAGGATACACAAGAACACTCGAAAGCGGCAGTAAAAACGCGCGACTAGAGGCAGCAGCCTTTGGCTGGTGTTGATGACACTGTTATACAGTAACCTTTTTACTGCTTGTTAGTAAACTTTTTACTGCTTTGGGGTATATTTTTACTACATTTGTTTAAGTAGGGAAAAAAGAAAAATATTAAGACATTAACAGTACACTATTACAGTGTATCTGTATACATTTTACATACTTATTGTATGGTCAGCAGCTTAATTGCTATGTTTTGGAATGCTTTGCTGGCTGTCATACAGGAACACTGCGTTGCGCCCACATACACTTGCTTTGTCTCTCTCTCTCTCTCTCTCTCTTTCTCTTTGTGTGTGTTTTTTTTTTTTTTTTTTTTTTTGTGGGTCTCCGGACATTGTGCGGTAGGACATTATGCAGCACATGACTGTATAATTAAGATAAGAAATCTCTTGTTGGTTATCCAAGGGTTCAGACCAGCTTACCATCAGGTGTTGACTCTCATATGGCAGACCACTGTATGAATGCTTCAGACCAAGGTCAAAATATTAATCAGTTCATTAGTGCCCTTTCTAGATTTACTGTCACCAACAGTGTAGTCACCCTCAGAGATCCTCAGCAGATGGGGCAACAAGTCCCAAGGTGCCTTGTCAAGTATCAGAGCACCTCTCTCGATCATCCACTCCTCTCTCTAGACATGAGTGCTTGGATGAGGTGCAACATAGGCCTACCATCTCAGACAATATGGAATGCAGTGCATCACATGATGATTTTTCCTCATTTACTAACTGATACATGTAGGGATTCTTTTTTTTTTTTTTTTTTTTTTTTTTTTACCTGAGAAGAAATCAAGGAAGATAAACTTTGATACAGTTCCCAGTCATCTAAAGTCGAGGATTCACAAGAGGTTGCTGATGCACACATAGCCGCCCCTTTTTTCCTTCAAAGATGGCAAGCTCTTCCACCAGACTGGTAGGTGGTCAATATTGAAAATCAGGTTTATTTGTTCATGGACTGAAAAGTAGCATCTTGGAGCATATTTCAAACATATTTCTCTTAAAGCCCTGGCAATGGTCAAGCCTATTTACAGATGTAAAGCGATGACAGAAAGGGAGCTTCCCAAGAATGCTTTGGCATCATCTGATAAGAAAACCACAGTTTATGCTGCAGTTAAACTAGTGCAGCTGGAAGTTTTCCAATGCACTCCATTCTTAGCTCAGGGTAACAGAACTTATTTTCCAGAATCCAAGAGCACTGGATTATAGGCACAGATGTTAACCCGCGGTGTCCCGTCGACGTGAATTAACGTCCACACATTTTGTCACTGCCAATCCCGTCGACGTACTTTAACGTGCCTCAATTGCAAAGTCCATAATTTGCACAATTTTCAAAATTCGCGCGAGATTTTCGATTCTCCCACCCAGGCAAGCCTCCCCTAACTGCCACCAGGCGGGCACCCACGCGCGCCCTTGTCTCGGTCACTCACCTGTTAGCAGTGACCCAGGTCAGACATGGTGCGTAAAGGTCTCTCTGAGGACAAAATACAATCCGCCCTGGATGCCTTCACTGGAGATAGTGATTCTCCACTGGATAATGATGTGGAGGATTGGGATTATGTGCAGCCTGAGGAGGAAACAAGCAGCAGTGATGAGGAGGTCCCTTCGCCGAGGAAAAAGCAGTATTTTATGTACCGTAAGGCGAGGGAAGGCCAGCCTGGACCCCATACACATGCATGGACCTCTCTCCAGCCCCTAGAGAGAGTTTCAGATGAGGATGAGGACGAGGACGGCGGCATAGGACGCGATGTAACCTCATGGTTGGGGAGGGAGAAAATTTCACCGTGAGGATCAGGTGTGGCGAGAAGGCAAATCAGGTATGGTCCTTCTTTATTGTCTGGGGAAGGCGAAAGTGGTGTGGCGGGAGTGAGGGGTGAAAGGGAAAGTGGTGTGGCGGGAGTGAGCGGTGAAAAGGAAAGTGTTGTGAGGGAGGCAGCACGAGCACGTGGTGTACATTGGCATCGGGGAGGCGAGGTGGAGCCGCTTCCTAGCGTGTCTTTCGCCCCACAATATTTCCTCACTTCCTCCCCACAGCCCGATGATGTGGGGAAAGGAAGGAAAGGGAAGGGAAAGGCAAAAGGAAAAGGGAGAGGGTAGAGAAGTGCGAGTGAGGAAGGGCGCTGCTCTCCACCTCCCCAACCTCCCCCACCACCCTCCCCTCCCCACCCTCATGAAGGCGATGATAGGGACGAGGCTGGAGATGGTAGTGTGCTGTGGAACTGGGAAGATGGGAGTAATTTTACTCCCATCATTCACCCTTTCACTGAGAAGTGGCGGTCTGGTTGCACGGCCTGAGATATGCATGCGGGCTCCACTAGGGTGGATTTCTTCCACCTGTTCTTTGGGGAGGAGTTTGTGGGCTGCATAGTGGAGCAGATGAACCTATTTGCAAGAAGCCAGCGCCGTGAAAGTGAACATCTAGGTACAACAAGCAGGCACTCCTAGCAGTATGACTATCCCGTAACCCTTGCTGAGATGTTCCTATTTTTTGCCCTGGTTCTCTTGATGGATGTTGTAAGAAAAAATCAAATTCCTGCATACTGGACCATGGACCCAATGACCAGCACACCTTTCTTTGGAAAGGTAATGGGTTGTAATCGATTCCAGCAGATTCTCAGCCACCTCCACTTTTATGATGCAGACGACCCTGCTAATGCCAATAACACAGATAAAATGAGGAGAATTAGGCTTGTCTTTGATCACCTATGGGAAATGTTCTGCTCGTCATTTTATCCTTACAGAGACCTCATCATAGACGAGAGTCTTGTGTTGTGGAGAGGCAATATTTCCTTTCGCCAGTACGTACCCAGCAAGAGACACCGTTTCGGGTTCAAGATCTTTGTTATGTGTGACTGTAAGACTGGTTATGTGCAAGATATAGTCTTGTACACGGGCGCACAGACAGACATAACAGAAGATTGTAGTATTGGACTCTCAGGGGCCGTGGTAAAGACAATGATAGAGGAGTACCTTCATCGTGGTTATGTGTTGTACCTGGACAACTGGTACACTAGCCCTCTTCTCGCTCGGTTCCTCCACCAACATGACACCGGAGTCTGTGGTACAGTAAAGAGAAACCGTTGCCATATGGTCAAGGTAGGGAGGAAACTTGACAAGAACGAGGTGGTTTTCTTCCAGGCAATTAACATCCTTGCCACCCTGTGGAACCACAACAGCAAAGTTTGCCTCCAGACTGTACACAGCCCCCTGATGCACCGCACAGACTCCGTTGATTACCACTGCGAGAGGAGGCGCCACGTCTGGAAACCTGAGTCGGTACTGGACTACAATCTCAACATGAGGCAAGTGGATCAGTCAGATTCCATGATTTCCAGTATGGACTGTGCCAGGACCATGATGAAGTGGTACAAAAAGCTCTTCTTCCACTTGCTCGACATCACGGTCCTCAACGCACACTACCTCCACGCCATGACTTCGGGAATCTCCGAGACCCCTGAGGGGTTTGTGAGGGAGCTGTCTTGTGAAATTATCGACAGGTACGCACAGGACAGGCCCCCACACCGCACCCACACCCCCATGGCTGCCTAGACTCCCCTACTCCTCGCAGGACGCCACTACCCGAGCACTATCCCTTCCCAACCAAACCGTTGTAAACCCCAGCACCGCTGCCATGTATGCAAGCATTCGACAGTAAGACCAGCCACTCAGAGAAAAGACACAAGGTACGAGTGTGCAGACTGCAATGTTGCATTGCGCCTTCAGCCCAGTTTCAAAGAATATCACAACTACCTACACCACTGATACTGTGTGTGATGGCGATAATATGACGCTCACTGTAGAAGTAAGGCTTGTACATACTGTATGCGATAATATGACGCTCAGTATAATGGTAAGGTCAGTAAGTATGTGATAAGAATTATATAAAGTTGAAACGTGTGTAATGTTAGTGGTAAAATTTTATATAAGTTGAGAAATAGTGTAAGTTGAAACAAGTGATATCACAAGTACACCCACTTGTAAATCTGCAAAAAAATGACTATCAGTAGAACAGTCGGGTCTGTAAATATGTGATAGCAATGACATAAAGTGGAAACGGGTGTAAAGTAAGTGGGAAAGTAATTTATAAGTTGAAAAATAGTGGAAGTTGAAACAAATGATATCGCAATTACACTCACTGTGTAAATATGTGATAATATGATGCTCAGTAGAATAGTAAGGTCTCAAAATATGATAGCAATTATATAAAGTGGAAACATGTGTAATGTTAGTGGAGAAGTATTATATAAGTAGAAAAATAGGTTGTAAGTTGAAACAATAGTCATAGCAACTTCACCTGGTTTGTAATTATGCGTTATTATTATGCTAAATATTATCATAAGGCCTGTAACTACCTGAAAACAGTTCTCTAAAGTGGAAAAGGGTATAATGTTATTGGAAAAGTATTATGTAGGTTGAAAAAAGAGAATGTGAGTTGAAACAACAGTCACAGTGAGTTCACTCACTACGTAAATATGCGCTAACATTACGCTAAATATTATCGAAAGACCTGTAAATATGTAAAAACAGTTCTATAAGTGGAAAAGGGTATAATGTTATTGGAGATGTATTATGCAAGTTGAAAAAATGATATGTATGATGAATCAGCAATGTTAGCGATTCATCGGTGAACAGATTGGGCGATTTCGCTAGGATCGCCCGATGGAACAATGCTTATTTCACCTCTATTTTTGTATAAAATCCAACTTACTCTTCTACCACATGTTTTTTTTGTTTGTAATAAATACATATCTACCTACTTTTATTGGTTTCCCAGACTTATAATACCATAGAAAACATGAGAGCCACAGACCACCTTCACAGAACACGGTACCAGGTGTAACGAAGGTATACCTGTTTAGGCCACTTATGGACCCCAGTGAACACTTTCTTTGTGACTGGCCATTGTTTCTCACCAAAAGCGGAGGCTTGAGCCCAAAAAATTTTTGTCCAAAAATGGACGGGATTGGGGGGAGTCAGTGGTGGAAAAGTGGTTGGGACGGGGTGGGTTAACTGGAATGAATAGCATTAGAACTTAGAGACTTTATGGGATGAACTTACAGCGAAAATCACAAGTTTTCTTCTTGACAGGCATTCCTTCTCAGTCATTTGAAGCTCTAGCATCTACAACAATCTTTTGGGTCCAGCTGAAGGAATCAGAATCAGACTTACTCCTCTCCAATGTGGTGAAGTTCTTGGCTGCTTCAAAGCTGGAATCTCTCCCAGCCTCCCCACTTCTGCTCCCTACAGTAGATGAGAAAACCATTTGATGCAAATTTCTCAACGAGAATCGAAGCCAAGGCTTTCATGACTCCTTCTATATTGATACTGCATCAACTTTGCCAAGGGGCTGGGTTCAGTTGCAACAAACTCATCTGAAGGTCTTACCTCCACAGCCTTAATGGATCTTTCATCCATACAAAGAGGATGTGCTGTCAGCCACTTGGATGGTGCTTGTAAGGCAACTGATAAAGCAGTGAGTGTAGGCCTTTAGTTAATGACTTCTTCTGGACATTCATTATTCACAAGTATTGCTAACTTATTTCTGACTGAGTCTGTCATGCACTCAATGGGCCTCACCAAGGAAACTTTTCATGCAGCTTCAATCAGAGCCCATCCACAGGTAGTTGTCAACACTCAGGTTATGACAGTCACCCTGCAGAAATGCTTTCAATCAGCCTTCCCACAGCAACCTAACAAGAAGGTGTTACACAAGACTCCTTCCTTTGGTAAAAAGACCCCAGTTTCACAAACAAAATGGTCAACATCCAAGCAGCCAATAATAATTTCCAGTGAAAAAAATGCGCTCAGTCTTAAGGCCACCAACAATTCTTGTCATCTACTTCAAAGAGCACTCACCCAACCTCTAAGCTCAGTATATTCAGTAAAGAACTCTGATTGCATGGACCCAATTGATTCAGTTCACACCAGATTTCATGCTTGGCTAGAGGGATCTTGGGGTTGAATGATGGCCAAACACTGGTTAACATGGAAATGGAATTCCCATCCTCCTCATTGTTGTCCATCAACCCAAAGTAAGATTTTACCAACCATCAAACACTTTTTGGAAGACAACTTTTAGAGGGGCATAATGGAGTAGGTGCCACTCACTGTACATCTCCCTCAGTTATTTTCAGTACCAAAATGAGATTCAGGTCTTCCAAGAACCATCTTTGATCTCAGTGACCTCAGCATCTTCATAGAGCCAAGACCATTTCATATGGGCCTGATGGGGTCCCTCCTGTTGTTCTCAAGAACTGTGCTTCTGTGCTTACACCCTGCCTAGGCAAACTCTTTCGCCTTTGTCTGTCAACTTGTACCTTTCCTTCTTGCTGGAAGTTTGCTCTCATTCAGCCAGTCCCAAAGAAGGGTGACCACTCCCAACCCTCCAACTATCGTTCAATTGCTTTAACGTCCTGTATTTCAAAAGTTTTCGAGTCAATTCTTAATAGAAAAATTTTAAGGCATCTTTCCTATCACAACCTTCTTTCCAATCGTCAGTATGGGTTACCTCCACTGGCGATCTTCTCACCTACCTTTCAGACTCCTGGTCATCCTCCTTTCGGGACTTTGGCGAAAGCTTTGCCATTGCACTTGACATCTCAAAGGCTTTCGATCGAGTCTGGCATAAATCTTTAATTTCCAAACTGCCCTCCTACGGTTTCTATCCTTCTATCTGTACCTTCATCGCTAGCTTCCTTTCTGGTCGTTCTATAGCCGCTGTTGTAGACGGCCATCGTTCTTCTCCTAGATCTATCAACAGTGGTGTTCCTCAGGGCTCTGTCCTATCACCAACTCTCTTCCTTTTATTCATCAATGATCTTCTAAGCTGTACATCTAACCCTATCCACTCATACGCTGATGACTCCACCCTTCACCTTTCCATTCAGTTCCCGCAACGCCCATCTCAACAGTTACTTCAAGAAACAAGGGATGAGGCTATGGCACACCTAATGTCTGACTTGGCTCGTATCGCTGACTGGGGTAAAAATAATATGGTTGTCTTTAATGCATCTAAGACTCAGTTCTTACACCTATCAACCCGACAAAATCTTCCACAGGTATACCCATTAATGTTTAATAATATTCAGCTTAATCCTGCATCATCCTTGAACATGCTTGGGGTTTCATTTACTCAGGACTTATCTTGGAAAGATCATATTACATCTCTTGTAAAATCTGCTTCCAAGAGATTGGGTGTGCTAAGCCGACTCCGCTCTTTCTTTACCCCTGCACAATTGTTGACTCTATACAGAGGTTTTATCCGCCCCTGTGTGGAGTACAACTCTCATGTGTGGGGAGGCTCCCCACATACAGCTCTTCTCAATAGGGTGGAGTCAAAGGCTTTTCGTCTCATTAACTCTCCTCCTCTTACTGACTCCCTTCAACCTCTGTCTCTTCGCCGCACTGTTGCATCTTTATCTCTTTTCTATCGCTACTTTAATGGTCACTGCTCCTCTGAACTGTCTGCTTGCATTCCTCCACCTCTACGACGGGCGCGTAGCACCCGTCTGGCAGCAAACTCTCATCCCTTTTCTGTCCAACTCTCTAATGCAAGAGTTAACCGTTACTCCCAGTCTTTCATTTATGCAACAGGTCAGCTCTGGAACTGTCTCCCTCTGTCTGTATTTCCTGCTGCCTATGATCTCCAGTCTTTCAAACGCAGTGTGTCCAGGCATCTCAAAATGATCGGATCTTGAATTTGGCTCTCTATTGTATTTTGTTTTTCTCTTGGAAGGAACTGTTACTGCGGGCCATGGCCTTTGGTTCCATCTTCCTGGCATAAAAAAAAAAAAAAAAAAAAAAATATGCAAACAAAGGAGGCGGTACGATGGCACCTGCACTACGGGTGCTAAATGGCCTCACTAGACCTTCAAGATTCTTCTTAGCATATCCCCATTGCCAAATGCTTCTGCAAGTTTCTGGCTTTCCATGTTGGGAGGCAGACATCAATTTTGCATTCTGCCATTCATTGTTAGCATCACTTCCAGAAACTGGTTAAGTATCCCCTTTTGAGATGGAACAGCCAGGAGGTAAATATGTTAGCCTGTCTCGACAACTGGTTGGTGGTAGCCGCCTTAATACTACAATGCAACCAACCAGTGGAGAAGTTGATAACAGTTGCCACAGAGATGAGCATCAAGATAAACTGGATGAAGTCATACCTCAGACCATCCCATTGTCTTCAGTGGTTAAGAATGCTGTGGCACACACAATGGGTATATGTTCAGCCCATCTCCAAATGGCATTTGAATGTGTCAGTTATATCTCACCAGAATCAGGCAATCCCAGTTCATTGCCAGACGTACTTGGGAACAGCTGGTTCATTCCCGTTTTATTGTGACACTTGGTCTCTGCCTTGGTCACCCTCCTCACTGCAGACTCACTCTAGAAGGGAACCATCTTTTTTTAAACTACCTAAGGGACAGTTTGATCCACCTGTCTCCAGAAATTTATACAATGCTAGACCAGTTGCTCGATATGAGTCTCTGGAGGATGTTGGTACCATAGGTCTGGTAATCTTGACAGATGCTTCTGACACAGGGTGGGAGTACCAATCCTTCGAAGATCACCAAGGCAAAAGGATGTGGTCTCCAGTTCACAGGTTCTTCCACATCAACCTCAGGGAACTAATGGTAGCAGAATGCTTTTTAAAATCACAGTCATCACCTCCAAAGACAATCCTTTCAATTCAATATGGACTTTGAAGTGGCATTTTTTGCCATAAACAAGAATAGTTCCCCATGATCAAGACCTCCACTAAAGATATCAAAGAATATGTTCACCCTACCACCCTAACTGAATATCCACATATGGGTGGCCCATTTGCCTGTGGCGACAAACATATGGGCATATGTCCTGTCCAGGAACAAGACTTCATCAGTGGAATGGTCTCTTTCATAAACTGCATTCCACAACTTTAGTCGGAACATGCCTCAACCACAAGTAGACCGTTTTTGTGAGAACAGGGAATGCCAATACGCCGATTTGCCTGCCCAGAAAAACATTACTCCAAAAGGCAGACCAGATACCTTCACTGTAAGTTGGAATCAGTGAACCATGATCTGTCTGTCCTCACCACCCTCAACTGAATCTTACTTTAAGTACTGTAGTTCACTGCCTGCACCAGTTCCCAGGGTCATGTGCTACTAATTGCACCCCTGTGGCCAATACAGCCTTGTGCAATAGACTTTCAGATGTGGTATCCGAAACCAATTCCTATCCTCCCTTACCGCCTGGACACCCTGCCTGTGGGTCACCTAACATCTCTCTTGAATCTTCACTTGTGGTCTTTTTACTTAAACTCTGTGAAGCCTCAGAATAGCTCAGGTACTTTTACAAGGTCTCTGTCCATCTTCACAGCTTTATGAACATCCTTTAATGGATATCTTGCTTCTAAATGAATTTCCACCAGTGACAACCTGTCCTTTTCTAGATTTTCTGGGATGCTTATTTTTGACAAAAATCTCAAGTCCAGCACTGTTGTTAAAGACTACACAGCCTCAAAGGATCTGCTTCACCTTGCACGCATCTTCATGCCAAACCATTTAGACATCCTCCTCAGGAAGAGCTTTTTCAACTAAACCCCAGCCTTATTGAACCCATTGCCCCAATGGTCCCTACAATGAGTCTTAAATATGCCTGCCTCCTCCTGATCAACACAACCCCTCAGTCGCTGATTAATTTTGGCTCTTGCATAAAGCTTCGTTTTTGTTAGCATTGGCATCTAGTACAAGGGTGTCTGAGTTACACTCGATGTGCAGGTCTCCATCCATTACGCGTTTTGAACCATATTTATCAGCACTGACTGTTTTCCCCAGCTTGGGCCTCTTGAAAAAATCGGAAACATTTCAAGCAAAACAAAGCTCGGTACCCTTGTGAGAAGGTACCTTTTCCCATTCCCTCTGTCCAATACAAACTTTCCATGCTTATATGTAGATCATTTAACCTTTGATCTTTGATGCATCATGGACATGGCCCAAATCTCAGGAACTGTACAACATCTCAGATTTCCAAACTACAGTATTATGTAAAATTACTCTGTTTCTTTGACTGATGCTACGGTCACTCCAATAGCCATGAAGTTCTTAAATTTACATTCTCAGCTTATTTTCTTGACTTTTTCTACAGAAGGCCTCACTGACAAATGTCTCTGGGCCTCACCCAATATTTCTTTAAAGTTTTCCCTAAGCTCATTTGCTTCAGCTCAAATCTGCATGGCAGCAAGGTCAGTGCACCATTAGTAAGATCCCCATTATGTTGTTTAACACATTCTGGTGTAATTACTTCTGTTTGGGCGTGGAGCTGTAATAAAACCTCATCACTAATTTTCTACCCTTGTTAATCCACTTCTTAAAATTAAATTAGAAATGCATAGGATATAAGTTAATAAATAAACTAAACTTCAGGGTGAGCATTATTGTTGCTTCAATATTGATCTTTGTGTGTAGGATTTCAGATCCACCATCAATAGTCTCATTTTTTTATTTTCAAAGACCATAATTCCTTAATTTACATGTGTCCAAAGAGACAAAATAAAGATGTAGTCATCTCTTTCTTAATATACTCCTGCATGTAAAGTTTTAGAGATTTGCTAAAGACTGCAAGGGGAGGGGGTTAATATTATACAGTAGACTCTCACTATAATGGACTAATCCGTGGGAAGCCCGATCTGATAAAGCTGATACTTCATAATACATGATGGTCCCCTGCTGAAGTGGAATTTCAAGCACATATTGGAAATAAGTAAAGTAGCATATTTTTTTATTTTTTATTTTTTTATTTTTTTGCCAGACGCCATAATCCTGTAAGGGATGGCCATTTGACTTTGAGTTATTTGTTTTACGGGGAGGGGCACTAACCCTCCACCAACCCACTTGTTGACACGTAGGGAGGGTAGCATATTCTAGTATTAAAATTGAAAACTATACATACTTTTCATTACCTTAGCCCAAATTTCACACCCTTGTCATAACACTTCTTTATGACTAGGACAGTATTACTATAATCTGCTATTACAACTCAGGAATCATGATGGGGAGAGGGCAATTTCAGGCCAGGTTGAGATAAAAACAGTAGGAAACTCGTGTATTGTTTACACTACCTGTATAGGTGGATGTACACTGCTCACACTCCCGCACTTCTTTTTTGCTGAACTCTGAGTTGACTGTCACTCATCATCTCTGCAAGCAAAGATGGTTTCTGGTGGCTCTGATGTCACATCTGGTATAGAGTGTCCTTAGATGCTGGTGTTTGGGGTCGTGGAGGCTGTATTGCTGGATTCTGAGACTACGTGGAGGCTGGCTGAGGATGTTGATGTTACAGATGCAGCGTAGGTCTCTGACTCTATGTAGAGCCTCTTGGCAGCAGAAGAGGACACAGGTTTGAAAAGCTGTGAAGTCTCAGCTTGGATCTTCCTTGGCTGCCGCTGCTGCATTAACTCAGTCTGATAAGTCATGTGACCTCATACTGTTGAGCCATAGGCCCTCCAACTTTGTCTGTCATGGTCAGGATTGTCTGCAGCATCAATGGCTGTAGCCAGAGACATTTCAGATGCCTCCTCCTCCTCCTCCTCCTCCTCCTCCTCCTCCTCCTCTTCTTCTTCTTCTTCTTCTTCTTGTGCTGCTGCTGCTGCGTCTTGTCTTGTAGTTCCACCACAAGCTTCTTGTTTGTTTGGTGATGGTAGCCAGACACCAGAGTCCTCATCCAGCCATTCGTGAAGCTCCTCCTCAGCAAGATCACTGTGCCCTGCAGCTGCCAACATTTATGCCACCTTCAGTGGTCAAACCCCTCAAAATCATGCGGTGATGCTGTAGTCTTTGAGGTTATGAGGAGTTTGCACCAGCCATTCTTGAGCATGGCAAGAGGCACTTTCTTCCACTCTGCCCAGTTGAAGATGTCATCCATGATGGTGTATTTCCTCTTTTTTTTTTTTTTTTTTTTTTTTTTAATGGTGTCCTCATAGTTATCTGCATCATTCCATCCTCAGTCACAATGAAGCACTGGTGCGGGTAGAGGTTTCTGTAGTGCATCTTCGCTTTCCTTAGAGGAGCTCTCTGGTTCATGAGCTTGATTAGGGCAGTGGTGTTTGCTGGCAGGAACAAGGCCTTGATTCATTCATCCATGCTATGGAGCTTGGCAGAAAAAGGATGGGCTGGTACATTGTCCAACAGCAGCACTGCCTTCATTTTGTCAGGACTGATGCCATACCATTTTTTCGTGCTGCCAGACAGAAGGACTGAAGCTGTGGATGGAACCAGTCATTAGCAATATCCTGGGTAAACCATCCAGATTTGCTACCATGGCATTCCACAGGAAGCTTGGCCATGATGTCATTGAGTGACCTGGGTTGCTCTTATGTATTATGACTGGCTGTAGGCAATAAGGGCCATCAGCATTGGCACAGGCCACCATGGAGAGATGCTCCTTCATTGTTTTATTTCCTGGAGTGCTTCCAGTATCTTTAGAAATCCAGATCTTATGAGGGAGAGCACACTAGAAAATCCCAGTCTCATCTGCATTGTAGATTTGAAACTCAGCCAAACCCTCATCCTGCAT
The DNA here is from genome assembly GCF_032717465.1 of Coenobita brevimanus. Classification (NCBI taxonomy): domain Eukaryota; kingdom Metazoa; phylum Arthropoda; class Malacostraca; order Decapoda; family Coenobitidae; genus Coenobita; species Coenobita brevimanus. Next base: position 36,955,407 of record NC_136982.1, read on the forward strand.
CAGCTTCCAAAGATGCTGGACAAACAGGTCTACAGCATCGTCATTGGCACTGAGCAGCTCTCAAATTATGGCCTAGTTAGCATTGCCATGGTACCTCCTGAGCCTGTACAGCCAGGGATCACTACACTTTAAACCTTCATTTCCAAGGTGAGTAGCAAGCCTTTGTGCTGCGTGTTGGATGTCCAGGCCACGCACAGGGAAACCCTCGGCTCACTCCTGCATGTACCACTTATACACTGCTTCATTGAGTTTTCTATTGGCAGCTACCTGGTCCTGAACACATCCTTCTTCTTCCTCCCGCCTTCCATTTTGTTCATTACCTCCTCTGTTTTGTCACGCCTTCAGGATGTCATGCAGTGTCAGCCTCTTAAGGCCAGATTTGTGCTTGAGGTCGCCCTTGCTCGTGTCATTCTTGTATGCCTCGATGGCTTCAATCATCTGCACAATGGTCATAATCCTCCTTTGCTTTTTCAGTAGAGGAGGTGCTAGTAGATTCTTTATGAGAAGCCATTTTTCAAAGTCACCATGGGAAAACACTTGCCACACTTGAGAGATGTGAGACACATAAGTCAGTGATGTTGACATAACGAAAGATGCAGCAAGACTGAGACTGTCCACATGCAGTACAGTGTGTCCACAGCCTCTGGTGTCACCTAGGCCTACCAAAAGTAGCCCAGAAGTAGCCCAACTCACCACTGCATCCCACCTGCACCTTCTCAACTTAGCCCAAGAGGGTGAGAAAAATGCCGCCATCGTTGGTAACTGCATTCTGAGTAACCCTGCCTGCGGGGAGCACTCTGACAGGTCTGCGTCATATGCCTTATGTAATGGATAGTATAAGTTAAAGGCAGAAAAGTGTCTGGTGGGCCTAGAGCCATCCAGAAGGCCTGTGTGATTTTTTCCATTTAACGAATGGTATTTGGTGTGTTCAACAGTTTGTCCAGGGGCCTTCAGAATTAAATCCAATATCTGGTCTACCGAGACCTGCAAAAGTGAGGGTCTACTGTAATAATACAGTAATCCTTTGATTAACCAACGTAATAGAGCCATTGGTATGTCTGAATACAGACATAATTCTTATACAGATCAATATCCTATCTAATACAGACATAATTCTTATACAGATCAATATCCTATCTATCTATCAATACCCTACCAATATCCAACCTATTTGTACAGTACCCTTCCTAATTGTGGCAATGTTCTTCAGCCTTTCAGTTATATAGACATCAAAACACACATGGGAATATCCAACAAAATGCTAGACACAAAGAAAACAGTGCATAAACAACAGAAATACATAAATAAATAAGTGAAGACGATGAAGGCTGCAAAAGGAAATTTAATAAAGCACTGTACAGTACAGTGCTTACCTCCCAGTGAACGGTGGACAGGTATTGTAACCCACTAGCCTCTAGATAGTGTACAGTAATCCTGAGTGGTGTAGTGGCTTACGTACTCATTAGTGGTGGCTGTGTCGATACCAGAATATAGATACTTCTAATACAAACTGTTTATCTGCAAGTATCGATATTGATGGTATCAATTAGTATGAGTATAGACTTTCCAGTTACCCGAAAACGTATTTTCAGTAATACTGTGTCACTGGGGAGTGATGAGTTTAAGATTTATTAGCACACTGAATGGCAGTTTTGGTGCTCACATTCCTCTAAAATAGTGGCTGTATAATTTGGTGGTGATGGTGGTGGTGGTGATGATGGTAATGGTGATAGTGGTGGTGGTGGTGGTGATGCTAGAGGTGGTGGTGGTGGTGATGCTAGAGGTGGTGGTGGTGGTGGTAGAGGTGGTGGTGATGGTGGTGGTGGTGGTGGTGGTAGTGGTTGTGTTAGCAGACTGAGCCCATTGTGAGTAATTTTATTAAATTTTTTTATAGTTCATCGGACTGAAAAGGTACTAATTACGAAACTACCTAACTATCGGTATCAGTAATTGACACCACCAATATTGGCCAACGGAGTAATTGGTATCGTATCTAAATTTAATGACTGGTATTGCCCATCACTAGTAATCACTTAACAAATGTCAGAAAACACCTTGTCAAACTGTTGGAGCTGGACAGTGAATGGGGATGTACCAGTACCTGCCACTGAACACAGGGTTGCCATGTCTCCACTGACCAGCCAGGCAACTTTGACAATTCGTTAGGGAGGCAGATGACCAGTTAGCTCAGCTGATGGGTTGTATTCTTTTGCCAGTGTGTGGCTTGGCTCGAGAGGCTGGCCAGGCAACTTTGATCATTTGGTAGGGAGCCGGATGGCCATTTCGGCTCAGATTGTGGGTTAGGGTCTGTATTACTGGTGCGCTGCCATTAGTGTTAGAGTGATCCAGGTGACTGGGGACTTTGACCATTTGCTCAGCTGGTGAGTTAAGGTCTGCATAACTTGCGCACAGCTGGCAGTGTCAGAGTGATCCGGGCGGCCAGGGGCCTTTGACCATTTGGTGAAAAGGTGGACAGCCATTTTAGTTCAGCTGGTGGGTTAGGGTCTGTATTACTCGCACGTGGCTGCTAGCATCAGAGCAATCTGGGAGGCTGGGAGGTTTTGACTGTTCAGTGAAGAAGTGGACAGCCATTTTTGACCAGCTGGTGGGTTGCGGTCTATTACTTGTGAGTGGCCAGAGAGGCTGGCTGGCTGCCTAACCGATTTTTAACATTCGTAGGCCGCTTAACCGTCGATGTCAAGTTTAATGTTCGGAAACAGACAAAATAATCCATATACAGAAATAGTAGAGCCAAGGCTAATGTTTGGATGTGGAGTATGTCCGGATATGGAGTGTCTGGATAATCGAGAGATTACTGTATGCTGAAACATAATAATGATAGTAACTCCATGTTGTCAATTATTTGAGTCCACATGAATCTCCTGCAAGTAGGTATTTGTAGCTAGAAGGCACTGAAATCTGATGGGATTCATAAATTTGTTGGTTTTAGAATAAAACCTATTTGTTAGCCCTAGGAATGTAGCACCTCACACTGCCCTCCCAGACTGTCTTCCCATCCTCCGTTGTGCTTCCTCATACCTACTTGTGGACTCTGTTCAACTGAATGGGTACTGGTTGACAAACTCAGTCTAGGGTGCTAGACACTGCTTGAGGGAATACAGTACTTTACATGGATGAAATGCCTTCCAGCCGATGTTTCTCAAATCGAAATTCTTGTTCTGCTGAGCAAACCTAATCACCCAAGGCCACAGGGTGGGCTTAACAGCTTTAAGGCACTACATTTCCTGGGGAAGTTTAATCTTTTAATAGCTGCATCTGATAGACAAGTTTTAGTGCTGTACAGTAATTTTATAGTCCCTAAGAATGTCCCAAACATTATGTAGGTAGCATATTGGTTATGGCATTAGAAAAAGTTTTTGCATTGCCCTGTATAGCTGTATAGCAGTGATAATGCCAGCAAGTACCTTTCAGTGAACTGTGTATAGATGATAACAGCTATTATGGCCTTTGATTAGGTATTTTGTGTCTGGTGGACCTTGCTGCAGGTATGTACTAAATTAGGAGTTTCCGTGTTGACTAAGTAGCTGAAAGATTCTCATATAACACACACACACACACACACACACACACACACACACACACACACACACACGCACACACAGCCGGAGAGAGCAGACGTCCCAGCCATCGCTGCTAACCTTAAGTAGTTTCAGGAATTTTGTCTGTCCTGTCTCCTAAGGTCCTGTTTTAAATTTAAAATAATGAAAGTTAATAGACTACCAAAAATGTAAAGATTTATTGGCTAGAGTATACATGAATGTTCGTAGTTTTTTCTCGGTAACAGCTGATTTGGTATTTAACCAACATTAAACATGGCCGAAAATGTAAACAATGAGGGACTCGAATTTCAAGGATTTGATACAAATACCAATGTCATGGACCTGGTTAAAACATTAATTATGAGGATTAGTGAACTTGAAAAGAAAGTAGAGAATCTAGTGATAAAGGATGTTCTGAAAATACGGATACTATCATACAGAGTCTGATCCAATCCAATGAAACAGCGAATGAAGAGATTAGAAATTTGAAGCGGGAAAAGGTTGAATTGAGGAGGAAACTAGAAGAGAGTACTAATAAAACGGAGAAGGTTAGTAGTGTATTAGAAGAGCATAAGGCAAAGTGGGCACACGTAGAAGAAGAACAGAAAGAAGTGGTCAACTTAAGAGAGATCATCCAAGAAGAAAGGGAAATGAACAAGAAAAAAATGAAAGAAAATGTAGTGAAAATACTGAAAAAAAAAAGAGAAAATAGTGAGAGAAACTGTAGAAAGGAACAAATGTGGTAGTATTTGGAAACAGGGAAGAGGAAGAAAAGGTTAGGTTCGTAAGACTCGAGAAAGACACGAACCTGGTGAGAGGAATATTAGGCAAGATTGACCCCGAAGGAGACAAGTGGGTAAAAGAAATTGAGGAAGTAAGGAGGATAGGGCCTTATAAGAAAGGGGAAACAAGACCAATGAGAGTGAAGTTTACATCAGAAAGTGTAATAAATGAGATACTTAAAGTGACCTGGAAATTAAGCAAAGAGGAGGGGATGGAAAATATTATAATAAGAAAAGATCTGAATGAAGAAGAAAGAGAAGGTTTAAAATCATTAAAGGAAGAAGTAAAGGGAAAAAATGATAAGAGGACAGAGAAAGAATGTAATACTTTTTTTTGGAGAGTATTGGATAGGAAAGTAAGGAAATGGTATTTAAGGAAATAGAAGTGAAGGAAACTAAGGGGGATGGCTGTGAAAGATCAGAAGTTGAGGAAGTGGTACGGACAGAGAGTAGGAGAGAAGAGGGTATTAAAAGCGTCAAAAATAATTTGAAGGTGATATATACTAATGTTGATGGTTTCATATCGACAAGGATCGAAATTAACGATTTCTTGAGAGAACATGAACCTGATGTCATGTGCTTTGTAGAGACCAAATTAAGAGAAGATATTGATGTTCATTTGGGAGATGGTAAATACAAACTGTTGAGAAAAGACAGAAAAGAAAAAAAGGGAGGAGGAGTGATGATAGCAGTGAAGAACAACATAAATGTAGATACTGTGGTAATGGGAGAAGGCAGGGCTGAAGTGATATATATGAAATTAGAAACTGGAGAGAATGTTAAGAGAGAGATGGCGGTAGTGTATGTTCCCCCAAAGACGAGAGCATGGAAGGATGACGAATACCATGAGATGTTGTCAGATATGGCTAGCTATTTGCAAAAAATAATTGAGAAAAGCAATAATATAATTTTGGTGGGTGACTTTAACTGTAAAGAGGTGAACTGGGAGGAATGGTACTCGGGAGGCAGCGAGGATTCATGGGGCACTATGTTATTAAATATAATAATGAATAATGTGATGACGCAATGGGTCAAAGAAGAGACACGGTTTTGAGGTGAGGACACACCAGCAAGGTTAGATTTACTGTTCACCAAAGAACCCGATGTAATAGAATCATTGAAATATCTCTGTCCTTTAGGAAAAAGTGGTCATGTGGTCATTGAGTTCCAGATGTTAATAGGGAACGTCGAGTCAAGAGACGAGCTTCCTAGACAGGGAAGATACAACTTTGGGAAAGCAAATTTTACAGGATTGAGAAACTTTTTTGAAAATGCGGATTGGAGAAAATTCAGAGAAACAAGAGAGATACAGAGGAAGTGGGATATCTTTCTAGACCTCAATAATTTGGGAGAGGAAAAATTTGTACCAAGAGTAAGAGGGAAAGGGAACAGGAAAAAGGAGTGGTTTAATAGAAGATGTATGATAGCAAAAAAAGAGAGAGATAAGGTGTGGAACAATTGGAGAAAGAGAGGTAACAACAGAACAAAGGAAGAATATAAAAGAACCAGAAATGAATACACAAGAATACGTAGAGAAGAAGAAAGGAGTTTTGAAAAAGGTATAATAGACAAATGCAAGGATGAACCCAAACTGTTTTATAGATTTGTTAATGGCAAACTGAAACAAAAGGAAGGAATCACCAAACTGAAAGTAGAAGGAGAGGTCTTTAAGGATGCAACAATGCAAGCAGAAATAATGAATAAACGTTTCCAGTCAGTTTTCACTAAAGAAAAGGAGCTTGTGGAAGGGGAGGGAGTGATTAGAAACGTTCCGGTGATGAAAGATATAAAAGTGGAGGTACAGGAAGTGTATAAATTACTGGAAACTCAAGATGTAAGGAAAGCCCCAGGACCTGATGGAATTTCTAATTGGGTACTGAAGGAATGCGTAGAACAACTGGCGGATAAAATTCACAGTTTAATTGTATGCTCACTGGAAGAGGGGAAAGTGCCACAAGAATGGAAGAGGGCAAATGTGGTACCAATTTACAAGGGAGGAAACAGGGAAGAACCCCTGAATTATAGACCAGTGTCTCTAACCAGCATGGTCGCAAAATTGTGTGAGAGAATCCTGAAAGACAGATGGATAAAATATCTGGAAGAGATGAATATTTTGGCAGAATGTCAATTTGGATTCAGAAGTGGAAGGTCATGTGTTTCTAACTTGTTGAGCTTTTACTCAAGAGTGATTGACGTGGTACAGGAGAGAGATGGTTGGGTGGATTGTGTGTACTTAGAGAAGGCCTTTGACAAGGTACCTCATAAGAGACTAATGTGGAAACTAGAATATATAGGAGGACTAAAGGAGAAACTTCTGGAATGGATGAGAGACTTTTTGAGAGACAGACAAATGAGGACAGTAATAAAGGATAGGATGTCTGGATGGAGGGAAGTAACAAGTGGAGTCCCTCAAGGCTCAGTGTTGGTGCCAGTAATGTTCCTGATTTACGTAAATGATATGGTAGATGGAGTGAACAGTTATGCAAGTCCGTTTGCTGATGATGTAAAGATCTTGAGGAAGGTAGAGGTTGAGGAGGATTGTAAAATACTGCAGGAGGGTTTGGATAGGATACACAATTGGAGCTGGACGTGGGAAATGAAATTTAATGTAAAGAAATGTAAAGTATTGGAAATGGGTAAAAGTACCAGGAGGCCATCACTGAATTATTTTTTGGGTAATGAATTAATCACAAAAAGGAGAGAAGAGAAAGATTTGGGAGTGCTGGTCCAAGATAGTTTGTCACCAGAAAAGCACATTAACAAGATAGTTGGAGAGACTTATAAACTCTTGACTAACATAAGAGTAGCATTTCATTATATGGATGAGGAGATGATGAAAAAATTGATAGTGGCCATGATCCGCCCCAGGTTAGAATATGCAGCGGTAGTGTGGTCCCCACACAAAAAGAAAGATATAAACAAGATTGAGAGAATACAATGAACAGCAACCAAGATGGTCCCCAGTCTGACAGACCTGTCATACAGAGAGAGGCTGGAAAAACTGGATTTGCCTTCCTTAGAGGAAAGGAGAAAGAGGGGAGACATGATTGCAGTGTTCAGGACCATGGTGGGAGTAGATAAAATTGACAAAGAAGATCTGTTTGTATGGGATAAGAGAGCAACAAGAGGACATGGAATGAAATTGAAAAAATCAAGCTGCTTGAAGGATATCAAGAAATATAGCTTTCCTTACAGAAGTATAGACTTATGGAATAGCCTGGACAAAGAGATCGTCCAGTCTAAAAACTTAAACGAGTTTAAAGCTAAATTCAACTTATTGAGAAACAACAACGGAAACCCACGAGCATAGTACATTCCGTGTATATCACAATTAGGTGTATTAGGTAAATACTTAAATATTTGGAATGACTTAGACAAAGAGGTGGTGCATGAGAAAAACATTCATGTGTGTAAAGGTAGACTTGATAAATGTGGATATGGAGACAGGACAACACGAGCATTGCTCAATTCCTGTATACTACAAATAGGTAAATACACACACACACACACACACACACACAACCAGCCCCTTGTGATTATGTGAATTGATTATGTGAGTGGTGGTCCTGTCCGAAATTAGTGGGGGGGAAAAAAAAAAGCCGGAGGATCCGGTCAAATAAGAATACAAGATACAGTGGCAGTTCAAAATTTTGTATGTTGGCTTCATGGCAGAAGGGAATAGTCCATTGTTTACATCCAATGAAGATTAGTATGGGGGATTCTCCAATGAGGAGCGGCGAAAGGGAATATTAAACTGAACCAAACAGCAGTAGCAGGTGTGGAGAAAATGGCTGTGGGGAATGCCCAGGAATTAAAAAAAGTATGGACAGTATGTAATTAGAGAGTTCCAGGAATGAACCCTAGAACAGGAGAGGGAGATCAAGGTACTGAAAAATGAGGTAGAGAGTGTTTGTTCATGCTGTGCTGTGCTATTTCAAATGAAATAAAACAGCTCAAGAGGGAAAATAAGAGACTGGAAGAGGAAAGAGACAGGATGAAAAGTAAACCTGATGAATATGAATCAAACACAAGGATGCAAGATGAACATATGAAGGAAATCAAGGAAGAGCATAAGGGGTGGAAGACAACTCATAAGGAAGGAAAAACAAATCTAAAGGATATTTTAGAACAACAGAGATAGGAGAATCAGGAAAAGTTGGAGAAGGAAGTGGTGAAGGTACTACAAAGCAGAGAATCACTAGTCAGGGATGTAGTAGACAAGAAAAAATGTGTATTAATTTCAGGATTGAAAAACCTATGTCAGTATGATCAGAAAAAGACCTGAGAAGGGCCAAGGAGATAGTATCAGTAGTTATGGAGGGTAGCATCAAAGTTCAAGGAGAGATTGAAGAAGTGCTTAGCCTGGGAAAATAGGAGGAGGGAGGGGCGTGATCACTGAAAGTTAAGTTTCAGTCTCAGGTAATTGTAAATGAGATCATTAACGGGACATGGAAACTAGCAGACAGGGCCTGAAGCGGTGGCATCTTCGTCGTGGGTCTACCCCTCAGAGGCTGTTGAAGGGAAGAGGAGGACAGCATGGGGGCCAAGCCACCTCAAACCCCCCCAGCCCCTCACAAGGCCCGAGTACCTGGGAGTGGCTTCGGTCGCCCGGGCAAGTACCACATCTCCCAACACAACACACACAACAACACTGTTTTTTCTACACCGAGAAATGACTCCCCGGCTGTCATTTCTCGATGACTTCTAGCCGGGGACATTGAGAACAATCCAGGACCCACCAACAAATACATATGTCCAACATGCTCAAAACCTATCACGTCGAGCCGACAGACAAAGGGTTCAGTTCAGTGCAGTTCCTGCAAGAACTGGACCCATTACACCTGCACAACACTTGCATCCAGAAAACATTACACAAACACCTGGACCTGCTCCTTATGCTCCTTCCCCCCACCCACTAACCCCCCCACCAATCCTACTCCTACTTCCTTCACACCTCCACAGCCAAACCCACTGATCCTTCCCACACCATCCAGTCCCCCAACTCCTCCCATTCCAACCCATCCTAATCCACCTCAACCCTTACCTCCATCACCACCTTCCCCTACCCATTCCCCTCCACCTACACCACCTTCCCCCCATGCTGCAGCAACCAACACACATCGCACACTCAACATAAACATCCTTCAGTTAAACATAGATGGCATAAACACCAAAAAACAAGAACTCACACAATTCATCAAACAACAGAACATACACATTGCCATCTTACAAGAAACAAAACTACACAGAGCACAGAAAACACCGACATTTCATAACTTCACCATCATTCGACAAGACCGGGCCAACGGCAGTGGCAGTGAACTCATCACCCTGGTACACAAATCCATCAACTTTGCAGATACCAGTGCTCACACAAAGTCACTTCTCCCCCCACATGACACCACAACAGAAATACAATCAATTAAAATACTCACTGGTAACAAATCACACATAACAATCGCTAACACATATATATCCCTCCAATCGTCCCCCACAGATACACCACATCACCAAAATACCCATCATCCTGGGTGGTGATTTCAACATCAAGTCATCGGCCTGGCATGTCAACAACCCTGACACAGACAGAGGGCTGGTACTACAATCACAGACAGATCATCTTTTCATACTGAACAATCGAGCCCAACATACCCATATCCCACACTGATCCCTCTTCCTCCCATCATCCCCAGACATCACCTTCTGCTCCCCAAACCTCACCCCCACTACATCCTGGAGAGTGGTCAAAACCCTAGGTTCTGATCACCTCCCAATCATCATCACTACCAAAACCAGAATCACTCCAGCTGGCCACAAACACACAGACACTAATTATAAGAGAGCCAACTGGGAGGCCTTTGTAACTGAAACAAAACAACATTTCAAAACACAGTACACCCATCACAGACATTAATACCGCTGTGCACACTTTCAATACAATTATACAAAATGCAGACAAAAGACACATCCCTAGAAGCAACAGAAAGAGACACAACCCCAACTTCACACCAGAAGTTCAAGGCCTCATCAGACAACGGGACACGCTGTGACACTCCCCAACACCCCATATACAAGACACCGTACAACAAATACAAGAACTCAACACTCAAATAAACAATAAAATATCAGAACAGCAAACTGATACTGACGTATCAGCCAATGTAAGAGACAGTTCCCCACAGACCCAGACTACTCACCTTTCACTTACAACCAGATGAAGCACATCATTAACAACCTTAAGCACTCATCTGCTTGTGGACCAGACAACATAAGCGACATTTACCTTAAACACCTTGGACCACAAGGCATACAAGCACTCACCAACATATCAAACTACAGCTACTCACACAACATAATACCCAACATCTGGAAGCATGGCATTATTATCACTATCCCTAAACCCAACAAAGATCCCACGTTACCCTCCTCACACTGCCCCATCACACTCCTCTGCACCCCCTCTAAAGTCACTGAACGACTGGTACTACAACTAGTCACACCTCACATTTCCCTAGCCCAGTCACAACATGGCTTTAGGCCTCTACACTCCACAAACACCCTTCTTACAGACCTTACACAGAGAGTTTTCGATGGCATGAATTCAGCTAGGCCACCACACAGAGCACTTCTAATCACACTAGACATCAACAAAGCTTTTGATGCCATCCCCCACCCCAACCTCACAAACAAAATACTCAACACAAACATGCACAATAACACAAAAAGATGGCGGGCAAACTACTTAGCAGGCAGATGTGCACACGTAACAGTTGCCGGTCAGTCTTCTAACATCAGAAACTTCACAAACTGCATCCCCCAAGGATCTGTTTTGCCCCCTACATTCTTTAACCTACACATGCACAATACCCACACCCCACACACCACAGATACACATAGCTTCCTATGCAGATGATATAACACTTACATGTACGCATTAAGACGCAAACACAGCTGCACACATCCTCCAACCTTACCTCAACACACTACACGAATGGTTTACCACAAACAGGCTCAAAATAGCCCCAGCCAAATCTACAGTGACCCTTCTGACAAACTGGACAGCAGAACAGTCACATCCCACACCTCACCATAAACAACACTCCCCTAGCACACACACACACGCATCCAAAATCCTTGGTGTAACATACAATACATCAGTGTCATTTAAACAGCACATCACAAACATTAAAAATAAAGTAACACCAAGACTCAATGCCTTGAAGTCACTTGCCCATACAACATTCGGACACAACAAAGAAACCACCACCACAGTATACAAACAATACATACATTTAGTGATGAATTATGCAAGCCCTGCCTTGGCTCCTAACCTCACCAAAACACACTACAACACTCTACAGACAATACAGTACAAGGCCCTAAAAATAATCACAGGCTGCACAGCTACTACACCCACAGACCACCTACATCAAGAAACCAAAGTCCTCAAAGTCAACGATCACCTAGACATGAGAGGCACTCAGATTCTTGTTGCAGCCTCCACAAACCCACAACATCCACTATATTACATGGCAGCACATCCACCCACACCATGGAACATCAAAACAACACCCAGCACACGATACCATACACGAATACTGTCAGCTCTCCCCCCTCGCTCACCTCAGACCAGCTTCCAGAAGCATATCCACACTTAGATCTCTTGCCGCTCCATTCAGTCACTTAAAGACAACACACAGTTGCATGCACAGCCTCCTGACATCCTCCCTTCTGAATCCTATCATCCTCGTGAGGACAGGGTCCACCTGGCCAGGCTGAGATTTGGGCACCATCCTGCCCTCTTAAGCTACCAGAAAAGGCTGGATGACTCCGTCGCTGATGCCTGTCCAGGATGCAAGACAGCACCCCGTACTATTAAGCACATTATGGAAGACTGCATTACACACAATCACCTACGCCAACAACACAACATACACTGTTTGAGAGCTCTATGGGAAAGCTCGATCTCGGCCATGGCCTTCCTAAGGGACTCGGGGCTGTTCAGCCAGACTGCCTATGGAACAACTACTACTACTATTACTAGCAGACAAGGAGGGGTTCAAGAATGTTTGGAGATAAGGAGAGGTGCAGATGAGGAAGAAAGAGCTTAAATAAAGGAGCTAGTCAAGGAAGCTAAGGGAAAAAACAACCAGAGAATGGAGGAAGAGAAGACAAAGTTCGGTTGGAGAGTTATGAATCAGAAATTGAGGAAGTGGTACCAAGGGAGAGAGAAAGAGAGGAAGAAGGACGGAATAAAAAATAACAAAAAGATTGAAAGTGGCATCTGCCAACGTTGATGGTTTCATCTCAGCAATGCTAGAAATCAACAATTTCTTGAGGGTAAATGAACCAGATATTATGTGCTTTGTAGAAATCAAGGTAAGAGAGGATATTGATATCCATATGGGAGATGGTAAGTACAAGCTGTGGGGAAGAGATAGAAAAAAAAAACGGGAGGAGGAGGGATAATAGCAGAGAACAGCCTAAACATGGATATTTTGGAACTGGAAGAAGGTAGGGCTGAAGTGATAAATATGAAACTAGAAACCAGAGGGAAAGACAAGAGAGACATTGGAGTAATATATGTCCCCCATAAGACACTGGCTTGGAATGAGGATGAAGACCTGGAAGTGTTGTAAATAAACAGATGTAAATAACTGAGGTTAGATTTGAACCTGATGAGCTTTTGGAGTTGATAAAAAATTTGGATGTGACCAAAACCCTGGTACCTGACAACATTTTTGTTTGGATAATCAGGGCATAGCTGAAGAGTACATTAAACCAATATATGAGATGATGATATGTTCTCTAATGGAGTGAGATTTGCCAAGGGATTCAACAGAAGCAAATATAGTACCAGTATATAAATCTGTATTTATGCCTTACAGTACATGGATTTATCTTCCAGCAGCATTCACAGGTATATCTCATGTAAAATGATTAGTCAGTCATAATTCTGTACAGTAATATGATTCTCATCTCAGAGTAATGTAAGCCTTGCCAGCTGATATTAATGCCTAAGTGTTACTAATATAATTTTGAAGTTAGAAACAATATTAGGCAACTTATATTTCCATATCAGTATTATCAGTATGCCTTATAACACACTACCAAATAGGCAACTATTTATCCACATCAGTATTATCAGTATGCCTTATAACACACTACCAGATACAGCACACTTATTTAGTTTCATTTCCGTTACTCTTTCCACTCTCATCCTTATTGGTCTCCCACACATAATGGCATTTGTAAAACCCTCTCATTCTTCGAAGTAAATATTCTTTTTTGTCCTCAGATTTTTCACTCTTCATTATTTTCCTGTCAGTATATAATATATATATATATATATATATATATATATATATAAAATGAAAAAGGAAGTTTTTGCTTAGGCTCTCACATTCTGTTGTGAGACTTTTTTTTTCTTTTCTTAATATCTTCCATCAGCTCACTTTATTGCTCAGCAGTTGCTTTTTCTTCTTTTGTTTGTTTCTTTTTGCTAACATGATTT
>NC_136982.1:36971762-36986762 GCF_032717465.1 Coenobita brevimanus
CGATCCCCCTTGTACGTGAGGACCTATTTTTTGTTTTAGTGTATTTTTTTATCAGTATGCGAATTGAACTCCTTGTAAGCAAGACGGGCAGCGAAGAGTGGCCCAAATCCGGGGTTACCCCGAGTACGCAACATTGCCTCCCCAAGAAGCGATAACGGTAGCCTATGCTCCACCCACCTTCAGCCATATTCTTGTTGGTTTAGTTAAGCCATATCCTTGTTTATTTACCTAGTAAAGCCATAATCTTGTTGATTTGCTTCATCTTAGGTAATATGTCTTAGATAGTTTCACATGTCTGAAAAGCGTCTCGAGGGTTGCTCATGAAGGGGAGTGCCGCCCATATGTAATTTTTCCCATAAATTTATGTATTCACAGTACGCGAATTCCTAGTACGTGACGTCCTCTGCCGCCCATGTAGGCGTGTACTAGGGGGATGTGCTGTATATATATATATATATATATATATATAGTCTCTTATATAAACGGTAATCCCTTTAAAACCCGGACGCCCAAGTCCTGGTGTATATATATATTTATATATATATGTACAGTCGGCACAATGGAAGTCTGGACCCTCTAATTCGCACCATATATTTGGTAGGGTCCAAGAAATATTGTAGGAAAATTCCTGTAGTTGGTGGATTTTTTTTCTGGTGGTTTCTAGCGACTTTACAGGCTTACCACCACATGCTGTGAGTTTATGAGCTCAGTGCCATCCTGTCTGTGGATCGGAAAGCACGTCAGATTTTCGTGCCTTGCCTGGCCTTTGTTAATTTCAAAGCTCTCGTTTTCACACCCTCCTCTGCCTTAGTGAATCATTGGAGATGGGTTCCAAGACACTAACTGATGTAGAAAAAGCCCAAATTTTAACTATGAGAGAGGAAAATGTAAAAATTAAGGAGAGGCTTCAGTGCAGCAGTAACGCTGGGGATCTTGAAGTCTTTATGAAGTCGATGCTGTATGGTTCTTTCAGACACATCTTTCAGCAATTGTGGGTACATATCTTTCAGTTGTCTAGCAGTCAAACATGGGTCTTTTATCACAGCTTGCTTCAGTAACCTGTCTGTAGTTGGTGATATCTTCCTTTTAGGTCCTAGCCTGTCTTTATGTTGGGGAATTGTGTTTTTTAGCAGATGGCGGGCAGCAGCAAGGAGTGACATAACGGTAAACTTTCCTCACCCAGTTCGAATACAAATATCCTAAATTTTTACATTTTCCTCTGTCATAGTTAAAATTCAGGCTTTTTCTACATCAGTTAGTGGCTTGGGACCCATCTCCAATGATTCACTAAGGCAGAGGAGGGTGTGAAAACAAGAGCTTTGAAATTAACAAAGGCCAGGCAGGGCAAGAAAATCTGATGTGCTTTCCCATCCACAGACAGGATGGCACTGAGCTCATAAACTCACAGCATGTGGTGGTAAGCCTGTAAAGTCGCTAGAAACCACCAGAAAAAAAATCCACCAACTACAGGAATTTTCCTACAATATTTCTTGGACCCTACCAAATATATGGTGCGAATTAGAGGGTCCAGACTTCCATTGCGCCGACTGTATATATATTTATATATATATATATATATATATATATATATATATATATATACTGTATATACTCATATATATATGGTAATCCCTTTAAGACCCGGACACCCAAGTCCTGGACGCTCCAAGTCCCGAACATTTTGGGCTTGGATCCAAAAATGGCCAAAACATGTCAGAATGCCAAAAAAAAGCTGATATGTGTTCATCCCTACTCTGAATTTGCCACACGGTGACGAACAGCTGTGTTTTGGCGTGTAGTTCCGGTGACGACTGCTAGAGCGCCCCTACATCCTCCCCAGTTCCCGCCTACCTACCATCGTGACTGGACGCTGATCACCATGGCTGCCAAGATGCACATTTTTGTGGTGGACAATGAAGAAACTGCAATGCCTTACCACTAGACCACATGAGAATTTACAGTGTTGTGCAATGTTAAGAAATTAGAATTCAGAGTGCACAGAACTAAGTACAGAGTGGAACACGGCATGTTGCAACTGGTGTGGCTCAAGTAACAACAGAATGTGCAGTGTTAAATAATTATAATTCACAGTGCAAAGGATTAAGTTCAGTGCAACACTGGATTACTGTATGTGCTTCAAGTGCACCTTCATGACTGTCAGAGCCATAGAGGAGGCGGTTTAATCTTCGCGACGGTCACAGACGTGTCGTAAGTACCCTGTACACTACTAAATATTTTCCATACTTCTAATTACTCAAAGTCAAATGGCCACCCCTTACGGGATTAAGACGTCTGGCAATAGATAGATAGATAGATAAACTTCTAATTTCTCATTCTCTGGTTCCTTTTCATTTATTTTATGATTTCTGTCCCTTATTTGTGTGAATAGGGTCTTGAATACGGCTGTGCATGTCCGGTAGGGAGTTATTTAGGTGGCTTTCAAAGTTAAGTTAGGTTGGGGTCTATAAGTACCTGCCGAGGGACATTTTTCCCAAGTCCTAGACATGCCTTTGGCTCTGTTATGTCAGATCTTGGAGGGATTACTGTATAATATATATATAAATATATATATATATATATATATATATATATATACTGTATATATATATATAATATAAGAGAGAAGTGGAGGAACGATTGGGCAAATATGAATTGGAGCAGATGGGAGACGTGGAAGGTGTGTGTAGGATATTTACAGAAGCAATATGTGCAGCATGTGATGTGGTGTGTGGAAGGAAGAGAAGACGGAGGGGGGTGCAAGGAACAGCGTGGTGGACTGAAGAGGTGAAACAGGCTGTGGCACAAAAGAATCTATCTATCTATCTATTGCCAGACGCCTCAATCCCGTTTGGGGTGGCCACAAACAAATCGCCTCCAAGTCGCCCTGTCCCCCGCCATCTCACTGCCCTGTTCCCAACTCACACCCCCCTCTCTCATATACCTCTCCACCCCATCCCTCCATCTCATCCTCGGCCTCCCCCTCCCTCTTCCCCCTCCCTCTTCCCCCATCCACCTCACTCACATACACTCTCTTCGTCAGTCTTTCACCCTCCATCCTCTCCTCAAGGCCAAACCACCTCAGTGTGTTCCTCATAACGCTTCCTATCACAAAAGAAGAAAGCATATAATGAATGGATGGGAAACAGGGGCGTGGAAGAAGTTGAGAGGCGGAAGAGAGAGTTATATGTAGAAAGAAAGAGAGAGGAGAAAAGATTAGTAAGAGAGAATAAGAAGAGAGTGGATGAGGAATTTGGAAGGAATTTGAGTGTAAAGTGGAGGGACTATAAGAAAATGTTCTTTAAAGAGGTGAAAAGAGTAAGACAGGGTGGAAGTGAAGTTAGCAGGGGAGTCAAAGATAAAAAAGGTAAATTACTAGTGGAGAAGGGAGAAAAAGTGAGCAGATGGAGAGAACACTTTAAGGATTTGTTGAACGTTGAGGATGGATGTAATGCGATTATAAGTGGCTGGGAGAAGGAGGGAGGTCAGAAGACAGGAAGAAATCAGTAGGATAGAAGTTGTGGAAGCAATGAAGAAAGTTAAATCGGGGAAAGCTCCAGGAATTGATGAAGTGTGTGGTGAAATGCTGAAGCATGGGGGAGAGATAGTAGTGGAATGGATGTGGAAGATGTGCATATTGGCCTGGGAGGAAGGTAGAGTCCTGGAGGATTGGAAGTCAGGTATAATTATTCCCTTGTACAAAGGAAAAGGGGAAAAAGAAGTGTGTGGTAATCATAGGGGCATTTGTCTTCTTAGTATAAGAGGAACAGTGTATGGTAGGATACTTATTGACAGAGTTAGAGAAGGGAAAGAAGTTGTATGCGGCTTTCATGGATTTGGAGAAAGCATATGACAAGGTGGATAGACAAGGATTGTGGAAAGTGTTAAGAATATATGGAGTAGATGGGAAGTTGTTGAATGCTGTGAAGAGTATGTACGATGGTGCGAAGGCTGCAGTGCGTGTGGATGGTGAACTAAGTGAATTTTTCTCTTTGAAAGTTGGGTTGAAACAGGGATGTGTCATGTCTTCATGGTTGTTCAATCTGTACATGGATGGGGTAATAAAAGAGGTACAAGGTAGGGTAGTGGATGTTGGAGTGGCCCTGGTGAGAGAGGATAGTGTTTGAAAACTCCCTGTACTGTTGTTTGCAAATGATACTGTGTTGTTGAGTGAAGACGAAGGGGAGCTGCAAGGCTTGGTGGATGAGTTTGGGAGAGTGTGTAAGAAACGGAATCTAAAGGTGAATGTAGGGAAGAGTAAAGTGATGGTCTTTGAGAGAGGTGAAGTCAGTGAATGTACAGCGAGGTTGGATGGTGAGGAATTGGAAAATGTGAGTACATTTAAGTACTTGGGTAGTGTGATGAGTAAGGATGGAGGTTTGGAGGGTGAAGTGCTTGAAAGGGTACAGCAGGGAAGAAAGGTTGCTGGTTCTTTGAAAGCAGTGATAAGAAACAGGGAAGTGAGCATGGAAGTGAAAAAGTTACTACATGACAGTATTGTGATACCAACTCTAACATATGGAAGTGAAGCTTGGACGTTGTTGGAAGGACACAAGTCAAGAGTGAGAGCAGTGGAAATGAGTTATTTAAGAGGAGCCTGTGGAGTCACATGGAGAGACAGGCTGACGAATGAGGATATAAAGGAGCGTTGTGGTGTTGATGTGGATGTGATAGGAAGCATTAAGAGAAACACAGTGAGGTGGTTTGGACATGTAGAGAGGATGGAGGGTGAAAGACTGACGAAGAGAGTGTATGTGAGTGAGGTGGAGGGGGGGAAGAGGGAGGGGGAGGCCGAGGATGAGATGGAGGGATGGGGTGGAGAGGTATATGAGAGAGGGGGGTGTGAGTTGGGAGCAGGGCAGTGAAATGGCGGGGGACAGGGCGACCTGGAGGCGATTTGTTTGTGGCCACCCCAAACGGGATTGAGGCGTCTGGCAATAGCTAGATAGATAGTATATATAATGTGTGATTATGTGTGTGTGGATGATAGGATGAGAAGTGTAAGGGATGCAGAAGTATATAGAGGCTGGGGGAGTGGACTTTTTGACCACCTCCAAGTGGTGGATCAAGGTCCGAATGAAATGAAGAAATAGAGGAAGGGAAGGACAGGAGGAAGTAGTTCATACAAGGAGAGTGGATAGGTTACAAGAGGATGGAAAAAAGGCAGAATATAAGAGGCAAGTGGAGGAGCAATTGGGTAAATATGAATTGGAGCAGATGGGGGATGTGGAAGGTGAGTGCAAGATAATCACAGAAGAAATCTGTGCAACATGTGAGGTGGTGTGTAGGGTGAAGTGAAGAAGAAAGGGGGTGCAGGGAACAGCATGGTGGAATGAGGAGGTGAGAGAGGCTGTGGCACAAAAGAAGAAAGCATGTAGTGAGTGGATGAGAAACAGGGGCGTGGAAGAAGCTGAGAGATGGAAGAGAGAGTTATATATAGTGAGGAAGAGAGAGGTGAAAAGATTAGAAGAGAAAGATGAGAGTGGATGAGGAATTTGGAAGGAATTTGAATGTGAAGTGGAGGGAATGTAAGAAAATGTTCCGGAAAGAGGTAAATAGAGTTAGACAGGATGCCAAAGAAGTTAGATGGGGAGTGTTAGATGAAAATGGTAGATTACTAGTGGAGGAGGGAGAAAAAGTGAGCGGATGGAGAGAACACTTTAAGGAATTGTTGAACATAGAGAATGAAAGTAAGGCAAGTGTAAGTGGCTTGACAATGGCTGGGAGATGGAGGGATGTGAGAAGAGAGGAAGAAATCAGGAGGATGGAAGTTGTGGAAGCAGTGAAGAAAGTTAAAATGGGGAAAGCCCCAGGAATTGATGAAGTGTGTGGTGAAATTATGAAGCACGGGGAGAAATAGTAGTAGAATGGATGTGGAAGATGTACAGATTGGCCGGGAGGAAGGTAGAGTCCTGGAGGATTGGAAGTCAGGTATAATTATTCCCCTGTACAAAGGAAAAGGGGAAAATAAAGTATGTGTGGTAATCATAGGAGCATTCGTCTTAGTGTAGTAGGAGAAGTATATGGTAGGATACTTATTGACAGAGTTAGGGAGATAACAGAGGAATTAGATGGAGAAGAGCAAGGAGGTTTTAGGAAGGGAAGAGGTTGTGTAGATCAGATATTCATTCTTAGATCTTTAGTGGAAAAGTTTCTGGAGAAGGGAAAGTTGTATGCAGCCTTCATGGATTTGGAGAAAGCATATGACAGGGTTGATAGACAAGGATTGTGGAAAGCATTAAGAATATATGGAGTAGATGGGAAGTTGCTGAATGCTGTGAAGAGTATATATTAGGTTGCTAAGGCTGCAGTGCATGTGGATAGTGAACTGAGTGACTTTTTCAATTTGAAGGTTGGATTGAAACAGGGATGTGTCATGTCTCCATGGTTGTTCAGTCTATATGTGGATGGAATTATAAAAGAGATACAAGGTATGGCAGTGGATGTTGGAGCAGCCTTAGTGAGAGAGGGTAGTGTTTGGAAACTCCCTTTACTGTTGTTTGCAGATGATAGTGTGTTGTTAAGTGAAGATAAAGGGGAGCTGGAAGGCTTGGTGGAAGAGTTTGGGAGAGTGTGTAAGAAACAGAATCCAAAGGTGAATGTAGGGAAGAGTAAAGTTATGGTCTTCGAGAGAAGTGAAGTCAGTGAATGTATAGTGAGGTTGGATGAGGAGGAAATGGAAAATATGAGTGCATTTAAGTACTTGGGCAGTGTGATGAGTAAGGATGAAAGTTTAGTGGGGGAAGTGCTTGAAAGGGTACAGCAAGAAAGAAAGGTTGCTGGTTCCATGCAAGCAGTGATAAGAAACATGGAAGTGAAAAAACTACTACATGACAGTATTGTGATACCAACTCTAACATATGGAAGTGAAGTTTGGACTTTGTTGGAAGGACAGAAGTCAAGAGTGAGAGCAGTGGAAATGAGGTATTTGAGAGGAACATGTGGAGTCACATGGAGCTTGGACCTTGTTGGAGGGACAGGTCAAGAGTGAGAGCAATGGAAATGAGTTATTTGAGAGGAGAATGTGGAGTCACATGGAGAGACAGACTAACAAATGAGGAAGTAAAGGATCATTGTAGTGTGGATGTGGATGTGATAGGAAGTGTTAGGAGAAACACATTGGGGTGGAGGGTGAGAGACTGACTAGGAGAGTGTATATGAGAGTTGGAGGGGGGAGAGGGAGAGGGATGCCTAGAATGAGATGGAGGGATGGAGTGGAGAGAAATATGAGAGGGGAATGTGAGCTGGGAGCAGAGCAGTGAAATGACAGGGACAGGGCATCATGAAGGTGCTTTGTTTGTGGCCACCCCTTATGGGATTAAGGCATCTAGCAAGAGATAGATTATATATATATATATATATATATATATATATATATATATATATATATATATATATATATATATATACACACACACACACACACACACACAGTACCCTCGCATCCAACACGCGTTTGTCCGGCACAATTCGCGTCCAGCATGGAGAGCAAAAAATTAGTACGATTTAATACAATTTAAGTACTGTAACATGGGTGCATTAGCGTAACATGCACGGAGCTCCGAGAAGTGGGCGAAATCCGCAGAGTTTGCCTCTAGCATGATCACCCCCAGTCCAACACGGTCATACTAGACGTTCCTGTGATGCTGACAGCCAATCAAAACTTCTGATCAAGTTGCCTCCCCCACCTGCTATCATGACGTAATCGTGATGTCGCCCAATCAAAAATGCCTGTGCTCCCACATGATGTTTTGTTTAAATTTCACCCTCCACAGTGCCACTCAGTCGCATACTTCGCATTGGAAGGTGCTGTTTTCTCGCTGCATTTTCTGCCCTTGCTACTGCATTTTATCCTGCTGACGATGCCTAGGAAGCCTTCTGAGAACCCCAAGAAGCGGTGGCACCTCCCTCAGGCCACCAAGCTAGAAATCACTGAGAGGAAGAAGAAAAGGGAGAGGAAAGTGGACATCACCAAGGCCAACGACGTGAATGAAGCCAGCGTGAGGACCATAATAAAAAACCAAGACAAGATCCTGGCAGCAGTGAAGGCTTACGGAGTACTACAGTAGGATAGGCAGAAGCAGGACCTTCCATGGATGTGGATGAGGATAGTGATTCTGAGTGTGATTTCGCAGGATTTATGAGGGAGGTTGAGGAGGAGCAGCAGCCATTACCCACTAGTGACGTCAGCAGCCATCCTCTGGGGACCCAGTAGGACTACCTTCAGCCTCGGATACCACCTTACATTCCCAGCAAGCCCACCAACACTATCCTAATAGGTTAGTTATCATTCATAGTACAGCACCATTTATTATAATTACAGTAGTACCAGTATATGTAAAGGTATATGGTAGGTATTTAGGGTGACTTTTCCTAGGGTTGCTGACATTATTCATTTTTCCCCATAAGCTCTGTTGTTTGTTCAACACGTTTTTGCTCCAACACTGGACCTGTGCATGACAATATTACCGTGTTGGATGCGAGGGTACTGTATATATACACACACGAGGTGCTACCCAAAAGATCCTGTAATTTGAAAATTGTATGAAAATAAGTTACCTTACCTCCTAGTTCTCACTGTCACCTTTGAAGTAGTCCACTTGGGCATGTATACCGTGATCCCAGCATTTTTTCCATGGAAGGCTTCAGGCATGATGATCTTGAACACCTGCTTCGATTCTGTCTGGATCTCCTCGGTCAAGTCAAATCAATGCCCTTTCAGTTGTAATTTCAGCTTGGGAAACAAGAAAAAGTCACAGAGGGCAAGGTCAGGTTAATAGGGTGGGTGGGGAGTGACTACCATGTTAATGGAAGACAACAGTTTAATGTGTGGGGCGTTATCATGATGCAGGACCCAGTCCTTGTTCTTCCACTGCTCTGGACGTTTGCGGCAGATGTTCTCCCTCAGACGCTGCAAAACTTCACAGAAAAACTTTCCGCTGACAGAATGACCAGGTGGGATGAATTCTTTGTGAACAATCCCTTGGATATTGAAGAAAACGATCAACATCGACTTGACATTGCTGCGCCATTGGTCTGCCATTGCGAAACCACCAAACCACCTACACACCACGTTACAATAATGAGCGTAGCTCAACAACACGTCCGCTCACAGACACGTCCGGGGCCACACTGATGCAAAAGGGATGCTGCTGACTCCTCCTAGTGGCAAAAGGCAAAACTGCAAACAGTTGGCTCCCTCTGTTCAAATTACAGGAACTTTTGGGTAGCACCTTGTATGTGTATATATATATATATATATATATATATATACAGTAGGCTTGCACAGTGCGCGAGAGATTGGGCGGTCCACAACCTCGCGCAATGGGAATTCGTGTACTGGGGATACATAATCTTATGGGAATAATTACATATGGGCGGTACCCCCTCATACCTGGACATTTTTTGGCCCTTAGTGACATAATAAAGGTAATATTTTTCAGACATTGTACTAAAGCTATAGCTACAATGACAAAAATGTGGGCAGTCACCTTAACAACAGTAGACAACAGGCCTGATGACCTTAAATAACAGGGGTTCTGAGGTGCGGCAACACTTACAGCACCGCACTCCCCACCGCACCTCCCACCGCACCTCCCACCGCACCTCCCACCGCACCAACACTTCCCTCCACAGACTCCTCTTGATCACCTTCCTCAGGAGCATCAAAGTCACTCACTTTGGCCATAAACCCTTCAGAGTCCAATGCTGACACTTCTGACATTGCATCCTCTTGATCCTCAACAGTAGAATGCCCGGGAATTTCTGCGCATCAGCATGACGACACATGACGCTCTGTGTGAGGGTGGTCGCGCACTATAGAAAATGGCATTTTTGAGCCACTCCTTGCCCCTGCCTTGCATTCTGTGCGGTAAACTTGCGCATTCAAGGGTTTTTGGTTATGATTTTTGGTTACTCGCGCACAATGTGAATCGCACACTGTGATGACGCGCACTGTGCGAACCTAATGTATATGTATATATATATACTGTATATATATATATATATATATATATATATATATATATACAGTCCATCCCCCCAGTACACAAGTTCAGAGTACACGATCCTCATTGTACACAATGACTTTTTTTTTTTCTAATTTTAATGTATTTTTTAACAGTGTGCGAATTAACCTCATTGTAAGCGAGATGGACAGTGAAGAGTGGCCCAGATCCGGGGTTACCCCGAGTATGCAACATTGCCACCCTAAGAAGCGTAAAATGGTTGCCTACTTTCCGCCCACCTTGTGACGTCAATGATGCGCAGTTGTCACGTGATGCCCAAATGTGTTGCTTGTAGGATGGTAAGAGAGGCTCAGCAGAGGAAACACGCGCACAGAGGATACACTTGCTGTTCCAGCAACATTCTTGTCTACTCTAAGGATATTGTTTTGTGAACTAGGATGTCTGCCCCGTCCTCGAGAAGGAAGAAGTGCATCACCCATGCCATGATGATGGAAGTCATTCAGAAGAAAGAGAGTGGGAAAGGTAACACTGCTATTGGGAAGGAACTCGGCTTGGCGGAATTGACAGTGAGAACAATATAGGCGAACAGGGAGGCCATAAAGAAGACTGTCAAGATGTATGGGATGACGGCACTGGATGGGAGATGCAGGCTAACCTACCAGGCAATAATTCTCATGGAGCGATACCTAGCAACATACCTCCTGAGGAAGGAGAAGGAAGGAATTCCACTGAACGGATGCTACATAAGAGACCAGGCCAAGATTTTCTACAAAGCTGCATCTGTGAAACTGGGTGTCACGAAACCCTTTAAAGCCTCCGTGGGATGGTTATGCCGGTTCTTGAAGAGGAAGATGTTACGTCACATTCACCTCACTGGCGAGCGTGCATCTGCAGATGAAATGACAGCTAGGGACTACCCTGCCATCCTGAAGGGGAAAATCGACGAGGTTGGCTACAGCAAGCTCCAAATTTACAACATTGATGAAACATCTCTATACTACAAGGCCATGCCAAAGTATACTTATATCAGTAAGCAGCAGCGTCAGGCCCGGGGGAGAAGAGTGGACAAGTGCATGATAACAGTCATGTTTGCCGTGAACTTATCAAGCTCACACAAGATGCGGCCTGTCGTGGTTCTTACCGCAGCACACCCCAGATGTTACAAGAATCTTCGCCGCATGGGTGATTGCGGGGTGTACTGGTACAGCAATTCAAATGGCTGGATGACGAGCAGTATCATTTCCAAGTGGTTGTTGCGGCACTTCATCCCTGACGCCAAAACTAAATCCAAGGAACTTGGCATCTCCTTCAAGGTGCTCCTCGTCCTCGACAATGCCCCAAGCTATCCAACCTGGCTAGGAGACATCAGCAAGGAATGCATGATTGTTTTTTTGCCACCCAAAACGACCTCTCTCATCCAACCACTAGACCAGGAGTTAATTGCAATGGTAAAGCAACTATACCACCAATGCCTCTACAGTCATCTCCGCAGCAAGACCGACAGCTCTGAGGAACTGCAGGCAATGCTTGACTTGGACACAGCTGGAAGTGATGCATGGACTCCGAGGATGGTTTGGACTTGCCACCCGCTTCACCCGCTCCACGCACAGCACCCACACCACCAGCTTCAACTCCTAATAAGAATGTTATGGCTTTTTGGCAATCATTAATCTCAAGGATGCCATCACATTCTTGTTGTTCTCTTGGGCAGATATAACCGCTGCAACAATTAACCATGCTTGGCGCCTCCTTGTACCACACCTGTGTGAAATCGCACCAGGAAGCAGCTTTCAGTCCCTGGCTGCTGTCGAGGCAGCCACTCTCACAACTGCACAAGTTGTGCCCGGGTTTCAGGTTGTCACACTGGAGGAAATCAGGGGCTTACATTCGGCAGCAGTGGAGCAGGATCCCCAGGAAGTCGTGCATCGAGTGGACGAGGCCAACGCAGAGCAGGAGATCGCAGCAGAAAAGCCAGCAACACCAGTGTTGGAGAGCGAAGATTTGTCCATGATGGAGATCAGCCAGGTACTGTGTGCCCTTGATAAATTCAAGGAAGAATTCAAGGACATCGAATGCCTCAGTTGCGACTGGAGGAGGTGATGGCTTCGCTGGACAGAACCTTCCGCTACTACACAAGCAAGCACAATCAGGAAGCAAACAGATGGAAACAAACCCTCATCACCCGTTACCTTTGGCTCCAAGAAAGTGAGGAATCACTCGCTTCAGCATCAGAAGAGCCATATCCTGAGGAGGATCAAGAGGATGATAAATGTCTGAGGTGTGAGAAATAGACTTTGAAGGGTTTATGAATGAAGGGAATGCAATACATAGGGAAAGTGTCGAAAGTGCTGGTGACGAGAGTGGTGAGGAAGGTGGTGTGTCGGGTGGTGTGGTGAGTGATGCAGGTGATGCACACTAGGTGTGTCATCCTGCCTCTGATCCCCTTCTTACCTCCATCAATCTGTTGTCTTCTTGGGTTATGGTGAGCAGCCATATTCTTGTTGGTATAGTTAGGCCATATCCTTGTTGACGTAGTAAAGCCATAATCTTGTTGGTTTACTTTATCTTAGGTAATATGTCTTGGATAGTTCCCCTGTACAGAACAATTCTTTGGTCTGAAAGGAGTCTCAAGGGTTGACCATGAAGGGGGATGCCACCCATATTAATTTTTCCATAAGTTTATGTATTCAGAGTACGCGAATTCCTAGTACACGCCGTCATCTGCCGCCCATATAGACGCATACTAGGGGGGATGGACTGTACATACTGTACAGTACTTACCCCTAGTACACACCTATAGGAGCAGCAGACGTGCTTACGTGCTAGGAGTTCGCATACTAGGAATACGTAAACTAATGGGAAAATTAACATATGGGCAACACACCCTCTATCAGTGACCTTTTTGACTCATTTGAGGGAAAATATGTAAGACATATACTTAAGATATAACTGAAATAGCAAGAATATGGCTGCTTACCTTAAAGAAGACAACAAGCTTGATGGACGTAAGAAGGGGTTCTGAGACAGGGTGAGGCACTTAGTGTGCACCACCTGATGCACCACCAGCCGCACCACCTGCCTAACCAACCTCTTCATCAACACTTTCACGAGCCACCTCTCACTTCCTCTGTAAATCCTGCTAAGTCTATTGATGACACCATTGACATCATCTCATCCTCTAGTTCCTCTCCAGGAACTGGCTCTGCAGAAGAAGGTACTGCTTCTTCAGGTTCCTGAATTTGTGGTGGCTGCTGAATGTAACGGGTGATGAGGCTTTGTTTCCTCCTGTTAATTTCTTGATGGTGCTCTCTGTGTAGTAGCGGCAGGTACTGTCTAGTGAACTCAGAACCTCTTCCATTCATTGCTGGCACAGTTCCATGCTCTCGAATTCCTCCCTGAACCTATTCAGGGCACACAGGATTCGACTAATCCTAGGCATTAGCAAATCACTCTCCATCAGAGGCGGGTGTCGTTCCCAGGGTTCACACTGGAAAACACCGGTTTTGGGCAGTTTTTCCCTGCCGCCTCGCATCGTGTGGGTGTGACTCGCGTACTCTTGTTAGGAAAATATTAAAAACAAGTCCTCGGACACTAGGGGTCTTGTATACCAGGATTATGCATACTAGGGGGGTGTACTATATATATATGTGTGTGTGTGTGTGTGTGTGTGTGTGTATTTACCTAGTTGTGATATACAGGAAATGAGCTACTCGTGGGGTCCTGTCTCTGTTTCTCAAGTCCAATTTTGCTTTGAACTCTTTTAAGTTTTTAGACTGTACAGTCTCTTTGTCCAGGCTCTTCCACAGGTCTGTGCATCTATAAGGAAAATTATATTTCTTGATATCCATCAAGCAACCTGGCTTTTTCAGTTTCATTCCGTGTCCTCTTGTTACTCTCCCATCCCTTACAAACGGATCTTTTCTGTCAATTTTATATACTCCCATCATGTCCCTGAACACAATTTTCTTATCATGCAGTAAGTGCGGTACCAGTTATACGTAATAACCAACGTATCAATGTGTGTGAACAATAACCAAGAAATGTGTGTGTGAGTGTGTGTGTATGTGTACTATATATATAAAGAGAGAGAGAGAGAGGTGGCCTGCAGTCCTACCGGACCCAGGTTCAAATTCCGACTGGGGCAGGGAACAGTTTGAGGATTTGAATTTCATAAAAATTAGACTTTACCGATCTACCAGAAGACCCGCCAACATGTCGTAAAAATACCCCGCTAATACCAATACACCAGTCCTGTATGAGACAGCCCTAACATGTATTCAACATGGACGGTGGGTGTTAGCGCCGAAGTGGTGACATGTAGAGGTGTATGTATATAGGAGGACTACTGGGCCTTGAGTGCAGGCTGTGAAGCCTATGCCCAGAGTCGGACACATAAAAATATATATATACTGTAGAGAGAGAGAGAGAGAGAGAGAGAGAGAGATATTATACAGATATATATACTGTATATAATATATGCACACACACACACACACACACACACACACACACACACAGAAGTAATTGTAATATTAACGAAGAAAAATCTCCAAGTCAGAGAAATAGAACTAGATATACCATCACTAGTAGAACTGACTGATTGCAGTAGAGATGAATACATCTGAAGGGAAAGTAATTGTGGCAGATTTATACATGCCACCCAGATCAAACACTTGGGAAAAAGGTGAATATGAAAACCTGAGAGAGAGTACAATTTAAAGTTTAAGAGCATTACTTCATAGAATGGAGGAGAAATCTGAAAGAATTATATTAACTGGAGATTTCAGTACAAATATAAATTGGAATGCCCTAGATAAAAAGCCAGGAAAGCTGTTGGGACCAAAATCTCCGGGACTTTGTGCAGGAGTTTTTTCTAATGCAACATGTAAAAGAAAACATCAGAAAAAGAGGACGATGTACCATCAGAAATACATCTTCTGTTTCCTAGGCAAGAAAATGATATTGACAGTATTATGTATCACCCTCCATTTGGCAAAAGCGATCATGCAGTATTAAATTGTAGCGTCAGGACTGC
>NC_136982.1:36991762-37146762 GCF_032717465.1 Coenobita brevimanus
GGCTTTCAAAAATGAAATTGATGAAATAAAGAAGCAAATGCACTTGCAAAAGGAAGAGATAGAAAAACTAGGAAGGGAGGCCAATAAGAAAGACACAACCATCAGTGAACTAACAGTGGAATTGAGTACGCTTAGGAAGAAAGTGAGTGAAATGGCAAGTACAGTAGTCAGTCACGAGAGTGTTATGGAAGAGTTAAAAAATGGCACAGAGACAATTAGACAAGCAAGCAGTCTTATGGACCAGAGCAGTGATATTGAGGAGAAGATAATACAGGTGAATGAAGCTGTGCAAAGCTACAAAAATGATGTAGAAACCACGTATGCTGAAATGGTGAAAGTAAAGAAAGACTTAGAAACAAGGGTGGAGGAAAAAAGCATTAAAAAGGAAGTGAAAAGAATAATCCAAAACAATCCAGAGTTAGTCAGAGATTCAGTAGAAATAAATAAATCAATAGTAATCACTGGTATAGAAGAGGAAGAAGTTAAAAACAAGATCACTAGAGACAAAAAGAGATGGCAAATGTACTGAGCTTACTGAAAGAAGTATCAGAGGAAATCTGTAGTAAAGACATAGAGGAACACAAAAGGTTAGGGAAATACGAGAAAAGCAAGACAAGACCTCTAAAGGTGACTTTCCAGAGTGTAAACACTGTGTAAGAGATACTAAAAAATGCAAAGAATCTTATGGAAAAAGAGGAGTTCAAAAATATATGGATAAAAAGATGCCTAACACAACAGGAACTGGAATTACTGAAAGAGAAAAGGGAGGAAGCAAAAACAAAAAATGAGGGAAGATCGGAAGATGAGAAGAAGAAATTTTGTTACAAAGTAATAGGATTGCAGGTTCGAAAGTGGTACACAAACAGGATGGAATAAAAAGGAGGAAGGTGGTAGAACCATGTCATGACAAGTATATAAACAAGATGATAAAGTTGATGTACTCAAATGTGGATGGAATGGTATCTAAATTACTAGAGATGAATGATTATGTCAGAGAAAATGAACCACAAATAATATGCCTAACTGAGACAGAATTAACACCAAGGATATCCAATGACATACTAAACTTAGAGGAACACAATATATGGAGAAGAGACAGAAATTTAAAAAAAGGAGGAGGAACTATAATATTAACTAAGAAAAATCTAAAAGTCAAAGAAATAAACCTAGATACACCATCACAAGTAGAACTGATTGCAGTAGAGATCAACACATCTGAAGGTAAAGTAATTGTAGCCAATTTGTACATGCCACCCAGATCAAACACATGGGAAAGAGACGAATATGAGGACCTGGCAGAGAGTACAATTCAGAGTATAAGATCATTGCTTCATAAAATGGAAGAGAAATCGGAAAGAATTATACTAACTGGGGACTTCAATACAAATATAAATTGGAATACTGTAGATATAAATAACCAAGAAAGCTGTTGGGACCAAAAGCTCCTGGATCTCGTACAAGAGTTTTTCTTAACGCAACATGTGAGGGAAACCACCAGAAAAAGAGGACTTGATGTACCTTCAGTGCTAGATCTAATATTTACTAGGCAAGAAAATGACACTGACAGTTTAATATACTGTATCACCCTCCACTCGGCAAAAGCGATCATGCAGTACTAAATTATAACTTCAAGATAGCATATGACATAGTAAACAGCAATGACAGTTACAAAAAGAGCCTAAACTATAAAAAGGGAAATTATCAAGACCTAAAGAAGTATTTCGTAGAAGTTGATTGGGAAAATGAGCTTAGAGGACAAGATTTAAATGCTGTATATAAAAAATTTTGTGAATTTTATGAAATAGGAGTCCAGAAGTACATCCCACAGCACAAAGAAGCAGATAAGAAAATACAGAAATGGTTCAATACAGAATGTAAAAAATCAAAAGAAAGAAGAGATTTGTTGTGGAATAGATACAGAAGACACAATAGTGAAAGGGCGTATAATAATTACAAACAGGCAAGAAACGACTATACAAGAATAAGGAGGGAAGCCCAAAAACAGTTTGAGGAGGATATAATAAATAAAAGTAGTGATCAACCAAAGCTGTTTTACAGCTATATCAGAAGGAAAACCAAAGTAAAAGATATAATACAATCCATTACGGACGAGGGAATCACTTATACACAAGAGAAAGATATTTGTGAAGCACTAAATAAGAATTTCCAATTAGTTTTTACAGAAGAAAAAATTTTGAGAGGGATTATGTGGAACACGCATGTCCACACATACTACCAGATATACAAATAGCAGAAAAAGTAATACAGGAGGAGTTAAGTAGATTAGACAGAGGAAAAGCAAGTGGTCCTGATGAAATTTCATGTTGGGTATTACGAGAATGTGCAAAGGAGTTAAGTAAACCATTATTTTTAATTTTCAAGAAATCCTTGAGTCAAGGGAAACTACCTGATATTTGGAAAAAAGCAAATATAGTCCCATTATTCAAGAAAGGAAATAGACAAAATCCTCTCAACTACCGACCAGTATCACTGACCAGTGTTGTAAGCAAGGTATTAGAAAAACTTATTAGAAAAGCTTGGGTAAATCATCTAGAAGAACACAGTATGATAACAGAAAGACAGTTTGGTTTCAGAAAAGGAAAATCATGTGTTACTAATCTGTTGAGCTACTATGACAGAGTAACAAACACAATACAGGAAAGGGAAGGATGGGTGGACAGTATCTATTTAGATTTCAAGAAAGCTTTTGACACAGTACCACACCAAAGACTTTTATGGAAACTGTACCATCAAGGAGGAATTCGAGGCAAACTGTTTTGTTGGATGCAAGACTTTCTCATAAAAAGAGAAATGAGGACAGTACTAAGAGGAAACTACTCATCATGGAAAGAAGTGACTAGTGGAGTACCACAGGGTTCGGTGCTGGCACCAATCATGTTTTTAGTGTACATAAATGATATAAACAGTAACACTGGAAATGAGAGCTATCTGAATATGTTTGCAGATGATGCAAAAATACAAAGGAGAATTACTAGCACAGACTCTTGTAGGGAGCTACAAGAAGAATTGAATAAACTTCATGAATGGAGTAGTACATGGCAAATGGAATTCAATGTGGACAAGTGTCATGTAATCAAGTTTGGTAAAAGTGGAAAAAGACCTAATTGGGATTATAAGTTAGGAAATAAAACCCTATACACATCAGAAAGAGAGAAAGACCTAGGTGTGATTATCAATAACAGACTATCTCCGGCTGACCACATCAGCGAGAAGGTACGGAACATGTATACACTGCTTGTAAATATGAGAATAGCATTCACATACATAAATGAAGACATGCTAAGAAGGATAATAACATCATTCATTAGACCAACCCTGGAATATGCATCAGTAGTCTGGAGTCCTCATCTCAAAAAGTATATAGACAAGATTGAAAAAGTTCAAAGGGCTGCTACAAGATGGATACCAAGCTTAAGGGACCTAAGCTACGAAGAAAGACTAAATAAACTGAATCTACCAACACTACAGGAGAGAAGGAAAAGAGGTGACATGATAATGCTATATAAGTGCATATCAGGAAAGGAGAAAATAGACATAAATGATTACTTAACATATGGAGAAGCATCAGCAAGAGGACACTGCAAAAAACTGCATAAGAAGAGAGGTGATAAAGACGTAAGGAAATTCAGTTTCCCAAACAGAGCAATTGATCAATGGAATGCACTACCGAATGAAATAGTGTGTGCCAAAACAATTCACAAATTTAAGGATATATACGATAAATATGGTTTAAGACACGGGACAGTACGAGCTTGACTCATTCCTGTAAAGATACAATTAGGTAAGAACAATTAGGTAAGAACACACACACACACACACACACACACACTGTGATCCTTTGGTTATTGGACATAATTGGTACTGCACCTAATGCATGATAACAAAATTGTGTGATAATGAAAGCACAGAATGTATGGGATTTATCCTAATTGGTACCAGGCACCTCACTTATAAACTCAAGCTTTCCCTTTACTGTACCTGTAGTAAAGTTTAGATCCACTAAATACATATGTACTTTTATGGTAATTATCAGAAACACACATAGGTATGTTAGGTTAATAGAAAATGATGAGAAGGGCACAGTATGAAAAAGAAACATGTAGCACAAAGAGACCTGAGATGGACTTTAGGTTCTGAGGCTAGGAGTTGGAGAGTTAGTGGTCTCCACCATCTGGAGTTAATTCCTTGACTAGTGCCTCATTTCTGAATTCCTCAAAGCCACCAGAAACTACAGATTTTGCACTATCACTGTAGGCAGAAACCAATCAGGTGAATGATTGCGAAGTTTTTTTTTCCCGAAAAAAAATATGTGATAACTGCAGGAGTGCAGATTTTCATCTAGTTGTAATAACGAAAACTGCTATATCCAAGGGAGTGCAGATTTTCATCTAGTTGTAATAACGAAAACTGCTATATCCAAGGGATTAATATACAAACATAAATATATATATATATATATATATATATATATATATATATATATATATATATATATATATATATATACATATACATATATAATATATATATATACACCCACTGCAAATTGACTCAGGACCTACACACAGAATTGCTATGGGAGAGTTGTCTGTCTTTGCTTTGTGTTTCCACCTCTACCAAGTGAACACTTTGGGCAAGAAGTAACTGCCAACTCCTCTGGTGTTGGCAGAGGTTGGTGAAACAGCACGTCGGTGCTTGCCCAGAAGTGAGAGTGAGAGTATATGCTCCCGTCGCTCCTAGCTTGCACCTCCCTCTTTTTTTGTATGCATTACTGTTTCCCCTGTTATTTTCCTAGAGTCGAGTTGTCATGCCTGGAAAGTACTGCTCCAGGGATGAGAGGGTCCGTATCATTGCATAGAGGCAGGATAATGTCCCTATCAACACAATTTGTGAATGAACTGGACACGCAAAG
Source organism: Coenobita brevimanus (assembly GCF_032717465.1). Taxonomy (NCBI): domain Eukaryota; kingdom Metazoa; phylum Arthropoda; class Malacostraca; order Decapoda; family Coenobitidae; genus Coenobita; species Coenobita brevimanus. The sequence continues at coordinate 36,996,696 of NC_136982.1, forward strand.
TCAACCGTCATGAAGATTCTTGCTGAAGCGTGTGGCCTGCCACCTGATGTTGTACCAGAGCACGAGCATGGTGATGGAAAGAAGAGGATGACTTCCAGAGGTACAGATATGCTTCTGAAGAGGGAAATAATCAAGAATCTTCAAATGACAGCAACAGAATTGAAGAGAATACATCCCCAGCTGTTACAAGACATCTCAATTTGAACTGTCCAATACCACTTGCAGAAGGAGCTGGGTTGTCAAGCCACACTGCAGCCAAGAAACCACTTTTCACTGACCGCATGAAGAAGCAGCGCATTCAGTTTGCCAAGAAGTATGCACGCTGGACATTGGATGAATGGAGAAAAGTTTTGTTTTCCGATGAAAGCACATTTCAAGTGTTCCAGGTGTGTTCTGCCAAGGTTTGTTGCCCTGCATCCTTTAGTCGATATGACACTTCTTACATGGTGCCGACTGTTAAGCACCCACAATCAGTAATGGTATGGGGGTGTTTCTCAGGTGAAATGGGAAGGGGAGGCCTCTACTTTCTTCCTAAGAACTTGATGATGAATGGTGGCCAGTACATTCAAGTTCTGAAATATCATTTGTTAAACTTTTTTTCTATTCATGGGTGCGACTTTTTCATGCACGATACAGCTACATGTCACAAGTCAAGGAAGGTGACAAAATGACTTCAGGATAATTGGATTGAGGTCCTCAACTGGCCTGGCAACAGTCTGGATTTAAATCCATTGGAAAACTACTGGGCAAAAATGAAGAAAATCATGGTAGAGAAGACCCAATCTGGACAACCTCAAGACCGAATTGAGAAATGTTTGGTGCAAAGAAATGTCCTTAGATTACTTTAGAGATCTAAGTGATTCCATGCCAAAACGCATCCAACTGGTCCTGAGAAACAAGGGAAACATGATTTCATATTAATGAATGGAATTTCATGAGCAAACATTGTGATATACTATGATTTCTGTGTTTTTTAATACCTTGTGGGGGGGAGGTCCTAAGTCAATTTGCGGTAGCTGTCTATATACTGTATTTACAGCTACCGCAAATTGACTTAGGACCTCCCCCCACATGGTATTAAAAACACAGAAATCATAATATATCACAATGTTTGTTCATGAAATGCCATTCATTAATATGAAATCATGTTTCCCTTGTTTCTCAGGATCACTTGGACGCATTTTGGCATGGAATCACTTAGATCTCTAATGTAATCTAAGGACATTTCTTTGCACCAAACATTTCTCAATTCGGTCTTGAGGTTGTCCAGATTGGGTGTTTTCTTCTCTGCCATGATTTTCTTCATCTTTGTCCAGCAGTTTTCCAACGGATTTAGATCTGGACTATTGCCAGGCCAGTCGAGGACCTCAATCCGATTATCCTGAAGCCATTTTGTCACCTTTGTTGACTTGTGACATGGAGCTGAATCGTGCATGAAAAAGTCACACCCATGAATAACAAAAATGTTAAACAAATGATCTTTCAGAACTTGAATGTACCAGCCACCATTCATCATGAAATTCTTAGAAAGAAAGTAGAGGCCTCCCCTTCCCATTTCACCTGAGAAATACCCCAATACCATTTACTGGTTGTGGGTGTTTAACAGCTGGCACCGTGCAAGCAGGGTCATATCGATTACGGGAGGCAAGGCGACGAACCTTGGCAGAACGCACCTGGAACACTTGAAATGTGCATTCATCAGAAAACATAACTTTTCTCCACTCATCTGATGTCCAATGTGCATACTTACTGACAAACTGAATGCGCTGCTTCTTCATGCGGTCAGTGAGAAGTGGTTTCTTGACTGCGGTGTGGCTTGGCAAACCCAGCTCCTGTAAGTGGTGTTGGATAGTTCGAATTGAGATGTCTTGTAACAGCTGGGGATGTATTCTCTTCAATTCTGTTGCTGTCAGTCAAGGATTCTTGATTATTTCCCACTTCAGAAGTGTATCTGTACCTCTGGAAGTCATCCTCTTCTTTCCACCACCATGCTCATGCTCTGGTAAGACATCAGGTGGCAGGCCGCACGCTGCAGCAAAAATCTTCATGACGGTCAACTTTATGTGTCCAGTACATTCACAAATCATGTTGATAGGGATATTATTCTGCCTCCATGCAATGATGCAGACCCTCTCATCCCTTGAACAGTTCTTTCCAGGCATGACAACTTGACTCTAGGAAAATAACAGGGCAAACAGTAGTGCATACGAAAAAAGAGGGAGGTGCAAGCTTGGAGCGATGAGAACACATACTCCCACTCTCGCTTCTGGGCAAGCACTGACGTCCTGAGTGTTTCTCCACCTCCTGCCAACACCAGAGGAGTTGTCAGTTACTTCTTGCCCCAAAAAATCACTTGATGGAAGTGGAAACACAAAGCAAAGGCAGACAACTCTACCATAGCATTTTTGTGTTTAGGTCCTAAGTCAATTTGTGGTGGGTGCGTATATGTGTATATATACAGTATATATATATATATATATATAGATATATAGATAGATAGATAGATAGGTAGATAGATATAGATATAATAGATAGGTAGATAGATATAGATAGATTGATATAAATGTTTGTGTCATTATTGTAATTTTCATCATAAACATTTTGACTGTCAGCTGTTTGTGAGATGTAGAGAATACGTGAAGAAATATTCACTCCAGATTTTATCATATCATGGCAATATGGATGTTATGTCATAGAGTATAGTAATATTTCCATGTAGGAATAGTGTCTTCTATGTAATATATTTACTGTGCTGAGTATAAAACTAATTTCTTTATTTTCTCTCCCCCAAGAATTTTTTTAAGGATCCCTGGAACACATTTGACTTCATCACAGTGATTGGTTCTATCATCGATGCTCTGGTGGTGGAGTTTGGGGTATGTAGTTGCTATTTTTCTGTTGTAATGTACGTGCCATCATTTGGCCTCATACTATTATTAATTAGTATGATTATGTAAGGAAATGATAATCATTGCCTCCAATCTTCACCTTTCTGAGGCCATCCAGTCTTATCTCTCTTTCAGATGTACAAATAATTCATTCAAGTGTCAAATAATTCATTCAAGTGTCATAGATGGTTCACTTCAGCACAGCACTACATAGACACATACAGTACTTATTTTTCTATGAAAATCACCTGGTGACATTCTTTGTACGTCACTATCACCGTTGGTGTGCATATCATGAGACAGTCTGCTGATGCACAGTGTGGAATGTAGATGCATCACATTGTCAGAAGAATGGCATGCAAGGTGGTGCCCTGCCTGCCTTGATGTAGACAGGCCAGATTTTGATTTGTTGGGGTGCAGTGATACCAAGCCTGCTAAATGATGGTAAACTAAGGCTGGCTCCACCTGGACTTTCCCACACCTTGTGGTAAGGGTTCAGGTTCAATCCCTGCAGGCCTGTAAATTCGTATTTCCCATCCCATTGGTTGTCCAAGGTTGTGGGAGATTTAGTGGTGGGACAGGAAATTTGTTAAATGTTGGGGATGAACGGGAGGATTGGTTAACCCGACGATCTTTAGTTGGTGATGTGACCATTAACCCCTTAACTGCGGGGCGTCACTTTCGTGACACTGGGGAGCAAGGGATCATACCACGGGGTGTCACTTTTGTGATTCTGTGTTATTTTGAATTCGTCCGGGCTTTCAAGTGGTGGCTTGTATCATCTATCAGTATTACCAGTGTCCAGCTATACTCAGTTCTGCTAATGTCACCTGTACTCCCATCCACTGTTGACAATTTAGCCATTTTTCTCCTGTCCTTGACTCCCCTCCTTACCTCCCCTCCATTACCCTCTCCTCCCACCTGACCAGCTGCGCTGCGCTACACAAATCCTGGTTGGATTTTTCCACTCATTTTATCCATTGAAATGTGCCCTTTGCCCTATTCTTATACCAAATAATATATAAAAGAAAGAGAAAAGTAATTGATACTGCCATACATCTGGAATGGGCTAATTATCACCTGGCAACACCTCACATGCACTCGTTCGCTAATTTTCCCTGTTTATTTCACCCTGAAATATGCTGTATGACCTGTTCTCATAATAAAACTTTATAAAAGAAAGGAAGGGAGAAGCCTAAGTGATATTTACATTCACCTAGAACTACCTAATTTATTATGTATTGTCTAGATTTCCTGCCAATCATTTCATAGCGTATATATTAGCAGCTGTCATCATGCTGACATTGGCAACCCTTCACTGCCCCTAGGCCACAGCATTCAGTTTACTGTCGTCTTTCAAGGTGAAACCACGGATTCACGCCTGTCCAATTCTGCCCCTTTTTAGCCCCATGCAAAGGGTCCTGTGACCTCTACCTGTACTAAACCTCATGTGGGAAGGGGTAAAGGGCTAAGTGACTCTGCTGTGGAACGTGAACTGGCTAATTTATCAATGATAATGATGGACAGTGACTACGATCTTTCTGGTGACTCTAAAACAGTGCAAGTGGAAATGTAAATAATATGTAAATAATGTGTAAACAGCAAGTGAAAGCAATGAATATAAATATAACTGAACAGTGGAAAATAGTTTTATAAGTTACTGCAAGTGACAGTGCATACCATAGTGTAAATAAAATAGAAATGTAAATAATGTAAATAAGATAGAGAATGTAAATAGAAATGAAAATTAGTAGTAATATAAGAATACGAGTATAAATACTAGGAGTAATGAAAGTGAAAGTGAAAGTTTCACTCTAGCATGTATAACTACTGGGAGTAATGAAAGTGAAAGTGACAGCATCGCTTTCTATGCTAGTTTACAGAATGAGAAAGTGAATGCCTTGAGTGAAAATAAACTACTAGTACTGAAAGAAACTTATTGATAAATATTGTATATATAAATAAGTGTAATAAAGTATTAGGAATATAAAGTGTGAGTGTGTTTATAAATAATAAATAACAGCTTCGCCTCAGAATACCATCTGGGAACCGGCATGGGAGGAAAGCTCGTATGTACTCATAATTTACATTGCATTCACAGTGTTTTTTTTTTTTTTTATATATGGATTCCAAACTACTTGAAATTCATAGAATAGTGTTTGTAGTTATAACATCAGGCAGTGGTAACCATATTACGGGGTATCGGGAAGTGTAAAGTGGAGACTTTGTTGCCCAACTTCAGAAGTCTCCACAAGTCCTGCGGTAGATGACGAAGGCTCAACAAACATCCCAGGAGAAAGCTGAAGGTATGTGCCATATGCTTATTTAATTATAATATTCTAGGACTAATAACTGATTTTTGGCAAATATTTTTAAAAAGTCAGTCGGAGCACGAATATCCCCATGGGACACACATGGCACACTCCCAACAACCCCGCGGTTAAGGGGTTAAAGAGAAAGGAAGACCTCAAGCTGCATTATTTAGTCTGGAGAACTTCCTTCATATGTAGCGACTGACAGACCCTCGGAGTGAGTGGATAAGGTCAGTATTTGGGCCCTCATCCTGACTAGTTACCTCTGTCTGTCAGACCTTGAAAAGATGAGAGAAAACTACTTTTTCATTGTCCTCCATTACTGCCTAAGCAGGTGGTCAGATGTTTATGGCTAATACTTCCAGGTTCATTGTTTCTTGTTCCAGTACTCCTGCTGAACAAAAGAAACTCCAGTGGGGTGGGTAGTAGGGATAGGTTCACTTTTGCACAGCAACTTCCTTGAACAATAAGAGCATACAGACCCTTGGTGATGGTTGTCTGGCAAATATTTTCTCCTCGTCCAGCATTGGTGCTCGATACTTGTGCTGTTTGTCAGGCATGTCTCCATGTTGCAAAAGACAAAGACTTTGTAGTTACATATCAGGAAACTTACAAAGGCAGAAGTACCATAACTGCATCTAATTGACAGATCACGTGCCCTGCTACAGCTCAGGAACACAACCACAACTGACCTGCAGGGAAGTAAGGAAACACGGTAAGGGCAAAAATAGATGGCAATGCTGTGAATTAGGATGAGCTGACTGAGAGTGGAGAGGGACAGAGGTTTGATTTGCTCAAAATGTTAACACTAGGAACATTAGTAAAAGAATAACACAAGCAAACTTGAAAAGGCCAGATTGACTAAAGGTATACCAGTTAAGGATGGTGAACTCTTACTGACATAACTGTAGTGTACGTAAGGGTTAACAAGGTGTATGTTATTAGTTATTGTGTAACCAAAACAAAACCTCAGGATGAGTGAATAGATCAGGCTTTTGGTATACTTGAAGACTTATTGACGTGAGGCTGCAAGTAAAACTTCAGAGAAAATAATGGCTAAGGCCTAAAGTGTTTGATCAAATAACCTTTCTGGAAAAAAGTTTGACTAAATAGAGGGAAGATACCCATCTATGAACATAATGTGTAGTGGGTGCTGAAATAGTGTCTCCTAAGTCTGGTGTGAGGAGCATGGGTGCTTCGAGTCCATCCATACTCAGGATATTGTCTGGGGCCAGTTAGCTCTGTTGAATAAAATTCCAGACTGCCTGGACTGGACATAAGTGATAAGGAAAAGAGGTAAATAGGTGAACTGGAAAGTGATAGAGTGTAAGGTAAGAGAATATACCTTCATTCTTCCTCACTAACCAAGCAGGGGCAGAAATGACAGCACCATCTGAAGTTTCCTGGCACTTATATGCAGCTGAGCATCATTTGAACAGGACAGTACTCCCGGGGTGGATGGACAATTGGTATTAGAACTGGAGGTACTATTTCACTAGACCTCAGGATGTAACTCATAACCATCTCTCTTTGCTGATATTGTTCGGTGTTTCATTGAAATAGAGAGCAAAACAGCATACTCCCCTGAGCATTTTCTTCTGTTTGCATCAAATAACATGCACATTACACATCATATTTTCTATATCAGAGTTATAATAGTAACAGTACTTAGTCTTCCTCAAAGGTCCTAGGGGAGGGAATATGATCACATCTCAGCATCAGCCCCTCTCTTGATGACAGCCAAATGATATGTTCTCGACCTGTTTCTGCCCACTTTACTTTATCATCCATCTATTCTTACTTCTGTATGGGGTCTGTTTGTTTGACCAGTCTTCACTATATGGTTTGGCCCTGTGATTTTAGCCATTTTTAATGGCTAGATGCCCTTCCTGATGCCAGCCCTCGCCATTTATCCGGACTTTGGACTTGGGCTGCCTTGCTCCCTCAGTGGCTGGGAGGGGGGTGCATAAAGTCTGACTGCCATTAATAGGCCCTTCTAGTATGGCCCCACTTAGCCAGAGCAGAACCCAAGCCATGTAAGTTCTATAATGCAGCACTCCATGAGCAGTCTTTGTACCCCCAGAAGAGCCACCACCACTCTTTCCAGCTGGGGCCGTAACTTAACCCCTAAAACGCGGATCGTCGCATTTGCGACGGTCGGCCCAAAGGGCAGAACGGCGGGTCGTCGCGTTTGCGATTTGAGTTAATTTTGAATAACCGCGGGCAAGCATGCTCCAGCTGGTATTGTCTATCAGTCCCGCCACCCGTGAGCTACGTTTAGCACACTTGACCTTTGTACTACTGACCTCGGTTGTTGCCAAGTCTCATTTTTTTTACCCACCAACGCACCGATGCGCGGCCCTCCCTCGTCATGCGATATGGCAACGCGCGGACGGCTGATACGTGTCAATCTGCGCCGTCATCTCGCAAGCACTTTTTGCTATTGGGAAACGCTTGTTTCCCCAGTTGTCACACTGTCATTTTTTTGCGCGGTTTGCCCCAGAATAGCGTCAGTCCACGCAAATCTGCCACGGTGACACCATGTCTAACTCGAGCTCTTCCGAGTCTGTGCCTTCTAGCCCTCCGAAAAAGGGTTTTGTGACCTCAACCCCCTTCAAAACCTTACCAGGAACTACAAAGGGGCTAAGTGACTCTGCAATAGCCTCAGAACTTTTGAAAGCCTCAATGGACTATGGCAGTGACGTCGGTGTGTGGTCGAGCCTGGCTGAGTCAGAGACACAATCTAGTGCTGATTCCGGCCCAGAAGTGATTGTTTCTGTGCCGGAGGAGACTGTGTCAGTGCCCAGCACCTCAACAGGGAAGGCTCCGGTGAGAAGGGGCCTCGAATATGGGAAGGGGGAAAAAAAGGAAGAGGAGCGGAGACCCCAGCTCACCGCCATTGTCCCCTACGCCACGTCACGCCACCGCAAGCCCGCCACGTACTCCCAGCCCTGTTCTCTCGTCCTCCTCGTCTGCTGTCCTGTCTCCTGAGTCGTCGGAGTCTCCTTCACCACCGAGAAAGGGAAGTAAAAGAGCATCTTTACGTTTGAGAGGTTATTGTAGGCCTAGTGTTCGTGTTGGTAGAGTTAAGTCCCCTAGTATAAGGCTAACTCGCACTAGGCAACTCAGGAGTCACGCCACCGCGGGTGACCTTGACCCAAGTGATAATGTCCCTCCCACCACCACCACCACCACCACAACACCAACACGGCCTGGGATAGCCTCTGCCTTACCTACTGTTGCCCAGCCTGCCTCACCCACTCCCACACGACCTGCCTCACCCCCCGCCGCCCCAAGCACCTCCCAGCCTAGGCAGGGAACGTTAGATGCCTTCGTGTGGTAAGAGGGATCAGATTTTGTGCCTGAGGATCTGCCCTTTGACGACAGTGAGTGTGGACTTCAGGCTGACTTCCCTGTGGACGACGATGGTGAATGCCTTGACTACCTGTTGGCCTTCCTTGACAACGAGGTTATGGAGCACATCTGTACCGAGACAAACAGGTACGAGGGGCAATGTGCGCCAGTTCGCGAAGGAGAAGGTGAGGCGGCCACGCCATCCACGTCGCGGATGGCAGCATGGGTGCCTCTTACGATCCGCGAGCTTTTTGTATTTATTGGATTGATGTTGCTAATGCCGCACAACTGGAAACACAAGTTAGAAGAATACTGGACTTCCGACGAGCTGTGCCCAACACCCATATTCAATAAATACATGAGCCGCGATCGTTTTAGGCAGCTGATGACTTATCTTCACTTCGCGAACAATGATGAGCCTTCCCAAACTGACCCATTATGGAAAGTGAGGGGAATCCTGAACATGATCAAAGATAAGTTTACGAGGTTCTTGCGCCCGTTCAAGAAAGTCGTGATTGACGAGTCTTTGGTATTGTTCAGGGGCCGTCTTCGGTTCGTCCAGTACATTCCAAGCAAACGCCACCGCTTTGGAATCAAGTTTTTCGTGCTGTGCGACTGCAAGACGGGGTTCATCCTTGACTTCGTCATTTACACCGCCAGCAATGTCGATTTGGATAAGACTGACCCCCTTGGATTCTCTGGTTCTGTGGTGAAAGTGCTTTTGGAAAAGTACTTTGGCGAGAATCATGTCCTGTATACGGACAATTACTATACCGCTCCTAAACTCGCCAAGTACCTTTCTGAACACGGCGTCGGCTCCTGTGGCACTGTCAGAAGTAAAAGGGCACATTACCCTGCCTTCCCCGAGGCTGAAAAGTCAAAGCGGGGAGACGTGCACCTGAAGAAATCTGACAAGATGCTTGCGATCAGGTGGCATGATAAGAGAGTCGTGAACATGCTCACCACAGTACACAAGGGTGAAATGCTGGCAACAGGGAAGGTCGACAGAAGGACTGGCGAGCCTGTGATGAAGCCTGATGCTGTCATTGACTATAACATCAATATGCGGCTGGTGGACATGTCTGATATGATGATTGGAGAGATTGACTGCCTGAGGAAAAATCGTCGTTGGTACAGAAAGGTGTTCTTGCACTTGATTGATATGTGCATGTTGAACGCCTTCATCCTGTATAAAATCAAGAACAGGAAGCCAGCCAACTACTCTCTCAGACGATTTTCCAAGACTTGTGTCTACCAGCTGCTTCAGCGTTACGGCCAGGTTCTTTCTACAGGTCCCAAACGCCACCCTCACACACCTCCAGACCGCCTACAATGTCAGGACTACCTTCAGCGACACCGCCTGGAGCCACTGCCAGCCACTGCAAAGAGGGGGAAAGCACTGAGGAGGTGTCATGTGTGCAGCCACACTACCAGGCAGGAAAGAACCTTTAGGCGCACCTCCTTTGCAGTGCAAAGAGTGCAAAGTTCCCCTCTGTGCTTACCCGTGTTTCTTTGACTACCACAGCCTAAGTAGATTTTGAAAATAAGGGTAAGAATCTTTGAAAAAATACTGAGAGTGACAGTGATAATATTGTTTAGTTTTCTTTTACGTGCTGACAGTGACAGCCTGATGAGTGTAAATTAGTATATGTACTTGTAAAAGCACTGACAGTGACAGTGTTTTTTGGTGTAAATAATTGTACATAGTAATAATATAAGTATTGCGAGTGACAGTCACTCCAGTGTAAAAAGATGAAAGCATATTTTCCTATTCTATGTTCTGACAGTGACAGTTTGTTGTGTAGAAAATATTATTTTTATAACACTGGACAGTGACACTGATGAATAAGGCAAAAAAAAGAACAGATACAGTGAAAGTGAGCGATAGAAATGAAGTGCGAGTGGCCGACAGGAGCGAGAATAAAGTGCCTGCCGTAAGGCTGAATAAACTCGCGCCACGGTGGTCTTCCTCAGTCCCAATCCACAATACTGGCAGTGACATTGATTTTTATGGCCGTAATAGTGACAGGCAAACGTTTGCGAAGTCCTATGATGAAAAAAAAAGTAGTATACGCGTTTTTTGCCGAGAAAAGGCAAATGTGACAATATTGACGGGAAGATCGCCACCGCGCTGCATGTCGGCCGTGCGCTCCGTCCATTTTAGCCTTATTTTCAGTTCTTATTTACAAATACGGATTCCAAACAACCTGTACGTTGTTGTATAAAGTGTACTTTGACAGATTGAGGCTGTGGTAGAAAGAAAACCGGGTTTCTGGAGGTGTGAGAGTGAAGACTTTGTTACCCAACTTTGCAAGTCTTCACAAGTCCTTTGGTAGTCAACGAAGGCTCAACATGTGGCTCAGGAGAAAGCTGAATGTAAGTACTATATGCCATAAAAATTTTAATGCTCTAGGGTTAATCTATGATTTTTGGCAAATATTTTTCCACAGGTACTCAGACCCCGCTACAACCCCGCCACAGCGGGGGGATCGCCCGTACACAGCCGCGTTTTAGGGGTTAAGGAGAGGTGGGGGACGAGGTGGCCCAACAGAACTCCTTTATGCCTGTCACCTTGAAAGGCCACCACTACCTTTTCTGGTTGGGGCCCTGGCTCAAGAGGGTCCCAGGAAGAGTGGAGGATGAGGTGTCCTTGCTATCATCCACACACTCCTCAATTTGGCTGGTTTTACAGCCCACGGGACTAGTTCCTGACCATCCCCCTTCGCTGAACTTTTCCAGTGTTTCAGTAGCACAGAAAGTAGGCCAGCTTGCTCTCCAATACAAGTTTCTCTAATTGCCAACACCAATCTACATGCACAGTACACACTATGCTTCCTTTTCAAAATTAAAGAAAAATGGCACACATTAACCATGACTCAGAGTCCCCAAAGGGAGGGGGGGACAAATGCCTCCACCATCCGCCCCTCTCCTGGTGATGACTCGATGAGCTTTTTTTTTTTTTTTTTTTTTTTTTAATGTGTCTGACTCAGGGCATAGGCTTCACAGCCTGCTATCAAGGCCCAGCAGTCCTCCTACATACCATACACCTCCACATGTCACCACTTCGGTGCTAACACCCACCGTCCATACTGAATACATGCTAGGGCTGTCTCATACAGGACTGGTGTAGTGGTATTAGTGGGGGTATTTTTACAACATGTCGGCAGGGCTTCTGGTAGATCAGTAAAGCCTGATTTAATGAAATTCAAATCCTTGAACTGTTCCCTGCCTCAGCGGGGATTTGAACCTGGGTCTGTTCGGACTGCAGGCCACTTCTCTACCAATGGAGCCACTGCCTCCCCACTGCCTGGAACCTCTGTCTGACTCACATCTTCATTTCTGCAACATTCGCGACCTTTCCTCTAACTTTCTCTTTGTTGAGTACCACCTCTGCTCCTCTAAACCTCACCTTCTCTTCTTAACCAAGACTCAGGTGTCTGAGGCAGCTGACAGCAAACACTTTTCTGTATCCTCCTACTTTCTCTATACTCATTTCAAAGCCAAAGGTGGCTGTTGTGTATACGTATGCAACGACTTATCTTGCTCTCGTGTTCCTGAACTTGATTCTCCTGAATTCTCAACTCTCTGGCTTTGGCTTTCCTGTCATTCTCAGACTAAATATATCTGCACTGTTTACTTATCCCTTAATTCTACTGACTATCAAAAATTCTTCGACTATCTTACTTTCACAATAGAACACATTCTATCCATTTCTCCATTCTCTGAAATCTCCATTCAAGGAGATTTCAATGTTCACCACCACCTTAGGCTCTCCTCTCCTTTCACTGATCCACCTGGTGAACAAGCCTACACCTTTTCTATCCTTAATGACCTAGAGTAGCTTGTACAGCACCCTACCCATATCCCTGACCGCCTTGTAGAGAGCTCCAACATACTTTACCTTTTCCTTACAACTAATCCTTCTGCTTACACTGTTAATCTTTTCTCTCCACTGGGCACCTCTGATCACAACTTTATTACCTTAACTTGTTCTATCACTCCAGTATGGCCTGTGGACCCTCCAAAGAAATGTTGATTGTGGCACTTTGGAGGTGTGGATTGGGAGGCCCTCAGGCAGTACTTCTTTGATTTTCCATGGAATAATTATTGCTTCCTTGGCCAGGAGCTATCTAAGTGTGCCTTGCACATTACGGAGGTTATTCTTTCGGGCATGGAAGCATACATTCCTTTCTCATATCCTTTGACTAATGCAAGAAAGCCTTGGTTTAATCATGCTTGTTCTAATGCTGTCCACAACAAGGAGAGGGCCTATGAAAGGTACCAGAGCCAGTCAACCCCTTAATCATATCTTTTTTGTGTTTCTGCCTGGAATCGTGCAAAGTCTGTTCTTCGCCCTGCAAAAAATAATTTCATCTGTACTAAATGCTCTCAACTCTCCAACTTGAATTCTTCCCGCTCCTTCTGGCACCTTGCCAGAAACCTTTCTAACAACTTTACCTCATCATCCTTCCCTCCTCTCTTCTACTCTGATGGCTCTGTAGCTATTTCTTCTACTGATAAAGCAGATCTCTTCACTCAGACTTTCTCCTCCAATTCCACCTTAGACAATTCCAGTGCTGTTCCTCCATCGTTTCCCCACTCTGATTTCCTCATGGCTGATGTTAAAATTTCTTCAAATGAAGTATTTTCTGCCATCACTGGCCTCAGTACTAACAAGGCATATGGGCCTGATGGAGTCCCTCTTGTTGTACTCAAGAACTGTGCTTCTGTGCTTACAACCTGCCTAGGTAAACTCTTTTGCCTTCTTCTTTCAACTTGTACCTTCTTGGTGGAAGTTTGCTCTCATTCAGCCAGTCCCAAAGAAAGGTGACCATTCCCAACCCTATAACTATCGTCCAGTTGCATTAACATCCTGTGTCTCAAAAGTTGTCAAGTCAGTCCTCAATAGAAAATTTTTTAAGCATCTTTCCTGTCGTAACCTTCTTTCTGGTCGTCAGTATGGGTTCCATCAGGGACGCTCCACTGGCGATCTCCTTACCTACCTTTCAGACTCCTGGTCATCCTCCTTTCGGGACTTTGACAAAAACTTTGCCATTGCATTTGACATCTCGAAGGCTTTTGATCGAGTGTGGCATAAATCTTTAGTTTCCAAATTGCCCTCTTACGGTTTCTGCCCTTCTATCTGTCCCCTCATCTATAGCTTCCTTTCTGGTTGTTCTGTAGCCACTGTTGTAGACTGCCTTCGTTCTTCTCCTAGATATATCAACAGTGGTGTTCCTCAGGGCTCTGACCTATCAACAACTGTCTTTCTTTTATTCATCAATGACCTTGTATACTATACATCTAACCCTATCCACTCGTATGCTGATGATTCCACCCTTCACCTTTCCATTCGATTCCTGCAACGTCCATCTCAGCAGTTACTTCAACAAATGAGGGATGAGCTATGGCACACCTAATGTCTGACTTGGCTCATGTCTCTGACTGGGGTAAAAATAATCTTGTTGTTTTTAATGCATGAAAGACTCAGTTTTTACGCCTATCAACCCGACAGATCTTCTATAGGAATACCTATTAATGTTTAATAATATCCAGCTCAATCCTGCATCATCCTTGAAAATTCTTGGGGTTTCATTCGCTTGGGACTTATCTTGGAAAGATCATATTGCATCTCTTGTAAAATCTGCTTCCAAGAGATCAGGTGTGCTAAGCTGACTCCATACCTTCTTTACCCCTGCACAGTTGTTGACTTTATACAGAGGTTTTATCCTCCCCTGTGTGCAGTACAACTCTTATGTGTGGGGAGGCTCCCCACATACAGCTCTTCTCAGTAGTGTGGAGTCAGAGGCTTTTTGTCTCATTAACTCTCCTCTTACTGGCTCCCTTCAGCCTCGGTCTCTTCACCGTACTATTGCATCTTTATCTCTTTTCTATCGCTACTTCAATGGTCACTGCTCCACTGAACTGTCTGCTTGCATTCCTCCACCTCTATGACAGGTGCATAGCACCTGTCTAGCAACAAACTCTCATCCCTTTTCTGTCCAACTCTCAAATGCAAGAGTTAACCTTTACTCCCAGTCCTTCATTTATGCAACAGGTCAACTCTGGAACTGTCTCCCTCTGTCTATACAGTATTTCCAACTTCCTAAGATATCCAGTCTTTCAAACGCAGTGTGTCCAGGCATCTCGAAATGAACGGATCTTGAATTTGGCTCTCTTTTGTTTGTTGAAAAGATTAGGAGAAATACACTGAGGTGGTTTGGACATGTGGAGAGAATGGAGAATGAACGACTGACTAAGAGGGTGTATGTAGGTGAGGTGGAGGGAGGGAGAGGGAGGGGTAGACCGAGGATGAGGTGGAGGGATGGAGTTGAGAGGTATATGAGGGAGGGGGGGGTGAGTTGGGGGGAGGGGAGTCAAGTGGTGGGTGACAGAGTGACTTGGAGGCGTTTTGTCTGCGGCCACCCTTTGCGGGATTAGGGCGTCGGGCTATAGATAGATAGATAGATTGTTTTGTTTTTGTTTTTTTCTTGGAAGGAACTGTTTGTGGGCTCCTAGCCATTGGTCTCTTCTTCCATGGAAAAAAAAAAAAAAAAAGCCATTCCAGACACCTACTTTCTCCATTTATCTGGGTTTGTGACCACCACCAAGTTGGGCTAACTTGCCCCTTTAATTGCTGGGTTTGATCTTTTTCTGCTGCTCTTTGTATTAATTTTTACAACCTGACTGGCTCTCTTTTCATCTCCTCAATGTTGACTGTCATCTCTCCTCATCCAAACCTTTTCTTTTTCCCCACTATACTCAGCAGTCCGAGATTGCTGCAACCACGTCTTTATATCCTTCTGTCTTCCCTGTACTTATTTCAGAGCCAAAGGTGGCTGTTCCTTAAATAGAGCACAACATAACTTGTGGTCATATTCCTGAGCTTGAATTTTTTGAATTCTCAACATTATGGCTTCAGGTCTCATGTCATTCTCTGACTAAACACAGGGCATATTTATGCTGCTTACTTATCCCTAATTTTACAGACTATAATAGAATATTATATATACAGCAGGCTCGCACAGTGCGCGAGAGATTGGGCGGTCCACGACCTCGCGCACTGGGAATTCGCGAACTGGGAATACATAATCTTATGGGAATAAGTACATATGGGCGGTACCCCCTCATACCTGGACATTTTTTAGCCCTTAGAGACATAATAAAGGTCAAAGCTATAGCTACAATAACAAAAATATGGGTAATCACCTTAACAACAGTAGACAACAGGCCTGATGACCTTAAATAACAGGGGTTCCGATGTGCGGCAACACTTACAGTGCCGCACTCCCCACTGCACCAACACTTCCCTCCACAGACTCCTCTTGAGCACCTTCCCCAGGAGCATCAAAGTCACTCACTTCGGTCATAAACCCTTCAAAATCCAATGCTGACACTTCTGACATTGCATCCTCTTCATCCTCAACAGGAACAGGAGCAGACGATGTCGCTGGTTCCGCAATTTCACCAACTTGAGCCCGCTGTGTGTAGCTTGTTATGAGCGTCTGTCTTCTGTTTATTTCTTCCCTGTGCCTGTCTGTGTAGAAACGGAAGAGTTTGTTGATACCAACCAGAAGTTCCTCCGTTCTTAGGTTGCTCACTTCCTGTTCCTTCACCTCTTCCTTGAGCTTATCCACGGCAGCAAGGATCTTGTTAATGTTTGACATACACAGCTCAGTCCTGCTTTCCATCACGCTAGGCTGCTCAACTTGAAGTTTCTTAACTCTTGGGGTTGGAGCCATGGTGCAGCGAAGTACATGCAAGGATGGAGCAGCACAAAAAACACCACACGTTGCACACGACAGGTTAGCTGCAGAGAGCAGATCCGCACAGTGCACGAGCCAGGACTGTTATGGCGCGCCCGCTCCCTTGTACCCCAAACTGCGCAGTAGAATGCCTGGGAATTTCTGCGCATCAACATGACGACACGTGACACACTGTGTGAAGTGTGGTCGCGCACTAATAGAAAATGGCATTTTTGAGCCACTCCTTGCCTCTGCCTCACATTCTGTGCGGTAAACTGGCACATTCAAGGGTTTTTGGTTATGATTTTTGGTCACTCGCACACAATGCAAATCGCGCACTGTGATGACGCGCACTGTGCGAACCTACTGTATATTTATAATATTATCCATAAAATAATTTGGCCATTTTCATAATAAAATGGAGCATATTCTTCCTTACAGCAAAAACATTCAACCAAGCAGCAGTGACCTCTGTTGTAAGATTGCCATGATCTTTTTAGTGTCAATCAGTCAGTCAGTCAACTAAGTCAGTCACAAATCTTTTATTTCCAAACTTCCCTCTTACAGTTTTTATCCTTCTTTCTCTGCCTTCATCTGTAGCTTCTTATCTGGTCATTCTTCAGTTGCCATTGTGGACAGCCATTGTTCTTCTGAAAATGTCAGTAGTCGTGCTCCTCAGGGTTCTCTCCTGCCACTGTCTCTTCCATCTATTCATCATTGATCTTCAAAGCTGAACACCTATACATATCCACTCATTTGTTGATGACTGCCTTTCACACATTTTCATGTTCTTCTCAGTGTCCATTACAGTAGTTACTTCAGCTGTCATGGGATGAGGCCATGGCACACTTGGTTTTTAACTTGGCTGTTATTTTTAGTTGAGGTAAAAGAAATGTTGTTGCTTTTACTGCATCATTATCATAATTTCTGTGTCTCTCTCCCCGCCAAAATATTCCACAGTATTATTACTTTATGCTCAGCAGTATACAACTTTTTCCCCTGTCCTGTCTCAGTATACTAGGGGTTTCTTTATCTTGGGACCTATTTCACTTTGTTTGTAAAATCCACTTCCAGGTGACTGGGTGTGCTATTTAACTGCATGTTTTCATTACCCCTGCACAGATACTGAGTTTGTAAAGAAATTCTGTTCACTCCATCTGGAGTACAGCTTTTATGTGTGGGGGGGTACCTCACCACATACAGGTCTTCTAAGCAGGGTGGAATCAAATGCTCTTCACCTCAGCAACTCCCCTCTTCTTACTCTTTTCAGCATCTCTCTCTCTCTCTCTCTCTCTCTCTCTCTTCAGCATTTCAGCATTATTGCTTTTATTCCTGATCACTGCTGTTCAGAACTGCCTACTTGTATCCCTCCTCCATTATAGTAGGCACACACTACCATATTGGCAGTGCACTTATTCTCTTTATGTCCTACTCTAATCCAAGAGTTAAGCAATACTCTCAGTCCTTCATGTGTGCAGTAGGTCAGCTTGGGAACTATTGCTCAGTCTGTATTTCCTTCTGCCTGTAATCTCCAGTCTTTTAAATGCAGTGCGCCCATACATCTCAGC
Organism: Coenobita brevimanus; assembly: GCF_032717465.1. Classification (NCBI taxonomy): domain Eukaryota; kingdom Metazoa; phylum Arthropoda; class Malacostraca; order Decapoda; family Coenobitidae; genus Coenobita; species Coenobita brevimanus. Next base: position 37,014,563 of record NC_136982.1, read on the forward strand.
AGGAAAGGATATTGAGTTTGGCATTCTCTTTATCAAATTTTTCCTGGGTAGAACATTTTTTTGGCTGCTAGTCTTTTTTTTTTTTTCTTTTCCATATATATCAGCAGTCTGATAAGTAGAGGCAGCTACACATGATAGTGAGGTCTCTCCCTTTCTTGGGACTTCAGTCCATGTCTGAGTCATCCATAAGAACTGCTGGGACTGGCTGTGTGATAGTGAGGTTTCTCGAGGTTCTTGATCTAACCAGACCCCAACCTGCTGACTGTGGAGAGGAACTGGTAGAGAGACTTATGTTGCTTGAGAGAATTCTTCCTTATGCTTGAGGGGACTGAGAGGGAGCTCAGTCACGGAAATTTTTTGGAACCGCTGAAGATTCATGAACCCTTAGACAGAGGGAAAAATTACCATTTTTGCTTATTTTTTACTCATTGTTTTAATGGAAGAGATGCTGTAAACTCTAAAAACACTAAAAACTACTGTATGTTGTTTTATCTACAAATAGACATAAGAATACCTCTGTCTTTTTCATCATCTTGCTTTGGCAGTGATCTGAAGTACAGTGGAATCTCCTAAATTTTACAGTTCTAAACAGCAAATTCATAATACGCATCAACATTATGCAACAGTTTGCAATATCAATTGTTTACCAGCCACCATGCCGATTAGATGCACCAGTCTATCATGCATTCTAAATCCTCATTTATAGCTTTCAGAGGTATGTTTAACAAATGCCCAGTAGCTGTGGTAATCCAGGAATAATAAAAAGTAACCTGTGAATGACTCATTTCAATAGATAATAAGGAAAGGCTTCTCCTGTCTGGTAAAGAATCAGCCACACCATGCAACTCTTCACTAGATGATCACGATGATTCTGCCCATAATAACAAACTCATAATCTCATATTAACTAATTTTGGTACATACGTAACACAGTTAACTGTTAAATTGTGACTGCAAGAAGTGAGTGGAAAAAAACAAAACTGGGGGTATTCAAGGAAGCTTGCAGGTCGCCATTGGCAGTGTTTGCAAACTATCTCTCCAACTGGCTGCATTGTTTATCAATCACTGTTCCGACTGGCTGTGTCAGTGTATCACGCATTCTAAATTCTCATAGCTTTCAGAGGAATGTTTATAAAAATGCCCAATAACTGTGGTAATCCAGGAATAATAAAAAGTAGCCTGTGAAAGACTCATTTCAGTAGAAAATATGAAAACAAAATCACCCTCATCTTCAATGTCAGGACCAACTGCCTAGCCCCGGGCTCCTACGCTCCTCATGGGGCAATGTAGGATTGGATGATGGATGGATGGATGAATTCCACCTATAACAACAAGCTCACGATCTCAAGATTAGTAATTTTGTTACATGTGTAATACAGATAATTAACTGTTGAGTTGTGACTGGAATAAGTGAGTGATAAAAATAAAACAAAACAAAACTGGGGTATTCAAGGAAGCTGGCAGGTTGCCATTGACAGTGTTTACAAATGATCTGGCTGCATTGTTTATCACCCACTGCTCCAACTGGTTGCATCAGTGTAGGCTATCACACATTCTACATCCTTATTTATAGCTTTTAGAGGTAGGTTTATAAACATGCCTAGTAGCTGTGTTAATCCAGGTATAAGTATCCTGTTAAGGACTCATTTCAATATGAAATATGGAAAGGCCACACCAATTTGGTAAGCTCAGCATATTAACGACTCTTATGACGACACACAGGCAGCTGAGGATGGCGATGACACTGCTTCTGTTGCCTCCACACTGAACTTTGAGGGGTTCCTGAGGAAGGTTCATGAGGAGGAAGCGGCACAGAAGTGGCAGTATGAGGCAGCGGCACATTCGCTTTGTATTTACCTAGCTGTGTTATATAGGAAATAAGCTACGCTCGTGGGGTCCAGTCTCTGTTTCTCAATAAGTCAACTTTTGCTTTAAACTCATTTAAGTTTTTTGACTGGATGATCTCTTTGTCCAGGTTATTCCACAGGTCTATACATCTATAAGGAACACTATATTTTTGATATCCTTCAAGCAACTTGGCTTCTTCAGTTTCATTCCATGTCCTCTTGTTACTCTCTTATCCCATAAAAACAGATCTTCTCTGTCAGTTTTATCTACTCCCATCATGGTCCTGAACACTGCAATCATGTCGCCCCTCTCTCTCCTTTCCTCTAAGAGAGGCAATCCAGCTTTTCCAGCCTCTCTTTGTACGACATATCTGCCAGACTGGGGACCATCCTAGATGCTGTTCTTTGTATTCTCTCAGTCTTGTTTATATCTTTCTTTTTGTGTGGGGACCACACTACTGCTGCATATTCTAACCTGGGGCGAATTATGGCCACTATCAATTTTTTCATCATCTCCTCATCCATATAATGAAAAGCTACTCTTATGTTAATCAAGAGTTTATACATCTCTTTAACTGTCTTGTCAATATGTTTTTCAGGAGACAAACTATCCTGGACCAGCACTCCCAAATCTTTCTCTTCTCTCGCTTTTGTAATAGGTTCATTACCCATCAAATAATTCAGTGATGGCCTCTTGGTACTTTTACCCATTTCCAATATTTTACATTTCTTTGCATAGTGGTAGGTGGGGGCGCTCACCATCCACTCACTCGATGTAGTGCTGCTTTCGGGTGTCTGCCCTGTCATCTTTTCCATCCTTCTTTTCTTCCATTGTCTTCTGTCTTTCTTTCCTTCAGTCTTTCCTCGTCCTTCTGCCTACGGTTGACTTCACACTCCCTCTTCTGTCTTCCTTTCCTTCATTCTTTCATCTTCCTTCTGCCTGTGGGTGGCTCTACACTGAGTGACAAGCCAAATGGTTTCCTGTACACCAGGAAACCATTTACTATGCTGGGTGGTAACCATATAACCAAATTTTGGCGCCTGGTGGTTTAGTGGGTAATTATTGCGCTCTAATCGGATTGAGCCAGTGAAGGTTTGTATCCAAGGGGTGGTTGGGGTTTATTGCTCACATAATGCCATTCAGGGATGAGTGAGGCTGGTCATTTTCATCTTAAATGTCAGGACCAACTGCCAAGCCCCAGGCTCCTACACTCTTCATGGGGCAGCGTAGGATTGGATGATGGATGGATGGATGGATGCATTGAATTTTATTTCCCACTTCTGGCTCCAATCATGTATCCTATCCAGATCCTCCTGCAGTATTTTACAGTCCTCCTTTGCGTCTACCTTCCTCAGGATCTTTGCATCATCAGCAAACAGACTTGCATAACTGTTCACTTCCTCTACCATATCATTAACATAAATCAGGAACATTACTGGCAACAACACAGAGCCCTGGGGGACTCCACTTGTTATTTCTCTCCATCCAGACATCCTGTCCTTTATTACTGTCCTCATTTGTCTGTCTCTCAAAAAGTCTCTCATTCATTCCAGGAGGTTTCCCTTCAGTCCTTCTATATGCTCTAGTTTCTACAATAGTCTCTTATGGGGTACCTTGTCGAAGGCCTTTTCCAAATCTAAATACACACAATCCACCCAACCGTCTCTCTCTTGTAGCATGTCAATTGCTCCTGAGTAAAAGCTCAACAAGTTGGAAACACATGACCTTCCATTTCTGAATCCAAATTGACTTCCAGCCAAAATATTCATCTCTTCCTGATTTTTCATCCATCTATCTTTCAGGATTCTCTCGCACAATTTTGCAACCATGCTGGTTAGAGACACTGGTCTATAATTCAGGGGTTCTTCCTTGTTTCCTCCCTTTTAAATTGGTACCACATTTGCCCTTTTCCATTCTTGAGGCATTTTCCCCTCTTCCAGAGAACATACAAGTAAACCGTGAATCTTATCCACCAGTTGTTCTCTGCATTCCTTCAGTACCTAGTTAGAGATTCCATCTGGTCCTGGGGCATTCCTTACATCTTGAGTTTCCAGCAATTTATACACTTCCTGTACTTCCACTTTTATATCTTTCATCACTACATTTCTAGTCATTCCCTCCCCTTCCCAGCAAATTTCTCTATCTCATCTCTCCATCTTCTGTCTGGCCTTTTCCTGCTACACTTACAGTCTCTTGGTGTCCAGTCCATCAGCCTCTTGCTCCATCAGTTATTCCTTATTCTTTCTACATGGCCTGCCCACCTCCACTTCTGTTTTTATAACATCTGTAATATCTTTGACTTTAGTCTGCTCACTCACCCAAGTTGATCTTTTCCTGTTGCTTAAAGATATTCCCAACATTGACCTTTCCATTGCTTTCTGAGAATGGATTAATTTATTTTCCATCGATTTTGTCAGTTTCAAGGCCTCACAACCATACATCATATCTGGAATATATATATATATATATATATATATATATACAGTAGAAGTCCGATTTTTTGGCATCTATGGACCAGGCAAGTGCCGAAAAATAAAAATTGCCTAATTATCAAAAACCCTACCCACTCAGTATCTTATATGTTTCGGTGAACACTATCATCACTACTCATATCATTACAAATGTATTTGGAGAGAGTACTGTATACTGTTTGATACTGTACAATACTGTAATGAATACAGTACTATACATGAATATGAAAAATAAAGAAATTAGTGAACATACTGTGTATAAATGTAATGGTACAGTAGGCCTACAAGTTCACATGCACTTACCTAAACTTATAGTAGGTTCCTTATTTACATATGTACAATAGAAGGGGTTGATTGGAGTCTGCTACTGCTGGAAGAAGTCCCCAGCAGTAGAAGGTCGTGGAACAGGCTCTAAGGACTCATGGAGAATTTCAAGACTGACGAAAAAAATCGGAAAATCTGCCGAATGATCAGAGATTTTCGTAAATGGGACTATTTCTCAAAACTGCCGAAATGTCAGATTTGCCGGGGAATTGGATGCCGAAGAATTGGACTTTTACTGTGTATGTATATATATATATATATATATATATATATATATATATATATACATACATACATACACTCAACCCCCTGCTATCGCGCCTAATTGGTCACAGCAAACGCGCGTGATAGCTGAATACGCAATAGCTGAACTGAACAATCAATGGGAAAATTTCTAATTGGTTTTTCGGTGGCCCATTTTTCTAACTTTTAACCACTTTATGCCTGCGATTTCCTGCCAATCTCTCCTCCAACATGAAATAAAGCAATATTATATTAATAATAACAGTATAATGAATAAATAATCAACATAAAAGTCCATCAAACTTTTATAAGGATTAAGGCATGGGTGGTTTGATGGGTTCCGAGGCTTGGGAGTGGCTTAATTGCCGCCAGATCTCTTTAGCTGTCACCATGATTTCTTAGTGTCCACAGCTAAAGGGGGTATCACACAGTACATCGTATCAGGAACGGGCGAGGAAGATTTAAATGGAACAAAACTTGCACTCTATCACACACGTTCCTCATACTGTTGCCAGAGCCATGTCTCACTTGTAAACACGTGATTACTTTATCGACATCACAGTTTTTTTGGCATAGGAAATATTAACTCTTTATAAGGGTTTCAAAACGATTGATATTTATTCTAAAATACAGTATTAATAAGTATTCAGTGTTAGGCTAAATTTCAATGCTGTAGTACAATATAGTCTTTTGAGTCGAATGGGTTTTGTTCACACTGTTTTGCCTGTCATATCCTCGGCAGGAATCCGTTCAGATGCATTCCAAATGCCCGTGATATCGTCGGCAATTTTACCACGTTACTGTTCCGATTAACCATCGTATCCTTGGCAAACCTCGTATGAAGTGCCGTGTGAATAAGGGTCATTTAGCCTGTCTTCAAACTCGACGAGTGATAGCGGTCTTGGGGTGTGTGATAGCATGTATGGTTGTTCATTTGATGTGTGCGTGATAGCAGATAAACGTGATAGCTGAACGCGTGATAGCAGGGGGTTGAGTGTATATATATATACATATCTTGAATATATACAGTATATATATATATATATATATATATATATATATATATATATATATATTGTGGTAGGTGGGGGCACTCACCATCCACTCACTTGATGTAGTGCTGCTCTCAAGTGTCTGCCCTTTCCTCTCTTCCATCTTTCTCTCCTTCCATCCTCTTCTGTCTTTCTTTCCTTCATTCTTTCCTTGTCCTTCTGCCTACGGGTGGCTTTACACTCCGTCTTCTGTCTTTCTTTCCTTCATTCTTTCCTTTTCCTTCTCCATGTGGGTGACTCTACACTGAGTGACAAGCCAAATGGTTTCCTGTACACCAGGAAACCATTTACTATACTGGGTGGTAACCATATAGCCAAATTTTGGCACCTGGTGGTTTAGAGGGTAATTATTGCGCTCCAGTCAGATTGAGCCGGTGAAGGTTTATATCCAAGGGATGGTTGGGGTTGATTTCTCATGTAATACCACTCAGGTATGAGTGAGGCTGGTCACTCTCATCTTAAATGTCGAGACCAACTGCCTAGTCCTGGGCTCCTACGCTCCTCATGGGGCAATGTAGGATTAGATGATGGATGGATAGATATACTGTATATACAGTACTCGTCAGAAGTATTCAGTGTTGTCTGCCGGGCGCGCAATACTTATGGCCCAAAAAGAATCACCCATTTTTGGGGGTAAGAATTGAGCCACAAGTTTGAGCTCCGAGCATGATGTCACAGTAGCCTGAGGCCTTCCGACACGCTGGTTGGTTCCCGCCTCAGTTGCCCATGGGCTGCCTGAGAGAGAGGAACTCCGCCGAGTGTCCCTCTCAAATTGCGCCATTTTTTACCGAGTGTCCCGCAGTGTTTTGGCCTTTAAAGCTTTGTTATGGCACCTACCCGTGAACTATCGAGTGAAATCATATCCCAGATCATTGCTCTAAAGGAGGCAGGCCACCAGACAAAGGAAATTAGTGAATTGGTTGGTGTGGCACGATCGACAGTGCGTCGTTGGTGTGCGCGGTTTCTGGAGGAAAACAGTGGTGAAGTTCCCACAAAGAAACCGAGGTCTGGTAGGCCTAGGAAAACTTCCCCAAGGTCTGTTAATGTTTTAAAATGTGCAGTGGAGTTTAATCCTCGTGTGAGTGCAAGGAAAATTAAGGAGAGCAACCCAGAAGTGTTTGGTGAGGTGTCAGTGAGAACAGTGTCTCGTAGGGTGCATGAGCTTGGTTACACAAGTCACAGGCCTGTGAAAAAGCCTCTTCTCTCTAGCAGCCAGAGAATTCATAGGCTTGCCTTTGCTAATAAATATCTAAACTGGGGTGAGGAGCAATGGTTGTCAGTGTTGTGGTCTGATGAGGCAACGTTTAGTGTTACCTGTAACAGAGGAGCACGCAAAGGTAGTGACCCACTTGACCCACGGTATGTAGAAAGCACAGTTAAACATCCTGATTCACTCATGGTATGGGGTTGTTTCTCAGGGAAGGGTTTGGGGAAGCTTGTTGTACTTCCCAAGAACCTCAGAGTGAATCAGGATGTTTACCTGGAGCTTCTGTGTGATCATTTACCAGACTCCTTCGAGCTAACAGGTGCACGAGTGTTTCGGCAGGACGGTGCACCTGCTCACAAGGCCAAATCGGTCACCAATTGGCTTCGTGACTGCGAGGTATCATTCATGACAGACTGGCCAGGAAATAGCCCAGACCTCAACCTGATTGAAAACCTCTGGTACCTCGTAAAGAAGAGTTTCCAAGGGAAGGACGTGAGCTCTCTGCCTAAGCTGGAAGCCGCCATTCGTGACTCCTGGGACAAAATACCCCTCCAGCACCTCAGGAGCCTTGCCCTTTCACTTCCAAGACGTCTCAGGTCCGTGAAGAAACGTAAAGGCTACCCTACGAAGCACTAAAGGTAAATAAAATGCATTATTTATATGTTTTTTCAATGTTGAAAGGTTTGTTTCTCAGGAGGGACGCAGGGCGCTCCATACTTCTGACGAGCACTGTATATATACATATATACTGTACATATATATAGAAATCCCTCAATTATCCGACATAATAGAGCCAAAGGCATTTCTGGATGGTGGATATGTCTTGTTAATGCACTTCTCCCCTGGCCCCCCTCCGTACATACCCTAACTTTGAAAGCCAGCTTGAAAGGCCACTACAGTACGTCGTATAACACTTATTCCTCGTGTTTTACACTACTCTATCTGTTCAAGCAGACTTGTAAACCACAGCCAAGCAATTACCATGGTCAATTAGATCCATCAACACAGATAAGCAGTCATCATATCACCATATCCTGCAGTGATGTGAAGAAACATGACAAAAAACAGTCCTACTGGGCGAAAATGTTTGCCCGACCATAATTTCCTCCCAGATGCAAGCATTTTGTCCGGATAAAATGGAAAAATGTATGAATAATGGTTTCGAACAGCCAGACCACAGCATCTGGATAATGGGTTGTTTGGATAATAGGTGTCTGGATAATTGAGGGATTGGTGTACAGTATAAATATTTATATATATATATATATATATATATATAGTAATCCCCTTAATATCCGGACGCCCAATTTCTGGACATCCCCAGTTACCGGACATTTTTGTCCCGGGATCCAATATTCCCAAAATGGGCCAAAAATCGCAAAAAATTAAAAAAAAATCCGACTTTTTTCCTACCTGTAATTTGAAATTGCCGCGTGGCTCCGAACAGCTGTTACACCATGGACCCATCACCCCTTCCTTCCTCCCCCCTCCCCCTTGTCAAGGTTGCCATTTGGTATTTTTCACTACCAAATGTGGGCCAGTTTGGTAATGAAAAATTCGTTTGGTAATGAATCAGAATAATACAATACCAAACTGATTTTTCACATGTATGAGGATACACAGGATGGAGATGGTGGATTGTTTGCTCTCTCTGATTAATTTTGTAGCCTATATAGCATGATAATAATCAACATGCTGTTAATTATTTGAAGAGTGATTACATGTATTTCTACTTGTATATATAATTAGTGAAGAATAGATGCTAGCTTTATGAATTTGGTAATGAAAAGTTAAATTTGGTAATGAAAATTGAGGAGTTTGGTAATGTGGCCGTTGCGATCTAGCAACTCTGTTACCTCATCATCAACTGTCACAGCCTAACTCCGATCGAGAGCAGATGTTTATCGCAATGCAAGCCACATGTGCTCGTTTTTTGTGAATAAACAGTGAATAAACTGCAATAGCTCGCCACTAGAACACACGGGAATTTACAGTGTTGTGCAGTGTTAAGAAATTAGAATTTAGAGTGCAAAGGATTAACTGTGGAGTGCAAACTGGTGGTTGAAACCAGTCCAGGAGCCAGGGTCTTGTTGTAAGTACCCAGAATGTTTAATATTGTATAAACTCACCTCTAAAACTTCAGTCTCTGGTTCTTTTGCATTTATTTCGGTCTTTTATGTCCTTTATTGGTGTGATTTGGGTCTTAAATAGGTGCTATGCATGTCCAGAAGTAGTTGTATAGGTGTTTTTCTGAGTTAGGGTCCATAAGTACAAGTCCAGGAGGCTGGGGCCCACTATCCGGACAAGACCCCTTTCCGGACATGCCTTTGGCTCTGTTACATTGGATATTGGGGGGATCACTTATATATGTATGTATACAGTATATATATATATATATATATATATATATACATTATATATACAGGTCTCCCTCACTTTATGATAGGTATGCGTTCCTAGAACGGCAATCGTATACCAAAATATCATATAGCGAACTAAGGTTTAATGGTAAAAATAGGGATGCATTCCTGATCTCGTATATAAGAAACCTAAAACCCATACAAGTGATCTAATGTGCATGAATAACGATGTTTTATGTATTGTAGTGCATCTTATTCACATATGAATGTACATTTGCAAACAGACAAATAGGAAATAGCATAAACAATGACATGAAATATGGTACAGTAAGAAAAACAGGAAAAATAGTAATATCCTGGGCACTGATGCACACAGGCACACAGAGGTTGTAAGCTGAATGAGCACGCGGGTGAGACTGGACAGTGATGCTTGGTTGGTGGAAACGCAGAAAACTGTATGTGCGGGGAGGGTATGCCACCTATCTCTCAGGTGATCTGCCTGTGAGCGCAGGATTTCTCTGCATTACCAGTCGTTAATACGGGGGAGCTCAGTTGTAAAATGAACAATTGATACTAAAGAAGAGCGATCGTAAACGCGAAATATCATAAAACGAAACCGTAAAACGAGGGAGATTTGTGTATATATATATAAATATATAATAATTTGCCAGATACCTTAATCCCATAAGGAGTGGCCACAAACAAATCACCTCTATGTCGCATGGTCCCCTGCCATTTCACTGCCCTGCTCCAAGCTTACACCCCCTCTCTCTCATATACCTCTCCACTCAATCCCTCCATCTCATCCTTGGCCTCCCCCTCCCCCTCACTCACATACACTCTCCTCATCAGTCTCTCACTCTCCATCCTTTCCACATGGCCAAACCACCTCATGGTGTTTCTCCTAATGCTTCGTATGACATCCACATCCACACCACAATGCTCCTTCACTTCCTCATTTGTCAATCTGTCTCTCTACGTGACTCCAAATGCTCCTCTCAAATAACTCATTTTCACTGCTCTCACTTGACTTCTGTCCCTCCAACAAGGTCCAAGCTTCACTTCCATATATTAGAGTTGGTATCACAATACTGTAATGTAGTAACTTTTTCACTTCAACTCTCACTTCCCTGTTTCTTATCACTGCCTTCAAGGAACCAGCAACTTATCTTCCTTGTTGTACCAATCCAAGCACTTCATCCTCTAACTTCCATCCTTACTGCACACACTACTTAAGTACTTAAATGCACTCACATTTTCCATTTCTTCCTCATCCAACCTCATTGTACATTCACTGACTTCATTTCTCTCAAAGACCATAAATTTACTCTTCCCTACATTCACCTTTAGATTCCGTTTCTTACAAACTCATCCAAACTCATTCACCAAGCCTTGCAGCTCCCCTTCATCTTCACTTAACAACACAGTATCATCTGCAAACAACAGTAAAGGGAGTTTTGAAACACTGCCCTCTTTCATTAAGGCCATTTCAACATCCACTGCCCAACCTTGTATCTCATTTATAACCCCATCCCTATACAGATTGAACAACCATAGAGACATGATGCATCCCAGTTTCAATCCAGCCATCAAATAGAAAAATTCACTCAGTTCACCATCCACACTCACTGCAGCTTTTGTACCCTCATGCCTACTCTTCGTTGCATTCAACAACATCCAATCTACTCCAGATATTCTTAATACTTTCCACAATCCTTGTCTATCCACCCTGTCATATGCTTTCTCCAAATCCATGAAGGCCACATACAACTTCTTTCCCTTCCCTAGAAACTTTTCCCACTAAGGATCTAAGAATGAATATCAGAACTATACAAACTCTTCCCATCCTAAAACCTTGCTGTTCTTCTCCAACTAATTCCTCTGTTATTTCCCTAACTCTGTCAATAAGTATCCTGCCATATACTTTTCCTGTTACATTAAGAAGACAAATGCCCCTATGATTACAACACACTTTTTTTTTCCCCCTTTCCTTTGTGCAGGGGAAAAATTATACCTGACATCCAATCCTCTGGGACTCTACCTTCCTCCCAGGCCAATCTGCGCATCTTCTGCGTCCATTCTACTACTATCGCTCCCACATGCTTCAACATTTCACCACACACTCCATCAATTCCTGGGGCTTTCCCCAATTTGACTTTCTTCATTGCTTCCACAACTTCCATCCTACTGATTTCTTCCTGTCTTCTCACATCCCTCCATCTCCCAGCCATTTCCCAGTGACTTACACTGGCATTGCTTTATTTTTCAACAGTTCCTTTACCCGTGGATTGTGAGCCACAGCTCAGGCTGGGGAGCGTCATGTTGCGAGCCACAGCTCAGGCTGGGGAGCGTCATGTTGCGAGCCACAGCTCAGCCTGGGGAGCGTCACGTTGCGAGCCACACCTCAGGCTGTGCTGGCTGTGCATCACCGTAAACAACTCGACCCCTGCGCAAAGCTACGCATGGCGCTGCGCAAAGATGGACAGAGAGAGATTTTTTCTTTTCACTAGATGATACCCTGGATGTTGAACTTCAAGTTAATAATAAAAAAAAAAAAAAGATTGATTTTTCATTTTTTCACTACTTCCGTATGTAAACTTACGTGTGGCCATATGGAAAGACGGAGAGAAAGAGATTTTTATTTTTTTTCAACAGATGAAGCCCTGGATGTTTATCTTCAAGTTTATAATAAACGAGAACTGAAAAAAAAAACTTTTTCTTTTTGTTTTTTGTACATCATGGGGTGGGATAAAAAAAAGGTAATTGTGCAATCCATGGGTTAAAGTGTTCTCTCCATCTGCTTGCTTTTTCTCTCTTCTCCACTAGTAATCTACCATTTTTACCACTCATTCCCCAGCTAACCTCTTTGGCACCCTGTCTAACTCTGTTTACCTCTTTCCAGAACATTTTCTCACATTCCCTCCAAGTTATACTCAAATTCCTTCCAAATTCTTCATCCACTCTCTTCTTGCTTTCTCTTACTAATCTTTTCACCTCTCTCTTCCTCTCAACATATAACTCTCTCTTCCGTCTCTCAACTTCTTCCACGTCCCTGTTCCTCATCCACTCACTGTATGCTTTCTTCCTTTGTGCCACAGCCCCTCTCACCTCTTTTTTCCACCATGCTGTTCCCTGCACCCCCTTTGGTCTTCTCTTCACTGCACATACTAACTCAAATGCAGTGCAGATTTCTTCTGTGAATATCTTGCACACACCTTTCTCCATCTGCTCCAGTCTGTATTTACCCAATTGTTCCTCCACTTCCCTCTTATATTCCTCCTTTTTTCCATCCTCTTGTAACCTTTCCACTCCCTCCTGTATGAACTACTTCCTCCGTTCCATCTCTTCTTCTATATCTCCATTTCATTTGGGTCATGATTCTGATCACCACCAAGTGGTGGTCAGAAAGTCCACTCCCCCAACCTCTATATACTCTTGCATCCACTTCACACCTTCTCATCCTGTCATACATAAACATATAATCAGTCATATCCTTCCTTTCATTCATTTCACCACCCACCCTTCTCATCACTCACCACATATACCTATGGATCATTTTGTGCCTGAAGAGGGTCTTGGCTATCACCAACTCTCTCCCGCCTCAAATGTCCACTAAGCACTGCCATTCTCATCCATCTCTGCAGGCACACCCAACTCACCAGCTACTCCATCCACCTTCACACTCCTTACTTTTCCATTCATATCTCCAGTCAGAAACACTCTCTCATTCCTTTCACATTTTTCCATGCACACTTCCACATTTGTCCAGAACTCTTCTCTCACTCTGCTTGCACGATCTTGTGTTGGCACATACACGAACACAATCACCCACATTTGTAGTCCAACTTTCAATCTTATCCACACAGTCTTTGGGTCAACAGATCCATTCTTTCTTATATTCTTCTTCCATCTGTTAATCACAACAACACACACTCCTTTGTTTACCCTCTCATTCTCACCTACTCCTGTGCATATACCTTATCCATACTCCCATTCTCCCACACTCTCACCTCACCATTTAGTTTCAATAAATCCACATACATCCATTTTTGCACCCTTAAGCACATGGACAATTTATCTTTCTTTCACTTCATCATTTGCACCCCTTACATTCCATGTAGCTATCTGTACCATGTCCTCTGTTTGGCCCTTAGTTGTCACCTTTTGGTCAGTCCTGGTCCGAGGCTTCATGTTCATATTCTCAGTTAGTTGTTTTCCAGGGAAGGGCACCATCCCTCCGCCAACCCACTTGTTGTCACGTATATGTATATATATATATACAGTCAATCCTCGTAAATCGCATGTTCATAAATCATGGATTCGTAAATCATGGCTACGTGGCCGTCAGACTGCCGGCAGCCTTAAATCACTGTTAAGTCATGGAAATCGCGAATCTAGGCACCCAAGTGGGCCTTTTCCGAGAACTGTAAACCTCGGCATTCAAACTGAAAATCGCGACCTAACAACCAATCACCACATGTCCCTGGTGGCATATGTGCATACTAATGCTGCCATGTTGTTGTTGTTCTTGTCCCTCCAGTCCACACACAACAGACCGTCGCCGTGGAGTACGAGAGTTACCTGCCTTTTTTGTGCAACTTCCTCCCACCTCCTACCTGCCATGCCCCCTTCCGACCCCCCAGTGAAGTTCTCTAAGCAGTATGGCGTCAAGAAGCTGCCGCAGTTGTTGTACAGTCAACGTTTGGAGCTCATTCATCATGCTGAGAAGGGAGAGAAGTTTTCAAAACTGGTGAAAGAGTTTGGGAAGAACTCCATTCACTTAAGCAATTTCGTCATTGGATTAAAGTGAGATCCCTTACCATGGCTTATTTGTATTTAATACATGCACTGAATATTCCTAAATTTATAAGTTTGTGTTTGATGGTGCCTAGATAGGTGTAGGTAGGGTGCTGTGGGGGCGGGTTGGCCAAAGTCCAGACCCAAATTAATTTTTTTCATAAGAGTTATTATTCATAAATCACGGAATTCGTAAATCACGGCAGTGGTCCAGACCCAAATTGCTGCAATTTACGAGGATTGAGTGTATATATATATATATATATATATATATATATATATATATTATATCCATCCATCATCCATGTATATATATATATATATATATATATATATATATATATATATATATATATATTATATCCATCCATCATCCATGTATATATATATATATATATATATTTTTACTTACATACACGAGGTGCTACCCAAAAGGTCCAGGAATTTGAATATTGTAGGAAAAGAAGTTACCTTACCTCCTAGTTCTCACTGTTGCCTTCCGAAGGAGTCCCCTTGGGTGTGTATACAGTGGTCCCAGCATTTTTTCCACGAGTCCTTGCATCCCTGGAAGGCTTCAGGTGTGATGGTCTTGAGCACCTCCTGTGATTCTGTCTGGATCTCCTCAGTTGAGTCAAATCGATGCTCTTTCAGTCATAATTTCAGCTTGGGAAACAGGAAAAAGTCGCAGGGGACAAGGTCAGGCGAATAGGGTGGGTGGGGAATGACTACCATCTTAATGGAAGCCAGGAACTGGCGGACAACAATTGATGTGTGGGCGGGGGCATTGCCATGATGCAGGACCCAGTCCTTGTTCTTCCACTGTTCTGGACATTTGCGGTGGATGTTCTCCCTCAGACGCTGCAAAACTTCACAGTAAAACTTTCTGTTGACAGATTGACTGGGTGGGACAAATTCCTTGTGAACAATTCCTTGGATATGGAAGAAAATGATAAACAATGACTTGACTTTGGTGCGAACTTGCGCTTTTTTTGGCCATGGTGAATTGGGAGACTTCCTTTGTGATGACTGCTGCATTGTCTCTGGGTCATAATCATAAACCCATGATTCATTACTAGTTATGACCTTGGAGATGAAGGTGGATTCATCTACAACCTGATTCTTGAGCTCCCTGCAAACTTCAGTGCAATGTGCCTTCTGCTCGACACTCAGCAGTCTCAGCACAAATATTGCAGCGATGCTTCTCGTGCCCAACATGTCCGACAAAATGCTTTGCACACTCCCGTATGACAGTCCAACAATATCACAAACATCATGGATAGTTTGTCTGTGATCTGCAAGGTTAGCCTGACAAACATTTCCGACGTTTTCTGGTGTTGTTGCCGTTGACGGTAGTCCAGAACAGTCATCGCCTTCGATGGACGTTCATCCTTCCATGAACTGCTAATACCAGAAAAATGTTCTGCTTTGGGACATGTCATTGTCACCAAAGGCTTGCTGAAGCAACTGGTAAGTTTCTGCAGCTGTTTTCGTGATCTTGAAGCAGAACTTGATACAGGTTCTTTGTTCCATGAGGTCCGCCATTGCAAAACCGCCAAACACCCACACACCCGTTACAATAGTAAGCATAGCTCAGCAAGACGTCTGCTCAAAGACACGGCCGGGACCACACTGACACATAAGGGGTGCTGCTGACTCCTTCCTAGCAGCAAAAGATGAAACTGCAAACGGCTGGCTCCCTCTGTTCAAATTACTGGAACTTTTAGGTAGCACGTCGTATGTATATATGCGTATGTAATCCATCCATCCATCATCCAATCCTACGTTGCCCCATGAAGATCGTAGGAGGCCAGGGCTAGGCATTTTGGTGCTGACATTTAAGATGAGAGTCACCAGCCTCACCTATCCCTATTTGGCATTACACGAGCAGTCAACCCCAACCACCCCTTGGATATAAATCTTCACCGGCTCAATCCGATTTGAGTCCAGCAATTACCCACTAATCCACCAGGCGCCATAATTTGGTTATATGGTTACCGCCCAGCATAGTAAATAGTTTCCTGGTGTACAGGAAACCATTTGGCTTGTCACCCATAGGCAGAAGGAACGGGAAGGAAGGAAGGAAAGAAATACAAAAGAGGGAGTGCAAAGTCACCCGCAGGCAGAAGGATGAGTAAAGAATGAAGTAAAGAATGACAAAGGAGAAAGGAAGGAAAGGAGGGAGAAGAGGAGAGGGCAGACATCCATGAGCAGCACTATATCCAGTGAGTGGATGGTGAGCGCCCCCATCTACCACATGTATATATATATATATATATATGTACATATATATATATATATATATATATATATGTACATATATATATACTGTATATATATATATATATATATATATATATATATATATATATATATATATATATATACTGTATATATATATATATATATATATATATATATATATATATATATATATATATATATATATATATATATATATATATATATATATATATATATATATATATATATATATATATATATATATATATATATATATATATTTATATATATATATATATATATATATATATATATATATATATATATATATATATATATATATATATATATATATATATATACACAGTACCCTCGCGTCCAGCACGCGTTAGTCCAGCACAATTAGAGTCCAGCACGATGAGCAATTAATTAGTATTATTTAATACGATTTAATTACTGCAACACGAGTGTGTTAGCATAACACGCACAGAGCTCCGAGAAGTGGGCGAAATCCGCAGAGTTCACTCTAGCACGATCACCCCCGGTCCAACACGGCCATACTGGACATTCCCATGATGGTGATAGCCAATGAAAAACTTCTGATCAAGTAGCCTTCCCCGCCCGCTATCGTGACGTGATGATGATGCCGCCCAATTAAAAACGTTTCTGGTGTCACGTGATGTTTTGTTTACATTTCTCCCGCCACAGCGCCACTCAGTCGCATAATTGCATTGGAAGGTGCTTTTTTCTTGCTGCATTTTCTGTCCTTGTTACTGCATTTTACCCTGCTCACGATGCCTAGGAAGCCTTCTGAGAACCCCAAGAAGCGTCGGCACCTCCCTCAGGCCACCAAGCTAGAAAGCATCGAGAGGAAGAAGAAAGGGGAGAGGAAAGTTGACATTGCCAAGGCCTACAACATGAATGAAGCCAACGTGATCATAATAAAAAACTTAAGACAAGATCCTGGCAGCCGAAGGCTATCACACGGCACTTCATACCAGGTTTGCCGAGGATACGATGGTAAATTGGAACGGTAACGTGGTAAAATTGCCGACGATACCACGGGCATTTGGAATTCATCTGGATGGATTCCTGCCAAGGATACGATGGGGAAAACAGTGTGACCAAAACCCAGGCGACTGGACAGAGAATGTATCGTACTACAGCATTGAACATTTAGCCTGACACTGAATACATATTAATATTTTAGAATAAATATCAATCGTTTTGAAACCCTTCTCATCGGCGTGCGTACCAGTTTATAAACAAAGTTGCTTCTCCTTATTATCTACCGAGTCAGCGACAGCGATCACTTTCCACAGTCACGAGACGTGGCTCTGGCAACAGTGTGAGAAGCATGCACTTTGCCGAGGATTAATGGAGGAAGATAGTGATTCTGAGTGTGATTTCGAATGATTTATGAGGGAGGTTTGATTTCGAAGGATTTATGAGGGAGGTTGAGGAGGAGCAACAGCCATTACCCGCTAGTGACGCCAGCAGCCATCCTCCAGGGACCCAGTAGGACTAACTACAGCCTTGTATACCACCTTCCATTCCCATCAAGCCCACCAACACTATCCTAAAAGGTTAGTTATCTTTCATAGCACAGTACCATTTATTATTATTACAGTAGTACCAATATATGTATAGGTATATGGTAGGTATTTAGTGTGACTTTTCCGAGGGTTGCTGACATAATTCATTTTTCCCCATAAGCTCTATTCTTAGTCCAACACGTTTTTGGTCCAACACGTGACCCATGCATGACAATATTACCGTGCTGGACGCGAGGGTACTGTATATATATTTATACAGTACCCTTGCGTCCAACACGCGTTAGTCCAGCACGATTCGGGTCCAGCATGGAGAGCAATTAATTAGTATTATTTAATACGATTTAATTACTGCAACACGAATGTGTTAGCATAACACGCACAGAGCTCCGAGAAGTGGGCGAAATCCGCAGAGTTCACTCTAGCACGATCACCCCCGGTCCAACACGGTCATACTGGACATTCCCATGATGATGATAGCCAATGAAAAACTTCTGATCAAGTAGCCTTCCCCGCCCGCAATCGTGACGTGATGATGATGCCGCCCAATTAAAAATGCTTCTGGTGTCACGTGATGTTTTGTTTACATTTCTCCTGCCACAGCACCACTCAGTCGCATAATTGCATTGGAAGGTGCTTTTTTCTTGCTGCATTTTCTGTCCTTGTTACTGCATTTTACCCTGCTCACGATGCCTAGGAAGCCTTCTGAGAACCCCAAGAAGCGTCGGCACCTCCCTCAGGCCACCAAGCTAGAAAGCATCGAGAGGAAGAAGAAAGGGGAGAGGAAAGTTGACATTGCCAAGGCCTACGACATGAATGAAGCCAACGTGATCATAATAAAAAACTTAAGACAAGATCCTGGCAGCCGAAGGCTATCACACGGCACTTCATACCAGGTTTGCCGAGGATACAATGGTAAATCGGAATGGTAACATGGTAAAATTGCCGATGATACCACTGGCATTTGGAATTCATCTGGATGGATTCCTGCCGAGCATACGACGGGGAAAACAGTGTGACTAAAACCCAGGCGACTGGACAGAGAATGTATCGTACTACAGCATTGAACATTTAGCCTGACACTGAATACATATTAATATTTTAGAATAAATATCAATCGTTTTGAAACCCTTCTCATCGGCGTGCGTACCAGTTTATAAACAAAGTTGCTTCTCCTTATTCTCTACCAAGTCAGCGACAGCAATCACTTTCCACAGTCACGAGACAGGGCTCTGGCAACAGTGTGAGAAGCATGCACTTTGCCGAGGATTACAGCGGTAGGACAGGCAGAAGCAGGACCTTCCATGGTTGTTGACGAAGATAGTGATTCTGAGTGTGATTTCGAAGGATTTATGAGGGAGGTTTGATTTCGAAGGATTTATAAGGGAGGTTGAGGAGGAGCAACAGCCATTACCCGCTAGTGACGCCAGCAGCCATCCTCCGGGGACCCAGTAGGACTAACTACAGCCTTGGATACCACCTTCCATTCCCAGCAAGCCCACCAACACTATCCTAAAAGGTTAGTTATCATTCATAGCACAGTACCATTTATTATAATTACAATAGTACCAATATATGTATAGGTATATGGTAGGTATTTAGGGTGACTTTTCCGAGGGTTGCTGACATAATTCATTTTTCCCCATAAGCTCTGTTGTTAGTCCAACATGTTTTTGGTCCAACACGTGACCCATGCATGACAATATTACCGTGCTGGACGCGAGGGTACTGTATATATATATATATATATATATATATATATATATATATATATATATATATATATATATTTATATATATATATAGTAATCCCTCTAATATCCGAAAGTCCAATATCCGAACATCCCCACTAACCAGACATAATTGTCCTGGGATCCAATATTCCCAAAATGGGCCAAAAACCGCAAAAAATTAGATAAAAATCTGACTTTTTTCCCATCCGTAATTTGAAATTGCCACCTGGCACTGAACAGCTGTTACACCATGGTCCCTTCACCCCTTCCTTCCTCCCTCCTCCCCCCTCCCCTGTCAGGGTTGCCATTTGGTATTTTTCATTACCAAGTGTGGGCCAATTTGGTAATGAAAAATTCGTTTGGTAATGAATCAGAATAATGCATTACCAAATGGATTTTTCACAAGTATGAGGATACACAGGATGGAGATGGTGGATTGTTTGCTCTCTCTGATTAATCTGCTACCCTACATAGCCTGAAAATAATCAACATGGTGTTAATTATAAGGAGAGTGTTTTACATGTATTTCCACTTGTATATATAATTAGTGAAGAATAAATGCTAGCTTTACGAATTTGGTAATGAAAAGTTAAATTTGGTAATGAAAGTTGAGGAGATTGGTAATGTGGCCGTTGCGATCTGGCAACTCTGTTACCCCGCCATCATCAAGAGTCACAGCCTAACTCCGATCGAGAGCAGATGCTCATAGCAGTGCAAGCCACAGGTGTTTGTTTTTTGTAAATAAACAGTGAATAAACTGCAATACCTCACCACTAGAACACACGGGAATTTACAGTGTTGTGCGGTGTTAAGAAATTAGAATTTAGAGTGCAGAGGATTAACTGTGGACTGCAAACTGGTGGTTCAACCCAGTCCAGGAGCCAGGGACTTGTAAGTGCCCAGAATGTTTAATCTTGTATAAACTCACCTCTAAAACCTCATTTTATGGTTCTTTTGCATTTATTTCAGTCTTTTATGTCCCTTATTGGTGTGATTTGGGTCTTAAATAGGTGCAATGCATGTCCAGAGGGAGTTGTATAGGTGTTTTTCTGAGTTAGGGTCCATAAGTACAAGTCCAGGAGGCTGGGGCCAAATATCCGGACAGGACCACTATCCGGACATGCCTTTGGCTCTATTACATCGGATATTGGAGGCATTACTGTATATATGTATATATATATACATACACTTTGGTCCCAATTAACGCACCTATATGATGGATGTGCGAGCGCGCGCTATTTGATATCGCACTAATTGATACACATATCTTGTGGGGAAAAATTCATTTGGTGGATGAGTGACTCCAACTTTAGGGGTTAAACTTTTAAACACTGATAATTACCAAAGTACTAAATAATAGTATACATACATACATGCACATGTGTACACATGCCCTCGATGAGCTGGTCTAAACCGGTTTGCACCCCCCTCTCTCTCTCTCTCGTAAATAATACGAAGTATTACGTGCCCAAATCTCACTAAAATCATACTAGAGTGCCTGAAAGTGTTATTTAATATTATACTGTGAATTACTGTGATAAAATAGAAGTGATTTAGTGATATTTTTGCAATAATCGAAGAAGCCATATGCTAAGTGCATTGGCAAGCGAACGTTTTGCGGTTGCAAACTGTGTAGCTATGCTATGAAATGACTTTTGACATTATATCAATAAGCTTTATAAAAGTAAGTGGTAATAAAAGTCATTCATGGTTTGATAAAGTTTGTCATGATTTTCTTCACATCATTACTATTTCGCTAAAGTCTAAGGTAAACACTGGAATATCGTAACAAAATCACAGGAGACTGGCTAGAAGTGTTTTATTTTTATTATTGTTGGTGGATGAGTGACTCCAGCTTTAGGGGTTGAACTTTTAAACACTACAATTACACTAGTACAAAATACACATAATGGTATACGTACATAAACGCACATGTGTACACACACCCTTGATGAGCTGGTCTAAACTGGTTTGCGGCCCCCCCCCTTTCTCTCTTGTATATAATACGAAGTAATACGCACCCAAATTGCACTAAAATCATACAAGAGTGGCTGAAAGTGTTAATTTATATTGTACTGTAAATTACTGTGATAAAATTCAAGTGATTTAGCTTATTTTTTCGATAATCAAAGAAGTCATGATGCTAATCACATTAGTTAGCGATCATTTTTGTGGCTGCAAACTGTGCAGCAGTGCTATGAAATGACTCATGACATTATATCAATAAGTTTTACAAAAGTGGTAATAAAAAAGTCATTCATGAAGTTTTATAAAGTTTGTAATGATTTTCTTCTTATTGCTACTGTTTCGCTAAAGTCTAGCATAAACACTGGAATATCGTAATAAAACCATACAAGACTGGCTAAAAGTGTTTTTATATTTATTTATTATTAATATTGTAATTATTGTGATGAGGTAACGTTGCAGTAACCCTAGTTTGTACGGAAAAAAATTTTGTGGTTTGGTGGAAATTTCCATCTCGTCAGATGATCAAGACACACCTTGTATTCTCTCAAATCGTTCTTCGAGCCTGGAGTACATATGGACATGCAGTTTGTTGCAAATGACAGTAGAAAGATTGAAGTTTGTCTGACAAAAATATTAGCTCTTGAGATCAAGGATAAGTGGGATAAAACCCAAGTTGAAAACACGCCATTTTTTTCCTATTTCTCGCACTGAGCACATTTCAGTAGGCTGTCGTCATGGCTGCTGCAGCGAAAGGGTTAACGTGTCTGCAGCAGCCAAAATTAGGCTGATCTGCATTATGGAGAGCTCTCCTGGTGTTGCTGGCATCAGTGTAACCTCCTCTTGTCTCACCTCCTGTAATGCATCCTTGACAGATGCTGCAGTAATCACATCTTCTGCTGTGGTGGCTTCACCAGCATTTTTAATCTGAGATGTTGTGGAAGAGGCAGCTCGCTCTATTTGGGAATCGCACTATTTGATCACGCGCTAATTGAGACCTAGGTGTGTGTATATATATATATATATATATATATATATATATACAGTAAAACCTCTACAATTCGGCATAATACATGTGCAAGCCTTGCCAAGTTGGCCTATTTGCCGAGTTGTAGGGATGAACTTTAAGTTCCCCCCCAACACACACACAAAAAAAAAAGGAAAAAATGGAAAAAATTAAACATTTTTACAATAAGCAGTAAAAGCTGCCTTACCATGATTCCACGTAGTTGGAGGGTGTATTGCAGGCATGGAGGAGTACTTTTGGTAGTTTTTGGAGGTGTTAGGAGGGCTCAAGATCACTTTTGGGCACATCTTTACTGTACTGTACTTGACACTGTACACTGTAAAGCACAATTAACACTATAAAGGCCATACTTGTACTATACTGGGGAACTAAAGACTAAACACCTAAACATTACTGTACAGAACTTATTCACTAAACACTGGGGTAGCATTGAGAGACGCCATGGTTAGCTTCTGCAGGTACAATCCACTTAAAAGTGTGTAACACTTAGTCACAAGCAGAGCGAGTGAGGAGAGAATGCAACATGGGCGGCGGACGAAGGCAAACTAGCCCACGTGGCGTACAACAGGCTTTGTTTGCATCCCCATGCACACGTGATGCCGGGTTACTCTTGCTGAATGTCGGTACAACTCGGCATCTTACTGAGTTGGGCGGATTTTTGCCAACTCTCTTCCTCTCACGTATGCATTTTTGAGAATGTTTGAATTTTGATTTTTTAAATGAATATTTTGGAGCCTTCCCGAGTTGTAGAAGTTTCTGACTTGAAGGATGCTGAATTGTAGAGGTTTTACTGTACATATATATATATATATATATATATATATATATATATATGTGGTAGATGGGGGTGCTCACCATCCACTCACTGGATATAGTGCTGCTCACAGATGTCTGCCCTTTCCTCTCCTCCCTCCTTTCCTTCCTTTCTCCTCTGTCATTCTTTACTTCATTCTTTTCTCATCCTTCTGCCTGTGCGTGACTTTGCACTCCCTCTTTTGTATTTCTTTCCTTCCTTCCTTCCTTTCTGTTCCTTTTGCCTATGGGTGACAAGCAAGGAGAGTGGAAAGGTTACAAGAGGATAAGAAAAGGCAGAATATAAGAGAGAAGTGGAAGAACAATTGGGCAAACATGAATTGGAGCAGATGGGGGACGTGGAAGGTGTGTACAGGATATTCACAGAAGAAATATGTGCAGCATGTGATGTGGTGTGTGGGATGAATAGAAGACAGAGGGGGGTGCAAGGAACAGCGTGGTGGAATGAAGAGGTGAGACAGGCTGTGGCACAAAAGAAGAAAGCATACAATGAATGGAAGGGAAATAGGGGCGTGAAAGAAGTTGAGAGGCGGAAGAGAGAGTTATATGTAGAAAGAAAGAGAGAGGTAAAAAGATTAGTAAGAGAGTAAGAAGAGAGTGGATGAGGAATTTGGAAGGAATTTGAGTGTAAAGTGGAGGGACTGTAAGAAAATGTTCTGGAAAGAGGTGAAGAGAGTAGGACAGGGTGGAAGTGAAGTTAGCAGGGGAGTGAAAGATGAAAATGGTAGATTACTAGTGGAGAAGGGAGAAAAAGTGAGCAGATGGAGAGAACACTTTAAGGATTTGTTGAACATACAGGATGGAAGTGATGCGAGTATAAGTGGCTGGGGAATGGCTGGGAGAAGGAGGAAGGTGAGAAGACAGGAAGAAATCAGTGGGATAGAAGTTGTGGAAGCAATGAAAAAAGTTAAATTGGGGAAAGCCCCAGGAATTGATGGAGTGTGTGGTGAAATGTTGAAGCATGGGGGAGAGATAGTAGTAGAATGGATGTGGAAGATGTGCAGATTGGCCTGAGAGGAAGGTAGAGTTCTGGAGGATTGGAAGTCAGGTATAATTATTCCCTTGTACAAAGGAAAAGGGGAAAAAGAAGTTTGTGGTAATCATAGGGGCATTTGTCTTCTTAGTATAATAAGAAAAGTGTATGGTAGGATACTTACTGACAGAGTTAGGGAAATAACAGAGGAATTAGTTGGGGAAGAACAGGGAGGCTTTAGGAAGGGAAGAGGTTTTGTAGATCAGATATTCCTTTTTAGATCTGTAGTGGAAAAGTTTCTAGAGAAGGGAAAGAAGTTGTATGCGGCTTTCATGGATTTGGAGAAAGCATATGACAGGGTGGATAGACAAGGATTGTGGAAAGTATTAAGAATATATGGAGTAGATGGGAAGTTGTTGAATGCTGTGAAGAGTATGTATGATGGTGCTAAGGCTGCAGTGCGTGTGGATGGTGAACTGAGTGACTTTTTCTCTTTGAAGGTTGGGTTGAAACAGGGATGAGTCATGTCTTCATAGTTGTTCAATCTGTACATGGATGGGGTAATAAAAGAGGTACAAGGTAGGGCAGTGGATGTTGGAGTGGCCCTGGTGAGAGAGGATAGTGTTTGGAAACTCCATGTACTGTTGTTTGCAGGTGATACTGTGTTGTTGAGTGAAGACGAAGGGGAGCTTCAAGGCTTGGTGGATGAGTTTGGGAAAGTGTGTAAGAAATGGAATCTAAAAATGAATATAGGGAAGAGTAAAGTAATGGTCTTTGAGAGAGGTGAAGCCAGTGAATGTACAGCGATGTTGGATGGTGAGGAATTGGAATATGTGAGTACGTTTAAGTACTTGGGTAGTGTGATGAGTAAGGATGGAGGTTTGGAGGGTGAAGTGCTTGAAAGGGTACAGCAGGGAAGAAAGGTTGCTGGTTCCTTGAAAGCAGTGATAAGAAACAGGGAAGTGAGCATGGAAGTGAAAAAGTTACTACATGACTGTATTGTGATACCAACTCTAACGTATGGAAGCGAAGCTTAGACATTGTTAGAAGGACACAAGTCAAGAGTGAGAGCAGTGGAAATGAGTTATTTAAGAGGAGCCTGTGGAGTCACATGGAGAGACAGGCTGACAAATGAGGATATAAAGGAGCATTGTGGTGTGGATGTGGATGTGATAGGAAGCATTAGGAGGAATACACTGAGGTGGTTTGGCCATGTGGAAAGGATGGAGGGTGAAAGACTGACGAGGAGAGTGTATGTGAGTGAGGTGGAGGGTGTGAGAGGGAGGGGGAGGCCAAGGATGAGATGGAGGGATGGGGTGGAGAGGTATATGAGAGAGGGGGGTGTGAGTTGAGAGCAGGGCAGTGAAATGGCAGGGGACTGGGTGACGTGGAGGCAATTTGTTTGTGGCCACCCCAGATGGGATTGAGGCATCAGGCAATAGATAGATAGATAGAAAGATGTATATATATATATATATATATATATATATACACACAGAGTGGAGTCTCTTTTATCTGAAAATCATGGGACTTTCAAAGTTTCGTATAATCGATTTTTTTTGGATAAAGGATACTGTAATAATGTGTATGATACAAGGAATAGTGTTGTACTCACCCATTACCCATTTCTGGCGATGTTTAGCCCACCACCACCACCAGTCGAGCAGGACAGTACTCCCAAGGTGGATGGAAAGCTGATGATAGGGAGAGCTGGAGCTCCCTTTTCATCAGCCCTCGGGACTGGGTCCCGACCATCCCTCTTCGCTGAACTTTTTCAATGTCTCAGTAACACAGAGATTAGGTCAGCATGCTGTCCAATACAAGTTTCTCTAACTATCAACACCAAACTACTTGCACAGTACACACTACATTTCCTTTTCTAAAATTAAAAATATCATGACAGCACTACATGTGGCCTCGGAGTCCCTGGGGGGAGGGGGACCATAAATGCCCCCACCTTCCGCCCCTCTCCAGGTGACGACTCGTGCTGCCTGGAACCACTGTCTGACTCTCTTCTTCATTTCTACAACATTTGTGGCCTTTCCTCTAACTTTCACTCTGTTGAGTACCACCTCTCCTCTTAACCTCACCTTCTTTTTCTAACTGAGACTTTGCAGTCTGAGGCAACAGACAGCAGATGCTTTTCTGTGTCCTCCAACTTTCTCTATACTCATTTCAAAGCCAAAGGTGGCTGTTGTGTATATATACGCAACGACTTTTCCTGCTCTCGTGTTCCTGAACTTGATTCTTCTGAATTCTCTACACTCTGGCTCTGGCTTTCCAGTCCTTTTCTTACTAATTATATCTGCGCTGTTTACTTATCTCCTAATTCTACTGGCTATAAAAAATTCTTTGACTATCTTACTTCTACGATGGAACACATTCTATCCATTTCTACTTTCTCTGAAATCTCCATTCTAGGAGATTTCAATGTTCACCACCACCTCTGGCTCTCCTCTCCTTTAACTGATCCACCTGGTGAACTAGTCTACACCTTTTCTATCCCTAATGACCTAGAGGAGCTTGTACAGCACCCTAACCGTATCCCTGACCGCCTTGCAGAGAGCTCCAACATACTTGACCTCTTCCTTACAACTAATCCTTCTGCTTACACTGTTAATCTTTTCTCTCCATTGGGCTCCTCCGATCACAACCTTATCACTTTAACCTGTCCTATCGCTCCAGTACGGCCTGCGGACCCTCCAAAATAAGTTGTCTTTGGCACTTTGGAGTTGCGGATTGGGAGGCCCTCAGGCAGTGCTTCTTTGATTTTCCCCGGAATGATTATTGCTTCCATGGCAGGGAGCCATCTGGGTATGCCTTGCGCATTACGGAGAATATTCTCTCGGGCATGGAAGCATACATTCTTTTCTCATATCCTCTGAATAATGCAAGAAAGGCTTGGTTTAATCACGCTTCTCCTAATGCGGTCTGTAACAAGGAGAGAACCCATAAAAGGTACCAGAGCCAACCTACCCCTGAATCACATCTTTTATACATTTCTGCCCGGAATCGTGCTAAGTCTGTTCTTCGCGCTGGTAAAAATAATTTCATCTGTGCTAAATGCTCTTAACTCTCCAACTTGAATTCTTCCTGCTCCTTCTGGCACCTTGCCAAAAATCTTTCTTACAACTTTACCTCATCATCCTTCCCTCCTCTTTTCTACTCTGATGGCTCTGTAGCTATTTCATCTACTGATAAAGCAGATCTCTTTGCTCAGACTTTCTCCTCCAATTCCACTTTAGATGATTCTGGTGCTGTGCCTCCATCACTTCCCCCCTCTGACTTCCTTATTGCTGACATTAAAATTTCTTCAGCTGATGTATTTTCTGCCATCACAGGTCCCTCCTGTTGTTCTCAAGATTTGTGGTTCTGTGCTTACACCCTGCCTAGGCAAACTCTTTCACCTTTGCCTATCAACTTGTACCTTTCCTTCTTGCTGGAAGTTTGCTCTCATTCAGCCAGTCCCAAAGAAGGGTGACCATTCCCAACCCTCTTACTATCGTCCAATTGCTTTAACATCCTGTATCTCAAAAATTTTTTAGTCAGTTCTTAATAGAAAAATTTTAAAGCATCTTTCCTATCACAACCTTCTTTCTGATCATCAGTATGGGTTCCGTCAGTGACACTCCATTGGCGATCTTCTTACCTACATTTCAGACTCCTGGTCATCCTACTTTCGGGACTTTGGCTAAAGCTTTGCCATCGCACTTGACATCTCAAAGGCTTTCGATCAAGTCTGGCATAAATCTTTAATTTCCAAACTGCCCTCTTACGGTTTCTATCCTTCTATCTATGCCTTCATCTCTCGCTTTTTTTCTGGTTGTTTTATAGCCGCTGTTGTAGACGACTATCGTTCTTTTCCTAGATCTATCAACAGTGGTGTTCCCCAGGGCGCTGTCCTATCAGCAACTCTCTTCCTTTTATTCATCAATGACCTTTTAAGCTGTACATCTAACCCTATCCACTCGTTCACTGATGACTTCACCCTTCACCTTTCCATTTGGTTCCCGCGACGTCCATCTCAGCAGTTACTTCAACAAACAAGGGATGAGGCTATGGCACACCTGATGTCTGACTTGGCTCGTATCCCTGACGGGGGTAAAAATAATCTGGTTGTTTTTAACTCCTCCATGGCCGAAGGCCTGGAATTTTCTGTGCACCCCAGGCCGACACTGGGGCCATTTTTTGAAGTTTCGAAAATTGATTTTTTTTTCTTTCCATTTTGAAGAGAAAGTTCAGATGCACCTAACAGTGCAAATCCCAGCTTCCTAGACACATTTTGTGGCTTGCAATGAAGCGCGGAAGTTGCCAAAATATCGGCAACTGATATCACTGCCCAGGGGACTGCTGCATCGCAACTGGGCAGGTGTTATTTTTTTTTTTTTTACCTCCCAAAACAATGCGAATGGTGCAAAAATGTTGTGCATATATGAGATATGATGATATCAATTGATTTCAGTACATAGTCTGTTAGGAATGGCTGGAAAAATAATGTTATGGATACATTTTCACCTTTTTGATATGAAGTAAGTTTATGGTAGTTTCGAGTTATTTTTTACGTTATCGTTGTGCCCATGCTTGGAAAAGGGAGCGAAAGAGTTGAATTTTCAGTCCTAAATGAGAAAACTGCACGTCCTCCAAGGCTAGACTCTGCCACGGGAGAATAAAGTGGAGGGTCAGTCCGATTAGCAATATGGAAGTTAAGTCACAACTTCCAGCTCCCACACCACGAGAATGGCTAAAAATAGAATCGTAATGCAGTTTCAGAACTAAGAATAAGTCTAATTATTACGAATACAGATACAAAGCAGAAATAAGTACGTTTACAGACGGGGGAAAACGTATTTTTTCCGTCATAACATGTTTATCTTTATCATTTTATGTTCAACTTTATCATTTTACATTGTTATTTTTGTAATATATATTGCTGTCTCATAAACAGGGTGGTTGTTTGTGTTTTGCAAGGGAGGAAAAAGATTGTATTTTCTGTCTGGGTCGAGATAATGGGTGTAACTATGTGTGTTTAGGCATGGTCACGAGCGAAAAAATCGTACATCCACTCGTCACGACAGCAGGTGGTGAACTGACAGATGATACGTGAGAGGGTGAAGTCAAGGTCAGTCTCATGTCCCAGATTTTTGTTCACTTCCCGAAAGTTTTCACAGTTCCTTACAAGTTGCATTGCATCAAATGATCCAAACCATTACAGCAAACCTGAGCAAATAGGTAAAGATACCAAGACAAAAATGTATTTTCTCTTATTATCATGTCTTTTTTGTATGTGCCTGTATTACTTCATAATCATAAACAGGTGGTTGTGTGTGTTTTGCAAGAGAGGACAAAGATGTTATGTTCTGCCTGGGTCTACATAATTGGTGTAGTTGTGCTTGTTTAGGCATGGCCAGGAGTAAAATAATTGAAAATCCACTCATCACAGCAGCAGGCTTTCAACTGCTTGATGAGGTGTATGGGAGTGTAGTGTAGGTCAGTATGAAGACGTTCAGAATGTTCATTCACTTCCCAAAAATTTTTGCAGTTTTTTACAGGCCGCACTCAAACAACGCCGGTGGCCATTGATCAGGAGGGGTTAATGCATCAAAGACTCAGTTTTTACACCTATCAACCTGACAAAATCTTCCACAGGAATACCCACTAATGTTTAATAATATTCAGCTTAATCCTGCATCATCCTTGAACATGCTTGGGGTTTCATTTACTCGAGACTTATCTTGGAAAGATCATATTACATCTTTTGTAAAATCTGCGTCCTAGAGATTGGGTGTGCTAAGCCGACTCCATTCCTTCTTTACCCCTGCACAGTTGTTGACTCTGTACAGGGGTTTTATCTGCCCCTGTGTGGAGTACAACTTTCATGTGTGGGGTGGCTTCCCACATACAGCTCTTCTCAATAGGGTGGAGTCAAAGACTTTTCGTCTCATCAACTCTCCTCCTCTTACTGACTCCCTTCAACCTCTGTCTCTTCATCGCACTGTTGCATCTTTATCTCTTTTCTATCGCAACTACAGTGGTCACTGCTCCTCTGAACTGTCTGCTTGCATTCGTCCACCTCTACAACGAGCGCATAGCACCTGTCTAGCAGCAAACTCTCATCCCTTCTCTGTCCAACTTTCTAATGCAAGAGTTAACCGTTACTCCCAGTCCTTCATTTATGCAACAGGTCAGCTCTGGAACTTTCTCCCTCTGTCTGTATTTCCTGCATCCTATGATCTCCAGTCATTCAAACGCAGTGTATCCAAACATCTTGAATGATCGGATCTTGAATTTGGCTCTCTCTTGTATTTTGTTTTTCTCCTGAAAGGAACAATAATTGCAGGCTCGCAGCCTTTTATTCCTTCTTCTTCACATTAAAAAAAAAAAAAAAAAAGCACCCCAAAAGCCACTCAACCATCACCAAAACACTTGCTACCCTGTAGTAACTACATATGTAACTGCACTTTTGAAACTGTAATAGAAACTGTCAACTTAAATAAATCTTCACTAAAATAAACTTAAATAAATCTTCACCAAAATAATTAAGTAATTCACTGGTGCAACCAGCGCTCGCTCTAGTGACTAGTGGAGCAGTCATAAACTAATGCTAGTGGCGCGAAACAAGCCTGCCATGTTTGAATTTTCGGATAGATTTTAGGTTTTTGCGGTTAATCGAAATGAGAATGTTTCAGTAAAACTTATGGTTAATGACATATTACTATATATATATATAATATATATACATATACATATACAGTAAACCCTCGATATAATGAACCCCGGTATTGCGAATTTGCGATATAATGAACGGCCAAATGGCGATCGAACTTTTCCCTGGATTTTACAAACAAAGTTTGCTAAATGAGGGTGGATGTTGAGGACACAGCCCATGGTGACAACAGAATCCCTTCCTGGCACTGTAAGTGTACTTCAACAGCATCCCTTTGTGGCACAGTAAGCGTACTGTTACAGTACTACATTATACTGTATCCTTATTATTATGTAGAACTTCATACAGTGTTGTATTTGCATGTACAGCTTCATAAACCACCAAATTCTCCATGTAAAACTTCATAGAGTTAGTTTAGGTTATGTCTGAGCACATAGGACCGAACGACTCCCCTTATATACCGAACTGAGTTCAATAATCCCTCAGCAATACTGACCCCTTGTATATAGCGAATTTTTGGATATAATGACCCACCCCTCCCCCTAATTAGTTTGTTATATTGAGGGTTTACTGTATATGTATATATATATATATATACATATATCATCATCATCATCAGCCGTTTGAGTATCCATTGCAGGACCGGCCTATCCCGACCGAAGTCGGGACGATACAGCCAATGTATCTCTACCAAGTGGCTTCAGCTGTCTGGTAGAGATTGTATGTAGGGTGAGAAGTGCTTGTAAGTGTAATTGTAGTGTTGGAGTGGCTTTGGATGTGTGTGTAGTCTGTGAACCAAGTGTAATCAGCCCGCGCAAGCCGACTGGGTGCAAGCATACTATATAGTAAGCGACACTGGTTCAACCACAGCACCCCTTGTGTCCGCCAATGCAGTACGTGGCTGGATGAACACTCCCAAAGTTTATTACCCTGGCGGGGTGCGAACCCTGGTTCACCCTTGTACGAAACGCACACTCTACCACTGTACCAGAGAGGCTCCACATATATATATATATATATATATATATATATATATATATATATGTACAGTAGTCCCTCAGTTATTATCTGATGTATTAGAGCCAAAGGCATGTCTGGGTAGTGGCAATGTCTGGATAATGAACAATATCCCCCTACTATTCCCATACCCTACCTATACCCAACCTACAGCCTATACCTGACGTATTTGCACAGTACCTCTTCTTTCTTTAGCAGTGTTTTCCGGTCATTCAGGCATATTTAGACATCAAATCATGCATAGGAATATCCAAAGTAATGCTAAACATCAAGAAAACCATGCAAAAAAAAAAAATTGAAAACCAAAAACACCCTACCTGTACACAACTGGATGTTCAGTACCCCACCTCATTTTCACAGTTTTCAGGTCAGTCTGCTATATTTAGACATCAGAACACACATAGGAATATCTAAAGTAATACTAAACACCAAGAAAACCATTAGAAAAAAAAACGCTGAAAACCATAAAACACCCTACCTACTGTATACAGTACTTTATGTACAGTACCCCTCCTAATTTTGGCACTGTTTTCAGGTCAATCTGCCATATTTACGTGTTGCTACAGAGTCCTGTGGCTTCCAGAAACTGATATGTGATTGTGTTTTTAATTTTGGCCAGCACCTGTTTTATGACCTCCATGCACATTTCTTCGCCCCTTCAACCACAGGGCTGAGGAAATTTTGACCAGGCATAGCCCAGTCTGTTGCAAGGCAGTATATGTGGTTCCACTCTGGGTGTTACCTGAGGTTAGACTGTGCCACTATGTCACAGCCCTTAAGGCTGTGGCATTTGATGTGGTACTTTGCACTCAGTTTTAAACTCCTGCTACCCTCAGTGCTGGGTCTGTCTCATTTACCAGCAGCTTGAAATCTGATTCTTGTGTTGAATTTGGGGTCATCTTCCCTGATTATAGCCAGAGTGGCAGCTTACGTTCCTCAGCCCTAATTTTACCACTAAGCTGTCAGCAATGCTGTCTGCTCTCTGACGAATCGTTACCCACGAGACCATTAGTTTTACTATTTCGATTATTTCAGAGCTGTCTTGTCTACCCTTGAGCATTTAAACTCTCCCCACCCTCCGGGTTGGGAGATTTTCGAAAAGATCCTCCTCCTGGGTAGTCATGGCAAGAGGGTATTGTTTTGCTGGGTGCCAGCTCATGTTAGACTGCTAGGGAACAGGAAAGTGCAGATGATGTATCAATGGCAGTGACTACCTATGTTACCTCTAGCAACTCCATACTAGTGAGATTACTTCCTTATGATTAAGGCTGCTTTTTGGGCTTCCTGGCAGAATGTTTGGGATATACTTCTTGTTCCCCCAAAGCTCTGGGAGGTTGCAGCAGTAGTTTGTCTACAACCATCCTCCACCATGCCTCATCATTGGAACATTGTTGTGACCTGCACAAGGATGGGTCATACAGACCTGATGTAATACCATCTCATTGAGGGAAGACCTCTTCCTTATTGTGATGACTGTCTGATCCTCCTTACTGTCTCACACCCCTGGTTTGAGTGTCCCACTCCAAGGGATCCTTGCCATCAATAACCCCTAAGTTTATGTTAGGAGATAGATGTTAACACCTTTCCTCAGTCCTTGGAGGGGAAGTGTGTATGATGGAAGGAACCACCAGCTTATTTGCTGAGGAAACAAACTTCCTCGATCAGGTATGGTTGTTTTGTGTTTAATTTTAAAGTGTGGCACTGGTATGTGAATTGTTTGTTCATTTTCTTACCCTTAACTTGTATTTTGCTCATCGGCAGAGACCATTGATGCAGTGCTGCCGGGGTACTGTTTTGTAATCATTTGATCAAAAGATATCTTATGAGGCCTATTCAGAAAGTATCTGACCTTAGGCTCTAAAAAAAAAAAAAAAGTAAATAGCTAACCTGTTGAGCTAGGACACTAATCCCTCTCAAAGTAGGCCCCTTCTGACATAACACATAGCCCAGAATTCTCTCCACTGCCTGAAACATTTTTCAAAGTCGGTTTTTGGTATATCCTGAAGGTGATTCGTTCATTCGTCATGAACATTGCTCAAGACATGTTAGAGTGTGTAAATCGCAATCCAGACTTTCTGAAGACTTATCACTGGAGATGAGACTTCAGTGTATGGGTATGACCTAGAAATCAAAGTAGTCATCCCAGTGGAAGCATGCAGTCCCAGAAAAAGCACGGCAGGTCTGCAGCAAGGTGAAATGCTTGTTGACAATATTTTTTTATTACTGTGGCATGCATCACGAATATGCACTAGAAGGTCAGACTGTCAACAGACATTACTACCTCGACGTTATCTGTCATCTTCGTGACGCAGTTTGGGGGAAGAGACCAGGTCTTCGGAAAGTGACAATGCCTCTGCCCATTCTTTTCAACTGATTCAGGAACTTTCGGCCAAGCACAACATCCCACAGGTCCGGCAGGCTCCCTACTCACCAGACATGGTTCCGTGTGAGTTTTGGTTATTCCCCAAACTTAAAACTCCACTGAAGGGTTCCCAATTTGAGACGAGGGAAGAAGTCATGGCAAATGCGACAAAACACTTACAGGAATACCAAAACAACTTTGAAAAATGTTTCAAGTGGAAAAAATGCGGGAGCTATGTGTGTCAAGTCAGAAGGGACCTACTTTGAGAGGGATTAGTGTCCTAGCTCAACAGGTTAGCTATTTATTTTTTTGGAGCCTAAGGTTGGGTACTTTCTGAACAGACCTTGTACTTTGAGCAGTAGAGGGGTCAGTGAAGAACTCTGAGGTACCCATTCTGTAGATCTATCTATTGCCAGACGCCTCAATCCCGTTTGGGGTGGCCACAAACAAATCGCCTCCAAGTCATCCTGTCCCCCGCCGTTTTACTGTAGATACAGGGAGTTTAACATTTGACTGCTGTTTGGCTTTGACTCCACACATACAGGTTCTATAAGTGTCCCATACCCAGACTGTGCATCAGCTGGGGGGCAGGGTGGAGTCCCTATTTCATACCTCTAAGGAGGCTCACAGAAAAACTGGGTGTATTTGTATCAGATCACTGAGGGGTTGAAACTGGCATGTAGGTGTAAGATGATCCATTATTCAAAATGGTCTGACACAGGACTTTTTATGAAAAAAAAAAAAAAAAAAAAAGCCCAAGGCTGAGTCTAAAGCAGCACTTAAGTTATTACCATGTGGTACCTCTCCATTTCCTTCACCTTAACCTTTCCAGTCCTCTTTGTTGGTATCAAGTATTTTTATCTTTTCAAGTTTATCTAAGTTATTTTTTTGAAGAACACAGTCTTGCATATATTTCTTGGATTCTTTCTGTGGGTGGCTGCTGATATTGACTGTATATTGAAAAAAGGGCATATTTACAAGTCAGAATTCCCTCTGTTTGGTAAGGAATGAATTAGAGTCACTCAGTCTCCTTCACCTGCCTGAGAAGTTTTGTATTTTTTCCTCACACATCCTGCAATGAGCCCTTTTTGTGTGATCTCCTTGAAAGAGTAGTTACAGTTAGTGCCACCTGTAATCAGTACATGGGTTGGCTTTTCTTTGCATTTTGCCGAAGATGAAGCCTTCTGGAAATGGTTTCTCTGTCATTTCTGTAATTTTGAAATCAGTTCCCCCTATTGCCTCACTTTCTTAAGGTCTGAGATCCGAGATATGTTCCCAAACACTTGTTGTGCCAGGATGATGTTTGTACGAGAGAAAGAAACTATGTTAACTCAGAGAGGGTGAGAGAGAGAGAGAGAGAAGCAAAAACTACGGTAACTCGTAGAATGAGAAAGAAAAACAAAAACTATGGTAACTCAGGGAGAGAGAGAGAGAGAGAGAGAGAGAGTATTGCTTTCTGTTACTGACTCCAATTGAATACGAAGAGTAGGAACAGGGGGATTAGTGACTTAGCAGAACATTTTATTTGCCCTGAATTTGTAACATAACCCTGTTTCCCCTTCCTGAAAACTGTGTGATGGCTGCACAACATCCGCACTGAGAAGGAGAATTAAGTCTGAAATTAACATTAGGTAAACCTTTATTTATAGAGCATTACTGATTATGAATGTGTGAACATGAATGTGAAAGAGGAATTCAAATTGTAGAGAGAAGTATTGTGAAGTATTTTAAACCTGCTGTATACAGATGATGCTTTATTGCTTGTTGACAGTGAAAAGGAGCGTTGTAGACTGGTGCAGAGTTTTGTGAATGTCTATGAGTATTGTGTTTTGAAAATAACTACAGAGAAGAGTAAAATGATACTTGTTGAGAAAGAAGGTAACAGTGTGATGTGCTGGTGAATTGAGAGAAACTGGAATGGATTAGGGACTTTAAGTACCTCGGTGCAGTAACAGAATAAAGAGAGGTAAATACTCGTAGCATATGAAGTGGAAAGTACAGGGGTACAGGGAAGGTAGGTAGCTGGTGCTTTGAAGGTCTTGATCCTGAACAGATGTGAGTGTTGAGGTTGCAAGAGGACTGCATAAGTTGAATGCACAGAGTGGATGGAGCACAAAATAAGTTAGTAAGGAAGTTTGTTGACAGTAGTGTGCTTAGATGGTATGCTCATATGGAGAAAATGGATGTAAACATGGTAGTGAAAAGAGTATGTGTGAGGGAGTTTGAAGATGGAAGATTTGGTAGGTCAAGAAGAAGGTAGATGGAAATTGTTATGAGTGTGTAAGAAAGCAAGATATCGAAATTGATAAAGTCTAGGGAACTGTTAAGGGTTAGAGGTCGCTGGTTG
Source organism: Coenobita brevimanus (assembly GCF_032717465.1). NCBI lineage: Eukaryota > Metazoa > Arthropoda > Malacostraca > Decapoda > Coenobitidae > Coenobita > Coenobita brevimanus. Next base: position 37,051,559 of record NC_136982.1, read on the forward strand.
GATTATGTACAGAAAAGCACATGACAAGAGTTTGGCATCTCATTTCAAGTTGATAGTCAACAGATTGATTCTGGCAGGCAATGTGAAGTCCATCTGTAAAGAAAAAAGGAATATGCAGGTGGTTAGGCCTGTGATGTAAAGCCATGAGTCATTGAATGTCTTGTGCATATCACTGGGCATGCTGTTGAAGTTCTTCCTTTGTCATAATTTGTCTTTACTTGTTGTCAGGATCCTACCTCACCTTATCATTAGAAGGAAAAAGAAGTCAGGATGATGAAGAATTATAAAGATCAGTTTTACTGAGTGAATTTAACTATGCCGTACTATTTGAAAATAATTATCCAAGTGTAAATTAAGGCAACCTGTGCTGTTTTATATTGACTTTTTTTTTTTTTTTAATAGCAACATCTCTTTTGTTCTACACCCAGTTTTCTAATTATTAACATTTTCTCAATCCTAGCGAAGTATGTGTGGAAAAGCAGTAAGTTTTATTTTATTTATTTTTATTTTTATTTTTTAACAACTGCATAGCCTGATTGGAAGTGCTGTATAATGTGGTTGGAATTACCAGCGTGCCAGATTCTTATTCTTTTTCATTGTTGCTATTCTTTCCCATTGCTGCACGTAGAAATTACCTTTAAATATTGTCTAAGCAATAAGAAAATAACATCTGCAATAATGATCTGTGGTTACGTTATCATTCAGCGAATATTTGAAAGCTTGTTTATAAAGTTTGTAATGTATCACTTAAATTATCTGCTTTCTTGCATTTTCAAATTGCTTATGTACAACTGTGACCTGCAGTGCTTGTTATTTTGTATTCCAGATGTACTGTTTATGCTTAAACTGTAACTGATAAATTATGCGCATAGAGTTCCTAGGCATAGACAGAATTCATGCATCAGCTCCATTCATGTAGAAGCATAAGGCCGGCCAAACTTGTTCAGTGTTTATTAATTACAAAGTATATGTGCGCACAAGCTTTTTGGTTGCCTGTGTAAGCCATATTCATTTGAGTAATGAGACCATGTAGGCCAGGTATATAAAGTAATAAAATGATTATTCACCCAGGTGTGAAATACTGTCCTACATTCACTCTTAAGTAATAAGACTATATTAAAATTACTCACTTGACATTATGAAACTTAAAGCAATAAGATTACAGTTAATTTATTTAGGCCCTGAAAATCTTATATATCTGAAGATTTGGAATAAATCAATATATGTTATAGGGATTGATAATCAAATACTTTATTTTACGGTGCTCATTATCAAAATGTAGTAAATTTTTTCTTTTTTTCCCAGCGACATGGTTTATTTAGTTCAATTCTTCTTCTCCATACCATGCCACACATTGTCTCAGTTTTATGCCATGCTACCCCACAGGAAAACTTCATCAACGTGGGCTTCCTGCGGTTATTTCGTGCTGCTCGCCTCATCAAGCTCCTGCGCCAGGGTTATACAATAAGAATATTATTATGGACATTCGTACAGTCTTTCAAGGTAAGTGCATGCATGTGTGTGTGTGTGTGTGTGTGTGTGTGTTCTTACCTAATTGTTCTTACCTAATTGTATCTTTACAGGAATGAGTCAAGCTCGTACTGTCCCGTGTCTTAAACCATATTTATCGTACATATCCTTAAATTTGTGAATTGTTTTGGCACACACTATTTCATTCGGTAGTGCATTCCATTGGTCAATTGCTCTGTTTGGGAAACTGAATTTCCTTATGTCTTTATCACCTCTCTTCTTATGCAGTTTTTTGCAGTGTACTCTTGCTGATGCTTCTCCATATGTTAAGTAATCATTTATGTCTATTTTCTCCTTTCCTGATACGCACTTATATAGCATTATCATGTCACCTCTTTTCCTTCTCTCCTGTAGTGTTGGTTGATTCAGTTTATTTAGTCTTTCTTCGTAGCTTAAGTCCCTTAAGCTTGGTATCCATCTTGTAGCGGCCCTTTGAACTTTTTCAATCTTGTTTATATGCTTTTTGAGATGAGGACTCCAGACTACTGATGCATATTCCAGGGTTGGTCTAATGAATGATGTTATTATCCTTCTTAGCATGTCTTCATTTATGTATGTGAATGCTATTCTCATATTTGCAAGCAGTGTATACATGTTCCGTACCTTCTCGCTGATGTGGTCAGCCAGAGATAGTCTGTTATTGATAATCACACCTAGGTCTTTCTCTCTTTCTGATGTGTATAGGGTTTTATTTCCTAACTTATAATCCCAATCAGGTCTTTTTCCACTTTTACCAAACTTTATTACATGACACTTGTCCACATTGAATTCCATTTGCCATGTACTACTCCATTCATGAAGTTTATTTAATTCTTCTTGTAGCTCTTTACAAGAGTCTGTGTTAGTAATTCTCCTTTGTATTTTTGCATCATCTGCAAACATATTCAGATAGCTCTCATTTCCAGTGTTACTGTTTATATCATTTATATACACTAAAAACATGATTGGTGCCAGCACTGAACCCTGTGGTACTCCACTAGTCACTTCTTTCCATGATGAGTAGTTTCCTCTTAGTACTGTCCTCATTTCTCTTTTTATGAGAAAGTCTTGCATCCAACAAAACAGTTTGCCTCGAATTCCTCCTTGATGGTACAGTTTCCATTAAAGTCTTTGGTGTGGTACTGTGTCAAAAGCTTTCTTGAAATCTAAATAGATACTGTCCACCCATCCTTCCCTTTCCTGTATTGTGTTTGTTACTCTGTCATAGTAGCTCAACAGATTAGTAACACATGATTTTCCTTTTCTGAAACCAAACTGTCTTTCTGTTATCATACTGTGTTCTTCTAGATGATTTACCCAAGCTTTTCTTATAAGCTTTTCTAATACCTTGCTTACAACACTGGTCAGTGATACTGGTCGGTAGTTGAGTGGATTTTGTCTATTTCCTTTCTTGAATAAGGGGACAATATTTGCTTTTTTCCAAATATCAGGTAGTTTCCCTTGACTCAAGGATTTCTTGAAAATTAAAAATAATGGTTTACTTAACTCCCTACCCTGACGTATGGAAGCGAGGCGTGGACCTTGCAAGAGGGGAACAAGTCAAGAGTGAGAGCAGTGGAAATGAGTTACTTGAGAGGAGCATGTGGAGTGACATGGAGGGACAGGTTGACGAATGAAGAAGTGAAGGAACGTTGTGGGGTAGATGTGGATGTGGTTGAAAAGATTAGGAGAAATACACTGAGGTGGTTTGGACATGTGGAGAGGATGGAGAATGAAAGACTGACTAAGAGGGTGTATGTAGGTGAGGTGGAGGGAGGGAGAGGGAGGGGTAGACCGAGGATGAGGTGGAGGGATGGAGTTGAGAGGTATATGAGGGAGGGGGGGGTGAGTTGGGGGGAGGGGAGTCAAATGGTGGGTGACAGAGTGACTTGGAGGTGCGGCCACCCTTTGCAGGATTAGGGCGTCGGGCTATAGATAGATAGATAGACTTAACTCCTCTGCACATTCTCGTAATACCCAACATGAAATTTCATCAGGACCACTTGCTTTTCCTCTGTCTGATCTACTTAACTCCTCCTGTATTACTTTTTCTGCTATTTGTATATCTGATAGTATGTGTGGACATGCGTGTTCCACATAGTCCCTCTTAAAATTTTTTTCTTCTGTAAAAACTAATTGGAAATTCTTATTCAGTGCTTCACAGATATCTTTCTCTTGTGTATAAGTGATTCCCTCATCCGTAATGGATTGTATTATATCTTTTACTTTGGTTTTGCTTCTGATATAGCTGTAAAACAGCTTTGGTTGATCACTACTTTTATTTATTATATCCTCCTCAAACTGTTTTTGGGCTTCCCTCCTTATTCTTGTATAGTCGTTTCTTGCCTGTTTGTAATTATTATACGCCCTTTCACTATTATGTCTTCTTTATCTATTCCACAACAAATCTCTTCTTTCTTTTGATTTTTTACATTCTGTATTGAACCATTTCTGTATTTTCTTATCTGCTTCTTTGTGCTGTGGGATGTACTTCTGGACTCCTATTTCATAAAATTCACAAAATTTTTTATATACAGTATTTAAATCTTGTCCTCTAAGCTCATTTTCCCAATCATCTTCTAAGAAATACTTCTTTAGGTCTTGATAATTTCCCTTTTTATAGTTTAGGCTCTTTTTGTAACTGTCATTGCTGTTTACTATGTCATATGCTATCCTGAAGTTATAATTTAGTACTGCATGATCGCTTTTGCCGAGTGGAGGGTGATATATTAAACTGTCAATATCATTTTCTTGCCTAGTAAATATTAGATCTAGCACTGAAGGTACATCAAGTCCTCTTTTTCTGGTGGTTTCCCTCACATGCTGCGTTAGGAAAAACTCTTGTACGAGATCCAGGAGCTTTTGGTCCCAACAGCTTTCTTGGCTAATTATATCTAGAGTATTCCAATTTATATTTGTATTAAAGTCCCCAGTTAGTATAATTCTTTCCAATTTCTCTTCCATTTTATGTAGTAATGATCTTATACTCTGAATTGTACTCTCTACCAGGTCCTCATATTCGTCTCTTTCCCATGTGTTTGATCTGGGTGGCATGTACAAATTGGCTACGATTATTTTACCTTCAGATGTGTTGATCTCTACTGCAATCAGTTCTACTTGTGATGGTATATTTAGTTTTATTTCATTGACTTTTAGGTTTTTCTTAGTTAATATTATAATTCCTCCTCCTTTTTTTAAATTTCTGTCTCTTCTCCATATATTGTATTCCTCTAAGTTTAGTATGTCATTGGATATCCTTGGTGTTAATTTTGTTTCAGTTAGGCATATTATTTGTGGTTCATTATCTCTGACGTAATCATTCATCTCTAGTAATTTAGATACCATTCCATCCACATTTGAGTACATCAACTTTATCATCTTGTTTATATACTTGTCATGACATGGTTCTACTACCTTCCTCCTTTTTATTCCATCCTGTTTGTGTACCACTTTTGTACCTGCAATCCTATTACTTTGTAAAAAAAAATTTTCTTCTCCTCTTCTGATCTTCCCTCATTTTTTGTTTTTGCTTCCTCCCTTTTCTCTTTCAGTAATTCCAGTTCCTGTTGTGTTAGGCATCTTTTTATCCATACATTTTTGAACTCCTCTTTTTCCATAAGATTCTTTGCATTTTTTAGTATCTCTTCCACAGTGTTTACACTCTGGAAAGTCACCTTTAGAGGTCTTGTCTTGCTTTTCTCATATTTCCCTAACCTTTTGTGTTCCTCTGTGTCTTTACTACAGATTTCCTCTGATACTTCCTTCAGTAAGCTCATTACATTTGCCATCTCCTTTTTGTCTCTTGTGATCTTGTTTTTAATTCTTCCTCTTCTATACCAGTGATTACTATAGATTTGTTTATATCTACTGAATCTCTGACTAACTTTGGATTGTTTTGGATTATTCTTTTCACTTCCATTTTAATGCTTTTTTCCTCCACCCTTGTTTCTAAGTCTTTCTTTATTTTCACCATTGTGTGTGTGTGTGTTCTTACCTTACCTAATTGTATCTTTACAGGAATGAATGAAGCTCGTACTGCCCCGTGTCTTAAACCATTTTTATCATACGTGTTTGTAAATTTATGAATTGTTTTGGCACACACTTTTTTCATTCGGTAGTGCATTCCATTGATCAGTTGCCCCCTTTGGGAAACTAAATTTCCTTACATCTTTGTCGCCTCTCTTTTTATGCATTTTTTTGCAGTGTCTTCTTGCTGATGCATCCCCATAGGTTATGTAATCATTTATTCTATTTTCTTTATCTATCTATCTATCTATCTGTTTATCTATTGCCAGACACCTCAATCCCGTACGGGGTGGCCACAAACAAATCGCTTCCACATCGCCCTGTCTCTCGCCATTTTGCTGCCCTGCTCCCAGCTCACACGCCCCTCTCTCATAGACCTCTCCACCCCATCTCTCCATCTCATCCTCGGCCTCCCCCTCCCTCTCCCCCCCTACACCTCACTCACATACACTCTCCTCATCAGTCTGTCATCCTCCATCCTCTCCACATAGCCAAACCATCTCAGTGTGTTCCCCCTAATGCTTCCTATCACATCTACATCCACACCACAATGCTCCTTTATATCCTCATTTGTCAGCCTGTCTCTCCACGTGACTCCACAGGCTCGTCTTAAATAACTCATTTCCACTGCTCTCACTCTTTTCTTGTGTCCTTCCAACAACGTCCAAGCTTCACTTCCATACATTAGAGTTGGTATCACAATACTGTCATATAGTAACTTTTTCACTTCCATGCTCACTTCCGTGTTTCTTATCACTGCTTTCAAGGAATCAGCAACCATTCTTCCTTGTTGTACCCTTTCAAGCACTTCATCCTCCAAACTTCCATCCTTACTCATCACACTACCCAAGTACTTAAACGTACTCACATTTTCCATTTCCTTACCATCCAACATCACTGTGCATTAACTGACTTCACCTCTCTCAAGGGCCATCACTTTACTCTTCCCTGCATTCACCTTTAGATTCTGTTTCTTATACACTCTCCCAAACTCATCCACCAGGCCTTGCAGCTTCCCTTCGTCTTCTCTCAACAGCACAGTATCATCAGCAAACAACAGTACAGGGAGTTTCCAAACACTACCCTCTCCCACCAGGGCCACTCCAACATCCACTGCCCTACCTTGTACCTCTTTTATTACCCCATCCATGTACAGATTGAACAACCATGGAGACATGACACATCCCTGTTTCAACCCAACCTTCAAAGAGAAAAATTCACTCAGTTCACCATCCACACGCACTGCAGCCTTAGCACCATCATACATACTCATCACAGCATTCAACAACTTCCCATCTACTCCATATATTCATAATACTTTCCACGATCCTTGTCTATCCACCCTGTCATATGCATTCTCCATATCCATGAAAGCTGCATACAACTTCTTTCCCTTCTCTAGAAACTTTTCCACTAAAGATATAAGAATGAATATCTGATCAACATAACCTCTCCTCTTCCTAAAGCCTCCCTGTCCTTCTCCAACTAATTCTTCTGTTCTTTCCCTAACTCTGTCAATAAGTATCCTACCATACACTTTTCCTATTACACTAAGAAGACAAATGCCCCTATGATTACCACACACTTCTTTTTCCATTTTTCCTTTGTACAAGGGAATAATTATACCTGACTTCCAATCCACCGGGACTCTACCTTCCTCCCTGGCCAATCTGCACATCTTCCAAATCCATTCTACTACTATCTCTCCCCCATGCTTCAGCATTTCACCACAAACTCCATCAATTCCTGGGGCTTTCCCCAATTTGACTTTCTTCATTGCTTCCACAACTTCTATCCTACTGATTTCTTCCTGTCTTCTCACCTCCTTCCTTCTTCCAGCCATTCCCCAGCCACTTATACTCGCATTCCTTCCATCCTTAATGTTCAACAATTCCTTAAAGTGTTCTCTCCATCTGCTCACATTTTTTCCCTTCTCCGTTAGTAATCTACCATTTTTATCTTTCACTCCCCTGCTAACTTCACTTCCACCCTGTCTTACTCTCTTCACCTCTTTCCAGAACATTTTCTTACAGTCCCTCCACTTTACACTCAAATTCCTTCCAAATTCCTCATCCACTCTCTTCTTACTCTCTCTTACTAATCTTTTCACCTCTCTCTTCCTTTCTACATATAACTCTTTCTTCTGCCTCACGACTTCTTCCACACCCCTATTTCTCATCCATTCATTGTATGCTTTCTTCTTTTGTGCCACAGCCTGTCTCACCTCGTCATTCTACCACACTGTTCCTTGCTCCCCATTTCGTCTTCTCTTCACCCCACACACTATATCACATGCTGCACATATTTCTTCTGTGAATATCCTGTACACACCTTCCACGTTCCCCATCTGCTCCAATTCATATTTACCAAATCGTTCCGCTACTTCTCTTATATTCTGCCATTTTCTCATCCTCTTGTAACCTTTCCACTCTCCTTGCAACTACTCCTCCTTCCCGTCCTTCCTTTCTTCTATTTCTCCATCTTGCTTGGATCTTGATACTGGCCACCACCAAGTAGTGGTCAGAAAGTCCACTCCCCCAACCTCTATAAGCTCTTGCTTTCATTACGCATCTTCACATCCTTTCATCCACACACACATAATCAGTCATTGCCTTCCACTCATTCAGTTCACCACCCACTCTTCTCATCACTCGTCATGTATACCTGTGAATCATTTTGTAACTGAAGAGAGTATTGGCTGTCACCAACCCCCTCCCGGCACAAGTGTCCCCTAACGCACTGCCATTCTCATCTATCTCAGCAGGCAAACCCCACTCACCAACTATTCCATCCACCTTCACATTGCCTACTTTACCATTCATATCACCGATCAAAAACACTCTCTACTTCCTTCCAAACTTTTCCATGCACACTTCCACATTTGTCCAGAACTCTTCTCTCACTCTGCTTGCACGATCTTGTGTTGGCGCACACACGCACACAATCGCCCACATTTGTATTCCAACATACAATCTTACCCACACAATCCTTGACCCAACTGATCCATACTTTCTTATGTTCTTCTTCCATCTTTTACTCACAACAATACACACTCCTCCTTTTGCCCTCTCATTCTCACCTACTCCTGCATATATACCCCATCCATACTCCCATTCTCTCACACTCTCTCCCATCCATTTAGTTTCATTTACTCCACATATATCCACTTTTGCACCCTCAAGCACCTGGATAATCTCTCTCTCTTTTACCTCATCATTCGCACCCCTTATATTCTATGTTGCGATCCGTACCATGTCCATTGTCCAGTCCTTGGTCGTCATCTCTTGGTCAGTCCTTGTCCTGATATGTATTTATATAGCATACGCATGTCTCCTCTTTTCCTTCTTTCCTGTAGTTTAGGTAGATTCAGTTTTTCTAGTCTTTCTTCGTAGCTTAGATCCCATAAGCTTGGTACCCACCTTGTAGCAGCCCTCTGAACTTTTTCAATCTTATCTATGTGTTTTTTGAGATGAGGACTCCAGACTACTGATGCACACTCCAGGGTTGATGTTATTATCTTCCTTAGCATGTCATCATTTATGTATGTGAATGATACTCTCATATTTGCAAGCAGTGTATACATGTTCCGTACCTTCTCACTGATGCGGCCAGCCGGAGATAGTCTGTTATTGATAAGCACACCTAGGTCTTTGTCTCTTTCTGATGTGTGTAGGGTTTTACATCCTAATTTATAATCCCAATCAGGTCTTTTTCCACTTTTACCAAACTTGATTACATGAAACATGTCTACATTGAATTCCATTTATCATATATTGCTTCATTCGTGAAGTTTATTTAATTCTTCTTGTAGCTCTTTACAAAAGTCTGCGTTAGTAATTCTCCTTTGTATTTTTGCATCATCATCAAACATATTTAGGTAGCTTTTATTTCCAATGTTGCTATCTGTGTCATTTATATACACTAAAAACATAATTCGTGCCAGCACGGAGCCCTGTGGAGCTCCACTAGTCACTTCCCTCCATGATGAGTAATTTCCCCTTAGTACTGTTTTTTTTTTTTTTTTTTTTTTTTTTTTTTTTTTGAGAAAATCTTGCATCCAACAATACAGTTTTCCTCAGATTCCTCCTTGATGGTACAGTTTCCATAAAAGTCTTTGGTGTGGTACTCTGTCAAATGCTTTCTTGAAATCTAAATAGATAGTGTCCACCCATCCTTCTCTTTCCTGAAATGTTTCTGTTACTCTGTCATAGTAGCTCAACAGATTAGTAACACACGATCTTCCCTTTCTGAAACCGAACTGTCTTTCTGTAATCATATTATGTTCTTATTGAGAAAGTGAAGTAGCACTGTGGTGTGAATGTGGATGTGATAGAAAGTGTTAGGTGTAATGCATTAAGATGGTTTGGCCATGTGGAGAGGATGGAGAGTGAGAGACTAACGAGGAAAGTGTATGCGAGTGAGGTGGAGGGAGGGCAGGGTGGGGAAGGCTGAGGATGAGATGGAGGGATGCAGTGGAGAGGTATATGGGAGAGGGGGGTGTGAGCTGGGGGCAAGTCAGTAAAGTGGCATTGGACAGGGCGATACGGAGGCAGTTTGTTTGTGGCCACTCTTTATGGGATTGAGGCATCTGGCACTAGATGGAGATGGATAGTTTACATCATTTAAGAGAGACAATGCTTGATACTACAAGGATATAATACAGAGAATGGTTAGATGAGATGGCTTGATACTACAAGGATAGAATACAGAGAATGGTTAGGTGGGATGTTACTGTTGAAAAAAAATTGCCCTGTACACTTATGGTTCTAAATTTAACTCCCATTGTGATATCTTCATAACACAGGGTAAGCAAAAACATCTTTACTGCAGTACCTTTCACATAACATGAAAACATAAGAGGACGACTGCATTAAACATGTCGACCAATGCTTAAGGTGTATTTGTACCGGTGTGACCACACTATTGATAGTATGCTTTAAAAAAGTTTGCACAATTCTGGATTTTACATTTGGTCCTTATCCTTAGGTATAATTATGGCATGGGTGCAGCAGTCTATTTTTTTCTAGGCTTACCCTCAGATTTTGTATTCATTTTATTTTCTGTGAAGTAAGGATTTTTTTATTTTCCCACAGTGACTTTGTAACTCAGTATATTAACCAAAAAAAAGACAGTAGAATATGATATTCAGTCTTTCTTCATATATGAAAAAATATTAAATAAGGTACTTAAAACTAACAACTCATTTGCAGAATACCACATTTGGGATATTTCTGAATACCATTACTTTGAAAACAGGAATTGCAGCAAGTTTTTGATAGTCTTTTGAAAACAAATAATGTGAATTATGGTAAGTTATGAAGCACCTGCTTTTGAATTGTTAAGCTGACCAGTCAGATCCCATGCCATGATGGTGGAGTCTGCAGTTGTAGCATGACACTTTGTTTAAAGCATATGACTACTGTATAAGTTGCTGTACTGCTTTAAAAATAGCCCTAAAACATATCCCACAAATCTTCAAACTTCATACTGAAAAATAGGTATGGATTGATGAAATTATTGATATATAGGTTAAAATATGCATATATTGTATATTGTATCAGTATTTATGCAAAATAGGAGTCTGGTAAAGCAAGTTGACAACCTAAAGGTGAAGCACTGTTATCTAACTTTAGCATGCTGTAATGCTGAAGACAGCTTTCTTATTAACATTCAAATTAAATACTTTTTTTTTTTTTTAATGATTCCAGATAATGAGGTTTGTATGAGGCTATACAGTGATAAAGTCTGTCGTATTGTTCAATTAAATGTGCCCATTTTGTATTTCTCGAGCTGACAAAACATAGGGCTGTTTTCACAGTCATCCCCAGCCAGCCCTCCAAGGCCTTCATTCAAAAGCTGGATTAGGGCTGTTCCCAAGTAATACTGGAACATTCTTTTGGAGGATAGAGGTTCCCCAACAAATGGTCCTGAAAGAAATAAGATAATAGAGTCATTTATCACTGTTTTTAAATCAGATAACCAATGTAATATTGCCCAGATACCAGTAATTGTACACCCAGTCAAGAGACTACCTCATGTTTATACACCTTTAAGAGACTTCAATGTACAGTACCAAAATACAGTCAACTCATCGCTGTTTACTTCAGAGCCTGTTAGAGACCCCACAACAGACAAACCTGAAAGAAGTAAAGGAATCATTGTCTGTTGCATATTTTCATCAGAATGTTTTATATCAGATGCCTGATGTAATACTGCTAGTATAACTAACACACTTCATATAAAAAATGCCTCATGTCCCTGTACTTTTATTATACTGTATTTGGTAATAAACCAAACCAGTTTGTCACTCACTAGACATTATTATATATTGGTTACATCTCCTTAGCTATTTTCATTATGCCTTTCTTAAAACACTCAGGATACATCACATTTCAGCTTGAAGACCAATGTTTCAAGTAGGCGTGTGGTGAGGTTGCCATTACTTAAACCCCTTTATTCCAAGGACATCATTTAGTTTTTATTTTTGCTGATGAATTTCTTCACTTCTAAATATAATAGTAAGAGGTATGTGAAGTGGATTTTCCAACCTAACCATTTACCACAGTCATCATCCAGGAATTTATAAGTATTCTTGATGTATAGAAGATGCTGCTTGAGGTCTCTCTTCTGTCCAAGAGTTTACCACAACCATGTTTAGGCAGCCCAGAACTACCAACCCTACTGCATCAATACAGGCAAATTTCCTCATGTTAGTAAATTCCCCAAGACCATTCAGAGTGACTGTGGAATCCAAAGTGCTTTTGGTTCAGGCCTGAGCATACCAAAAGGTTGGGGACAACTGTGAAAACTCCATGGTTTCATACCTCCTCAAATAAAGGATTGGATGTGAAGAAAGTCACTGGTTTCAGCACATATAAAATTGTGACATCAACATAATGGATGGTGGGAAGCAGAACTGCAGCAGTCCCTTACTTAAATCATGTTCCTTCTCTAGTGTAGGATTGTCTCCATACCCAGAAAAGCACTGGACAAGCCACAGGAGAGCTCCATTTAGTGAAAGATGAAAATTTTATCATGAGGAGTTTCAATTCTATTTTTAAAGGCTCCAACATGCTTGCATGCATCAACCTTGGTCACCTAATGGCAGTTCTCCATGCCACTTGATCTCTAGCAGCCTCCCTATTCAGTCCCTTATCCCTGAGATTGTGCTCAGTGACCTCATCCCAGGTCTTTTTCAGTCTACCTCTTGCAACCCTACCCTTAACGTTAACACTTCTCACTTTCTTCACCCAACTGTCATCCCCCATCCTCTCCACATGGCTAAACCACCTCAATCTACCCCTCCTCATCACAATACCAATGCACTCCTGTCCCATCCTGCCTCTTAACTCTTCCATCGTAAACGTAACTTCCCCAGGCCTCACACTCAAGAACGCACTGTACATCCACTAATCATTGTCATTTCTGTATGTTTGAGCCTGTGAATAACCTCTTCCTTTATTGCCCAGGTCTCACTACTATACAGCATTACACTTCTAACACCTGCCATGTACAAAGATCGTTTAGCACGGAGGGAGAGCCCTGTCAGTGTCAGGAGAGGCAACAGCTCCCTAAACTTTCTCTAACAACTCCCACTCTAGCCACAGAGCTAGCTCCAGCCCCACCTCTAACACAACATTTTTTCAGATAACAAAACTCTTCCACACGCTTGAGAAACCCACCAACAAGATAGATCCTTTCACTTCTGACAGTCTCCACATGCTCTCCCTAACACACTACATGCATCAAATCAGCATTATATCACAGTCTACCTCTAATACCACTACATCCTTTGTGCACCTGCTTATCACAAACACTGCACAAGATGGAACTACTTCCCATGCCTCTGTGGCAAATTGCACTTGGCCACTGTCCCTCTTCTTTGACAGTACTGCCACCAGCTCTAGATACCATCACCTTTGTTTTATCTGCATTTACTCTGAAGCCCTTGTGCTCCATACCATCTCTCCACTTCCCAGATCTTTCCCCTGTCTCCTATTCATTCTCTGTAATCAACAACAAATCATCAGCATACAACATCTCCCAAGGGAATCCATTTCTGAATTAACATGAGAGGGCTTCCAGTACCATGATAAACAACAAGAGGCTCAAGACTGACTCCTGATGCACACCATCATTGATAGAAAACTCATCACTCAAATCACTTCACTCCTACCTGGGTGCAAGCACCCACATACATGGCCATAGCCATAGTTGTATAATTTATTTATGACACCCAGATTCTCTGGAAATAACATTTATGTAACTAAAGAGCACCAGTTTAGGTTTGTTATTGATGTCGGTGGTCGCATCATATGGGGGGCAAGTTAGTTCAAACCTGAAATTCACTTTCCCCAAAATTAGTTTGGCTAAGGTTAGATTACATTAGATTAGGTTAGGTTAAGTTGTGTTAGGTTAGGTTGTCATATTAGGTTTGAGTAGAAGCTCAGTGGACAGGCTCTACACTGACCTTTATACAGTGATCCCTTGGTTATAGCAGTTTCCGTTATTACCACTAGATGAAAATCTGCATTCCTGCCGTTATCATGCATTTTTTGGCCAAAAGGCATGTTATTGTGCATGTGAGTTGCTTTCTTCTGACAGTAGTGGTGCGGAATCTGGTTTCTACTGGCATTCAGGAATTCAAAGATGAGGCCCTACCAAAGGAGTTAATCCCAGAAGCTGGAGACCACTAACTCTCCACCCCTAAGCCCCAAGCCCATCTCAGGTCCCTATATGACATGTGTTTCATCCTTATTGTGCCCATTTCTTCACTCAGTTAACCTAATCATGCCTGTGTGCATTTCTGATACCATAACAATATGTGTGTATATAGTGGATCAAAATTGTTGTTAAAGGAAAAAGTTGGGTAAAATGGGGAGCCTGGTACCAGTTAGGATAAATCCCATAGATTCTGTGCTCTTGTCATCACGCAGTTTTGTTATAATTATCACACACAAGGTGCGGTATCAGTTATGCATTATAACCAGGGGATCACCATATTTATTTTTGGCATATTAAAGAAAAGAAATGTCTCTAAATATTTGTTTGTCTTTGAATCTTCCCACAACACATCCCACTGTCTTGCATTACATCATTTGGGAACTGCTACTTGAAGGTGATAAGGAAGAGATTGATGTAAAAAAAAAGAAAAAAAAAAAAAAAAGGCCAGTTCACAAATATACAGTTCTACTATTTTTAATTACCCTACGCAGATTTAAAAGTTTTAGCTGGGTAGTTGTTGCCATACATTTTTATACCATCTCCTTGAACCCTTTATTGTTTGCCATGGTGCTTGAAGCTCACTCATGTGATTTTAGAAGTCCTCCCATGCATGATGTTGTATGATGATGACTTGGTACTGACTACAGAGAATGAAAGGGAGGCAGAGGAAAGAGTTAGAAAATGGAGAGACAGAATGGGGCACAATCGTCTGAGAGTATGGTAAATGCGGATAAAACAAAAGTTATGATATCATGGGCTGGTGATGATATTGTCAAAGGAGAGGGAATGTGGCCATGTGCAGTTAGTCACAAGGGTGTGAGAAGTAACTCCATCTTCTGCATAGTTTGTGATAAGTGGGTGAATGAAAGATGCAGTGGCTATTAGAGGCAGACTGTGAGATAATGCTGGTTTCATGTGTGTAGGGGAGAGCATGTAGAGATTGTCAGGTGAAGGACTGATCTTGCTAATGAGTCTCTTGAATGTGTGGAAGAGTTTTGTCATTTGAGGACAGGTTATTTGCTAGAGGTGAGGCTGAAGTTAGCTTTGTGGCCAGGATAAGGAGTGGTTGGAGAAAGTTCAGGGGGCTATTGCCTCTCCTGACATCGAGAGGGCTCTCCCTCTGTGGCAAGGGATCTTTGTATGTAGCATGCATCAGGAGTGTAATGGTGTATGTTAGTGAGATCTGGGCAGTAAAGGGAGAGGATATTCTTAGTCTCAAATGTACATAAATGATTAGATGGACATGTAGTGCATTCCTGAATGCAAGACCTGTGGGGGTAGAATTGCAATTGAAGAGTTGAGAGGAAGGATGGGACTGGAGTGTACTGGTGTAGTCATGAAGAGGAGTAGATTGAGATAGTTTGAGCATGTTAAGAGAATGGAGGATGACAATTGGGTGTGGAAAATGAGAAGTGGAAAATAAATGGCTGTGAGAGGCAGACCAAAAAAGACCTGGAACAAGGTCAAAAGGGACCGAATAGGGAGGCTGCCAGGGATTGATCAGAGTGGAGGGCAACCATTAGGCGACCAAGGCTGATGCATAGAAGCATGATGGAGCCATTATAAATTATATGAAAAGATGTGAAAAAGTTTGTGTAAGGAGGGAGGGATGGAAAAGAAATGAGATTGTTAGATGAGAGCAGCTGAATGTAGTTAGAAAGTACAGTTCGTAGCTGCACTTGTGGTTCAGCATTTTTCATTTTGCTTTAATTTATTGTACTGTCTACCTAGTGATCTAAAAGTATTCGAGGAATCACTTGAGACCACTCAGGTAATGCATACTCAGAGTCATTTAAGGGTTAACCATAATGTGTACTGTTATTAATTTGGTTCTGTGATGCTCAGTGTTCCATCAGATTCTTATACATTAGTACATAACACTATATTACATTCCAGCACTGTCATTTAGTGGGTCAGTGATACTTAAATAACTAGAATACTTGTCTCTTGTATAGTAGATACTGTACAAAGTTTTTCCATCAAAAAATATCATTGTAGATGTTTACTCAATGTAATCATGGTGAGTCAGATTATCTCAAGTTAAAGATGCCTTACATGTTATTTACTGGTACTAATCTCATTTCTTTTTCTGTGCAGGCACTGCCATATGTCTGCCTCCTCATTGTCATGCTCTTCTTCATCTATGCAATTATCGGCATGCAGGTTAGTTCTCTCCTGTTCATAGTTGACACTGTAGACAGTCATATAGCAACTTTCTTTTCATTAATGACCAGTCAGAATGATACATTATCCTGCATAGTAGACATATGGAAACATAAGAAATAATTTACATGATCCAGTATTCTGTTATAATATTAATCATGTGCCATGTGTTCATCAAACTGATTTATCAGTATGTCAGTATCCAGTGCTGTGTTATACAGTCGGCCCTTACTAAGCAAACATAATAATTTCAGTTGTATTTTGCATGTGATAATAATGTATGGGAAATGATACAGTTACTTAATAAAGATACAACTGGTTCCAGCTTCCCATGAGATTTAACCTTTAGACTTGTGTGCCCGGCCTAAACGTACTTTGATAAATTATTACAAATTTTACCAAAAAAAAAGAACCAATACAGGCCCAAATTGGTATAAAAATAAGCACAGTGAAGCAGCACAATTATGTATGGGGCAACCAGAGCAAAATTAGAAACCCTAAGCAAACAAATTATGCTTGAGAAAAGTAGTATATATTTGGAAAGATTTGGGATGTGTGTAGAAATGAGACTTTCCAGCTTAATCATTGTTGTGCTTCGCAAAGTAATATGACAGGTCACTGGTTGTATTCTCATTTTTTCCTAAGATGTGTTTCTGCCCATACCAGTTTTTAAGCCGGAGATATTTTTCAATATATCAGTGTCTGCACAGGTTTATCCCACCGCACTGTGGGTAATCTGTGATCAGTAAATCAGTGTTTAGTTAGGGTTGGCTGTGCATTACATTAAAAAATATCTACTGTATAATGCCGGAATGCCTTATAAGTCATGCTTCTCTGATGTTTCAGTTTACATTTGATTAACGTAGAGTCACTGGTACATGATGTATTATATCAGTCAGCAGAATATATCACAGTACTGTATTTTACACTTTAACTCTTTCATGCAGTATGACCTGATTTGTATCACTAATTACCTCTCAAAGATGCACAGTGATGAGAAATGGGTCATAGAGAAATATCTCTTAAATTGGCATATGGACATAATTCAAGTTACAAACTTACCCCCTGAAGTTGCATTCTGATACAAATTGCACTATGAAACTTGGGAAAATAATTTTTTATTGACAAGTCACTCATCTGGCTGTCAGGCCTACTCTAGCCAGGGGAGCATTGTGTACAGAACAGTCGAACCAAAATATTATGGCCATGTGTGAAAGGGTTAATTTAAAATACTTCTGTGATAAATGTTTGTTTTAGTATACCTGTCAGTATACTTGTCAGAATACGAGTTATGGTGTAACTTTTTTTTTTTTTTTCCTATTGTACAGTAGAGTCATGATTTATTGCAGTTTGGAGCATCAATTTTTGTACCTGACGACTACCATGATCACCTTGCGATATACGAATTGTTGCCATATGGTGTGATGTTTTTATTTTTTCTTGCAAAAGCTGAATGCTATTGTCTCCCATCATTCCACATGGATGCCTCTCTATATGAGTTTATGCAAGAGAGTGCAGATAACACTAGGAAGCCCAGTATCCACACATACAGGCATAAAATGTATATTTGTGAGAATTAAGGTAACTCCTACAGTGATTTGTTTTTGAGTCTACTAACTACACTCAGCAAACAAAATTAGGTTCTAGCTACTCAGTGTGAGTGGGAAGTTCTTTGTGAGAAAGCTTGTAGAATTACTGACTAGATCCTGTCAGTTCTACCCCACTTATTTAAGAAAATACTGTACTTGTATCATGCCTCACTATGTGGCATCAGACAGCAAAATAATTGTGAAATACAGTACCACCTACTATCTAGCCAGAAACAATCATCTCGTTGCAAAAAAACACCTAGAAAAGTTTACTGGTTTGAAATGTCATCTTACCAGTACCTGGATGTGGCTTTTGCCTTGATCCATGTGATTGAGTCCATTCTTCGTTGACAGGCAGCATTATTTTCTTAAATGGCAAAGAGTGGGCATCATTGTTCATGTTGTTATTGTTATTGTTGTTGTTGTT
This sequence comes from Coenobita brevimanus, assembly GCF_032717465.1. NCBI lineage: Eukaryota > Metazoa > Arthropoda > Malacostraca > Decapoda > Coenobitidae > Coenobita > Coenobita brevimanus. The sequence continues at coordinate 37,069,997 of NC_136982.1, forward strand.
GTTTTTGCATGTTTAGGTACAATGGAAGATACCATAATTTTCATCTTAAAGTACCAAAAGGATAATATATAATACTGCATGCCCTCATTTTATGATGAGGGTGTTTTTGAAAAAAAAATCCATTGCATAAAAACTTATCACATCAATTATAACTTGGGTTCAGTGGGTTATGTTTTTGGCCAAGGGTCACTCACCCAACAAACACTAAAAACAAGTTTCCAACTCACCTAAAATGTTTAGTATTTTATTTCAGTGCACTTCAAATACTGTATAAGGCACTATAACACTCGTCCCTCATTTTTCTAGCAAGAATTGTTCCAGGTGCAGGTTCTCTGGAATCAGGGACTGACCTTATCACACTACACTGTGCCTTGCTCCCCCATTGCTTGACAGAAATGCATCCGCTCCATCTTCGTTGTTGAGTTCGGCCCAGTTTCCTGGACCTGTGACCATCTGATAAAACTCAAGGTCACACTTACAAGTGGCTTTCTTTACCAGCCTTGTCATTGTAGACAATGTCTGATAGGAACAAACTGGCCTATAGCAGTTATTCTTTGTTCTTATATTCCAATATACAATTTACCTCTAAACTTGTAATATAAAGTATAATTTGCCTCGTCAAAATTCATGCAACAGCTGATAAGCGAAAGGGGGAAAAAAATTGGTAAATATGTGCTGTACAGTACTAGTGTACCCCGATATGCGATGGGTATGTGTACCCATGACAGTCGTTGGATATCAGTTTTGTTGGATTTTGAAGCAGTTCTTCCAATGAGTTTCTCGAGAAATAGAGAAGGTGTTCCAGCCTGCACGCAAAACTCACAGATAGGTAATCTACCAAAAAAGGACAGAAAATGAAACTGATGATATTTATGCAAAATACAGTACAGTGAATGTCTATAGCACTTATTTACACCAAAAGTACCATGCTTATGTGCTCGTATGGTAGCAACTTTACGCAGTTGAGTATCATGCATGTCCTGTAAATGCAGGGATGTGGTTTTCCATTATAAAACCTCACATTGACAAACCACAACTTTATAGTATCAGTATCTTCTCTCTTCCTCTCCATTTTTCTGCCACATTTCCTCTTTCTTTTTTTCTCCTGCTGTCTTCCTCTCCATTTTTCTCCCATATTTCCTTTTCTTTTTTTTCCTCCCTTCCTCTTACATTTCCTCCCTCTGGTTCTTCCATTCCTCTCACTTGTTCTTTTTTGAGTCAGAAAAAAAGGAAGTACAACAGAAGTTTGTGTCCCTCACCCTCATATTGTTTGCCGAGACAGTGTTTAAACAAGCAAATGTAGGTAATTTTGGCCTCTGTGCCACTTTTGTAAGGACTGCTACTTAGTTTCTCTCTCTCTCTCTCTCTCTCACAGCAGACCCCCAGCAGTGGAAGCTCAAGTTGAATGATATATATATATATATATATATATATATATATATATATTTTTTTATGATTATGGATGGTGATGTAAAGGAAATCCATGCATGCTCATCCCTTGTACTGTATAATGATTCTTTTTGTTTGTTTTTAATGTTGAAAATACATAAAGTATACCTCGTGAATTCCAAAATGCCGAAGGTCAGATAATTGGAAGAGCAAAGCACAGTTATTGTGGTTATGTCCCCTTTTCTGTATTGTTGAAAAAGTGAATACCTGTATTACAACAGTGAAAATTTTGTTTGGTAAACTCATAATTTAACTTATATAGATGTATCCTTTGCAGGCTAGCTTGGATGATGCCGAAAAAGATAGATTTTGGAATGGCTTGATACATGTTATAAATGATATTGCACATGATGAAATTGTAGTTTTGGGAGGGGACTTATTGATCCTGTGGGTGAAGGAGCTCAAAGATATGAAAAGGTACACTCATGATCACTAATTTCTGCTCAGGAGTGCCCCTTTTCTATTCCTATATACCCAGGGAGGACGGGAGGGGGGGGGGGCAAAATGAGCTCCACTCTCCTCTACCCCAGCTCCCAACCCTCCCCCATACCCCTACCCAACCCAACCCCTCACTAGTCATTCTTAACTGGCAGTTACATTTCAAGCTAACCTCATACTTTACACTCATAGTCACATTACTACGACTAATAATAATAATCTGGCCTTTTGTTTCTCAAAAGCACCAGTTCTTCCTTTGGGAATTCACTAGCGCTCGACACTCATACATTATTTTTACAATTATAAGAATTGTGACATTTCTTGTATATAATGCAAGCTACATCATATATACATGAAAGTGGCAATAATTAAACCCTATAATCATCAGTCATAGTACCTCTCTCCAGGTCATAGCATTTTGAAAAAAGAAAGGCTTTCAGCTGTCTCTTAAAGGATTCAACAGTAGAGAGTTGTCTTATGGACAATGGCGATCTGTCATATAATCTAGGGGCTCTTTACACAAAAGAACGATCAGAGAAAGATGACTGGTGAATGGCTCATGGTTCATCAAGACGCAAGGAATCATCTTCACTGCTTAACATCACACCCGGGCATGCTGATGGGAGTTTTAATAATTCAGCAAGATACTCCGGTTCACCAAACTTAAGAACCTTGAATGTAATAAGACACAGTTTAAATTCAATTCTAGCCTTTACTGGTAACCAATGCAACTCAGTTAGAAATGGGGTAGTTGAGGTTCTCGGGGGGAGACCAAAGATAAGTCTTGCAGCCCTGTTCAACACAGACTGAACTTTTGTTAGTATATTATTTGGAAGACCAACCCACAGTCAATTACAATAATCAACACGAGACAAGACCACTGGATGGACCAATGTTAAGAGGCACCTTCTATTCAGGAATTTTCTCACAGAGTACAGATTTCTGATATGCAAGTTACACCCTCTTACAACCTGATTAATATGTTCTTTGTAATTTAACCTAGAATTAAAATAAACACCCAGATTTCGAACAGAACTGACTGGGTGAAGCTGTGACACGCCAATGTTCAAAGCCAGGGCATTGTCAGTGTCATCACCCTTTCTGTTACCTCTGATGATGATGATCTCAGTTTTACCATCATTCAGCTTCAGTTTCCTCTTAGCCATCCAAATCTTAATATCAGACATTAGAGATTCAAACTTTGTCTTTGTATCGTTGATATTTGACATCTTAACATAGAACTGGGTGTCATCAGCATAAAAATGATAGGACACATCATGAGCATCAAGTAGAGACAATAAACAACTTGTGTAGATAGTAAATAGAATTGGACCCAAAACTGATCCTTGAGGGACTCCAAATAGAAGGGGAGCAGAATCAGAGCTAGCGTAATCAACAACCACTCTCTGAGATCTGTCTGACAGATACGACTTAAGGAGCAAAAGGGCACTATCACGAATGCCATAAAAATACAGATCATCCAACAATAGTTTATGATCTACTGTATCAAATGCTGCAGACAGATCCAACAGAACTAGAAGAGAGAACATCCCACTACAAGTGTTTGCCACCAAGTCACTCTGAATCCTTGTCAGTGCAGTTTCAGTTGAATGGTATTTTCTGTATGCTGATTGAACAACAGGAACAACTCTGTTGTGTTCCAGTAGTGGTATGAGTTGATCGAATATGGCCCGCTCAATAATCTTGGATAAAAAAGACAGGTAAGAGACGGGACGATTTGTCATGCTCTCGACATCAAGGCCAGGTTTCTTAATTAAGGGCCTAAGCAAAGCACGTTTCTCAGATTGCACAAAATTACTTTCTAAGAAGCATCTATTTATTATGTTGCAGATAAAGGCTGCAGCATGCTCATACACATCAGGTAGTTGTGACATGTTACATGGATCGAGTGAGCAAAATGTTTTATTAAGTTCTCTGATATAATACATCCAGCGGATGAAATGTTGAAAGCAAATGATCCCCGGTGCACCGTGGCTGGAAGTCGACTGAGTACGCTTCACTAGGAGAACTGCTGTCTAAATCACTTCTTATGCGAGATATCTTACTTGTAAAAAATGAAGCAAAATCAGAAGCCAATTGGGTATCAGATGCAGAAGTTGATTTAACAATTACATTCCTCCGACCAACCAAATTGTTCACAACTGCAGACAGTTTTTTTTTTTTATCACCACCACATGAATCAACTTTGTTTCGATAATTCCTAGCCTTTTGGGCTTTTACAGTGTGAACGACTGCTCTTCTCGCAAAAACATAACGCAAATGAGGTACTTTGGTCCGCTGCAAGTGCCACTCATGTTCTGCACAAAGAATTAATGGATGGACCATGCCACGGAGAATCATCACGTACAGTGATTGTTTTTACTACCTCAGGACAATAATGGTCAAAAATTGACCTAAGCTCTTTGTTGTAAATATCAACCAACTCATCAGAAGAAAGACTGGAAGAATCAATGGAGTTTAAACGTTGATCAGTTTCAACATGCATCAACTGGCGGTCAACATTCCTGTAATTTCTGAACCTGATGACCTTTTTATATGAAGGGGATTTCGGGACATCAAAACTAAGAGTGATCAGAGCATGATCAGAGATGAGGGGGTCAAATGAGTCAACCTCCACATCTGATATGCGTCTGCAACCAACAGGGGACAAGATCAAGTCAAGGACATGTCCTGAGACATGAGTTGGATTGCTCACATGATTGAAAAAATTGTTCTGGGTGATCAACTCAAGGAATTCTAAAGAAAATGGTTTTGATTCTGGACTGTCAACCCAATAATTGAAATCACCACAAACAAGAAGTCCTCCAGGTTTAAGAGAAAACCCTTCAAGAAACTGCCCAAACTCCTCCATAAAACCTCGATCTCTGCCCGGATGACCCGGTTGATAGACAATTGCAATTCTAATCATATTCTGATGGAAATTTATTAATACTTCCATAAATTCAAATGAAGATGGGGTCAGGTCTGAGTCAATGAGAGAAACGTTTGCAAGTGCTGCTGAGTAGATGAGTGCTACGCCTCCTCCAGGATAGTCAGCAGCAGGCCTGGGAATACTAATTATAGAATGTGTCTTAGGCAAAGCATTACGAATAATATTGATATCAGACTCATACAACCAGGTTTCAGTCAAGCACAAAATGTCAAGCTCATACTGATTTAGAGTTTCATTAATATAGTCTGTCTTATTATGGATAGAACGAATATTTAAAAGACCCATCCTTAACTGGTTCAAGAGCGACGTAGTCAGTTTTTTTGAATGGTCAAAATTGGTGTTTTCAATCAATCTATTCCTATGAGAAATCATAATTGGACAGTCTCTACTTGATGCAAAATGGGCAACCAACTGTGAATTTGAATTAGCATCTTGATGTCTTAAAGAAGAGCAGTTGATGCATTTGGGAGAATTTCTGTTACTACAATCCTTAGATTTATGGGTTCCAGCACAAAAAACGCATTTAGGGTCATCATTTTTCCTAGAACATCTCTCAAATGTATGACCAAAGCCATGACAGTGATGACACTGTGTAACCCAGAATCTATCGAATGTGTGGCATCTTGTAAGATCCACATAGATGTAATTCCCCAGTTCAACAATGGAGGATCTCACCTCTGGTGACATCTTCAAGACAGCAGTTTTGGTGTCATTCCTTGTTCTTGTGAAGAGAAGGTTGAGGGTACAACCTCGATCAACGAGCATCTTAATTTTACTGTTTTTTCTCAGAATGTTTGGGATGATGTCAGAGTCACCCAAGGAAGAGGAAAGGCCTGTCACAGTCATTTTAGGCAACATTTTCTCTGGCTCTGATATGCAAAAAGTGCCCTCAGAGCCAAAATGATCACTCATCACCCCAGTTGCCTCACCTTTGGCCTCAGCTGACGGACGCTTCATTACCAACCCACCAGCCTTGGTCTTAAGACAGCTATCAACCGGTACCGAGTGAAGTACACCTCTGATGTCTTCTGGTCCCATCTGTTTTCTCAGGGCATCAGCACCACTCTTTGGTGTCACAGTCAGTACATGCTGACTATGAATGGCATTTTTCTGGCCATGAGGACTGATCTCAATCACGCCCCCAGGCAGATCCTTCCCTTCTCCCATGAGAGACCTGCGAACAGCATCTGCAAATGACTTGGCCTGATCTTGCGTGACTACCATGGGCGATGAGACCATGGTCTTTAGTGCCTCCAGTCTATTTGAAACGTCTCTAATTGCCTGAAAGATTGGCCCAATAACTTTATCTTCAAACTCCTTCTTCGTACTACTTCCCCCACCAGCCAAGACCTCATCCACTGGTGCAACACATTGGCTACACACCCAGCGAAAGCCCAGCTGGTGGCTCTTCTTCATAAATGGATAGTCATCTGCGTCCAAATTTTCACAAGCTATATGAATCCACTCACTGCAGTAGGCGCACTTCAGTGCTTGTGCACTTTTTGCTACAGACCCACTGCAGCGAGGGCACTGGTGTTGTTTGCTCATGATAAAGAACAAATAACAAAACAAAATGACAACAACAGCAAAAAGTATATACAATACTACCTGGGATAAACCCGGGTAGCGCCGGCCCCGTTTGTGTCACCCTAATTTAGGAGAAAAAAAGAAAACCAAAAAAAACACAAAGAACAGAAATGGAAAAAAAAACAAGGTGTCCATGAGGTCACCACGAGCTGGTGGGGTACAACTTGACTACCCTTCTAGGAAAGGTAACCCAAACCGAGGTGCCACAAAAGTGCTGAGATGGTATTGACAACTTTTCCCAATTCGAGCTTTATGGCGGCAGCAAATATGTCACTCATTGGTTACGATACTGCCACTGCACAAACATAAAACACTAGGATATGTAAAAAGTATATAATATAACTCTGAACACATTGCAGCAAGAAATGAATGCACTATATTGTTGACAATAAAATAAAAACTTTAACAGTGGCCATCCCAGGCCTGATGCATTGGGTGCTTGCATGAGCTTGCGTGTGTGCTTGTCTGAGTCTGCGTGTTTCGGTATGTCTATGTCCGCGTGTTTCGGTATGTCTATGTCTGTGTGTTTCAGTGTGTGTGTGTGTGTGTGTGTGTGTGTGTGTGTGTGTGTGTTTGTGTGTGTGTGAGTGAGTATTTACCTAATTGTATTTACCTAGTTGTGATATACAGGAAATGAGCTACAATCTTGGGGTCCCATCTCTGTTTCTCAGTAAGTCATATTTAGTTTTAAACTCGTTTAAGTTGTTTGACTGGATGATCTCTTTGTCCAGGCTATTCCAAAGGTCTGTACATCTATAAGGAAAACTATATTTCTTGATATCCTTCAAGCAGCCTGGCTTCTTCAATTTCATTCCATGATCTCTTGTTACTCTCTTATCCCATAAAAACAGATCTTTCTCAATTTTGTCTACTCCCGTCATGTTCCTGAACACTGCAATTATGTCGCCCCTCTTTCTCTTTTCCCCTAAGGAAGGCAAATCCAGCTTTTCCAACCTCTCTCTGTATGACAGATCTGCCAGACTGGGGACCATCATAGTTGCTGTTCTTTGTATTCTCTCAATCTTGTTTATGTCTTTCTTGTTGTGTGGGGAGTTTGTGTGTGTGTGTGTGTGTGTGTGTGTGTGTGTGTGTGTGTGTGTGTGTGTGTGTGTGTGTTTGTATATATTTACCTAGTTGTATTTACCTAGTTGTGATATACAGGAAATGATTTACGCTCTTGGGGTCCCGTCTCTGTTTCTCGAAAAGTCAGATTTTGCTTTGAACTCGTTTAAGTTTTTAGACTGGACAAACTCTTTGTCCAGGCTATTCCACAGGTTGTGCATCCATATGGAAAGCTGTATTTCTTGATATCCTTCAAGCAACATGGCTTTTTCAGATTCATTCTGTGACCTCTTGTTACTCTCCCATCCCAAATAAACAGATCTTTTCTGTCAACTTTATATACTTCCATCATAGCCCTGAACACCGCAATCCAGAGGCTGTTGAAGAGAAGAGGAGGACAGCATGGGGGCCAAACCACCGCAAATCCCCCTGGCCCCTCACGGGGCTCGAGTACTTGGGAGTGGCTTCGGTCGCCCGGGCAAATACCACATCTCCCAACACAGCACACACAACAACACCGTTTTTTCTACACCGAGAAATGACTCCCCGGCTGTCATTCCTTGATGACTTCTTCTAGCCAGGGACATTGAGAGCAATCCAGGACCCACCAACAAAGACATATGTCCAACATGCTCAAAACCTATCACATAGAGCCGACAGACAAAGGGTTCAGTTCAGTGCAACTCCTGCATGAACTGGACCCATTACACCTGCACAACACTTGCATCCAGAAAACATTACACAAACACCTGGACCTGCTCCTTATGCTCCTTCCCCCCACCCATCAACCTCCATTCCAATCCTACTCCTACTTCCTTCACACCTCCACAGCCAAACCCACCAACCCTTCCCACACCATCCATTCCCCCAACTCCTCCCATTCCAACCCATCCTATTCCACCTCAACCCTTACCTCCATCACAACCTCCTCCTACCCCTTCCACTCCACTCACACCACCTCCCCCCCATGCTGCAGCAGCCAACACACATCGCACACACAACATAAACATCCTTCAGTTAAACATAGATGGCATAAACACCAAAATACATGAACTCACACAGTTCATCAAACAACAGAACATACACATTGCCATCTTACAAGAAACAAAACTACACAGAGCACAGAAAACACCAACATTTCATAACTTCACCACCATTCGACAAGACCGGGCCGACGGTGGTGGCAGTGGACTCATCACCCTGGTACACAAATCCATCAACTTTGCAGATACCAGTGCACACACAAAGTCACTTCTCCCCCCACATGACACCACAACAGAAATACAATCAGTAAAAATACACACTGGTAACAAATCACACATAACAATCGCTAACACATACATTCCCCCCCAATTGTCCCCCACAGTGCCACACAATTACTCTCCACAGATACACCACATCACTAACATACCCAACATCATCCTGGGTGGTGATTTCAACGCCAAGTCATCGGCCTGGCATGTCAACAACCCTTACACAGACAGAGGGCTGGTACTACAATCCCAGGCAGATCATCTTTTCATACTGAACAGTGTAGACCAACATACCCATATCCCACAATGAGCCCTCTTCCTCCCATCATCTCCAGACATCATCTTCTGCTCCCCAAACCTCGCCCCCACTACATCATGGAGAGTAGTCAAAACCCTAGGTTCTGATCACCTCCCCTCATCATCACTACCAAAACCAGAATCACTCCAGCTGGCCACAAACACACATACACTAATTATAAGAGAGCCAACTGGGAGGCCTTTGTAACTGAAACAGAACAACATTTCGAAACACTAAACAATACTCCCATCACAAACATCAACACCGCTGTGCACACTTTCAATACAGTCATACAAAATGCAGACAAAAGACACATCCCTAGAGGCAACAGAAAGAGACACAACCCCAACTTCACACCAGAAATTTAAGGCCTCATCAGACAACGGGACACACACTGCGACACTCCCAAACACCCCATACACAAGACACCATGCAACAAATACAAGAACTCAACACTCAGATAAACAATAAAATATCAGAACAGCAAACTCTAAACTGGAAAAATTACCTCCAAACACTTGACCACAAAACAAACATCAGCAAACTCAACAAAACACTAAAAAGCATCACACTTTCCAACAGCAACACCACACAATCACACGCTGCCATCACAACAATAGACACTATACCCTCAAACAAACAACAAGCAAACACTGTCATGAATCACTTTTCACAAGTCAGCCATCTAACCCCCCATCCCGAAGACCGACATATCATCAGATGTAAGAGACAGTTCCCCACGGACCCAGACTACGCACCTTTCACTTACAACCAGACGAAGCACATCATTAACAACCTCAAGCACTCATCTGCCTGTGGACCAGACAACATAAACAACATTCACCTTAAACACCAAGGACCACAAGGCATACAAGCACTCACCAACATATCAAACTACAGCTACTCTCACAACATAATACCCAGCATCTGGAAGCATGGTAATATCATCACTATCCCTAATCCCAACAAAGACCTCACGTTACCCTCCTCACATCGCCCCATCACACTCCTCTGCACCCCCTCTAGTCACTGAACGACTGATACTACAACTAGTCACACCTCACATGCCCCTAGCCCAGTCACAACATGGCTTTAGGCCACTACACTCCACAAACACCCTTCTTACAGACCTCACACAGAGAGTTTTCGATGGCATGAATTCAGCTAGGCCACCACACAGAACACTCCTAGTCACACTAGACCTTAGCAGAGCTTTTGATGCCATCCCCCACCACAACCTCACAAACAAAATACTCAACACAAACATGCACAATAACACAAAAAGATAGCTGGCAAACTACTTAGCAAGCAGATGTGCACATGTAACATTTGCTGGTCAGTCTTCTAACATCAGAAACTTCACAAACTGCATCCCCCAAGGATCTGTTTTGTCCCCTACACTCTTTAATCTATACATGCACTACGTACTCACACCCCACACACCACAGATACACATAGCTTCCTATGCAGTTGATATAACACTTACATATACGCACCAAAACGCAAACATAGATGCACACATCATTCAACCTTACCTCAACACACTACAGGAATGGTTCACCACAAACAGGCTCAAAATAGCCCCAGCCAAATCCGCAGTGACTCTTCTCACAAACTGGACAGCAGAACACAGTCACATCCCACATCTTACCATAAACAACACTCCCCTACCCCCCCCCCAAAAAAATCCTTGGTGCAACATACAATACATCAGTGTCATTTAAACAACACATCAGAAACATTAAAAATAAATTAACACCAAGACTCAATGCTTTGATGTCATTTGCCCATACAGCATTCGGACACAACAAAGAAACCACCACCACAGTATACAAACAATACATACGTTCAGTGATGAATTATGCAAGCCCTGCTTGGGCTTCTAACCTGACAAAAACACACTACAACACTCTACTGACCATACAGAACAAGGCCCTAAAAGTAATCACAGGCTGCACAGCAACTACACCCACAAACCACCTACATCAAGAAACCAAAGTCCTCAAAGTCAAGGATCACCTAGACCTGAGAGACACCCAGTTTCTTGCTGCAGCCTCCACAAACCCACAACATCCATTACAATACATGGCAGCACATCCACCCACACCAAGGAACATCAAAACAACACCCAGCACACGATACCATACACAAATACTGTCATCTCTCTCCCCTCGCCCACCTCAGACCAGTTTCCAGAAGCATATCCACACTCAGATCACTTGCTGCTCCATTCAGTCACTTAAAGACAACACACAGTTGCATGCACGGCCTCCTGACATCCACCCTTCTGAATCCTATCTCCCTCGTGAGGACAGGGTCCACCTGGCCAGGCTGAGATGTGGGCACCATCCAGCCCTCTTAAGCTACCAGAAGAGGCTGGATGACTCTGTCGCTGATGCCTGTCCAGGATGCAACACAACACCCCATACTATTAAGCACATTATGGAAGACTGGATTGCTCACAATCACCTACGCCAACAACACAACATACACTCTTTGAGAGCTCTGTGGGAAAGCCCGGTCTCGGCCGTGGCCTTCCTAAGGGACTCGGGGCTGTTCGGCCAGACTGCCTAGGGAATAACTACTACTACTACTACTACACCACAATCATACCTCCTCTCTCTCTTCTTTCATCTAGAGAAGGCAGATCCAGCTTTTCCAGCCTCTTTTTGTGAGACAGATCTGCCAGGCTAGGGATCATCTTGGTTGCTGTTCTTTGTATTCTCTCAATCTACTTTATATCTTTCTTTTTGTGTGGGGACCACACTTCTGCTGCATATTCCAACCTGGGGCGGATCATGGCCACCATCAATTTTTTCATCATCGTATCATCCATGTAATGGAATGCCACTCTTATGTTAGTCAAGAGATTGTACGTCTCTCTATCTTGTAAATGTGTCTTTATGGTGACAAACTATCCTGGACCAACACTCCCAAACCTTTCTCTTCTCTCGCTTTTGTGATTGGTTCATTACCCGTCATATAATTCATTGATGGCCTCTTGGTACTTTTACCCATTTCCAGTATTTTACACTTTTTTGCGCTGAATTTCATTTCCCACATCCGGCTCCAATCAAGAATCCTATGTCTTCCTGTACCATTTTACAGTCTTCCTCAACTTCTACTCTCCTCAAGATCTTTGCATCATCAGCAAACAGAATTGCATAACTGTTCATTACATCAACCATATCATTTATGTAAATCAGGAACATTACTGGCGCTAACACCGAGCCTTGTGGGACTCCACTTGTTACTTCCCTCCATTCAGACATCTTGTCCTTTATTACTGTCCTCATTTGTCTGTCTCTCAAGAAGTCTCTCATCTACTCCAGAAAGTTTCCCTTCAGTCCTCCTGTGTGCTTCAATTTCCTCATTAGTCACTTGTGGGGTACCTTGTCAAAGGCTTTCTCCAAATCTGATACACACAATCCACCCAGCTGTCTCTCTTTTGTAGCACATCAATCGCTTTTGAGTAAAAGCTCAACAAGTTGGAAACACGACTTTCCACTGCTGAATCCAAGCTGACTTTCAGCCAAAATGTTCATCTTCTCCAGATATTTTATCCATATGTCTTTCAGACAGATGTGTGTGTGTGTGTGTGTGTGTGTGTGTGTGTGTGTGTGTGTATTTACCTATTTGTAGTATACAGGAATTGAGCGATGTTCGTGTTGTCCTGTCTCCACATCCACATTTATCTAGTTTACTTTTACACACATGAATGTTTTTCTCCTGCACCACCTCTTCATCTGAGTCATTCCAGACACTTATGTATTTACCCAATATACCTAATTGAGATACACACGAAATATGCTATGCTCGTGGGTTCCCATCGCTGTTTCTCAGTAAGTCGAATTTAGCTTTAAACTCATTTAAGTTTTTAGAATGGATGATCTCTTTGTCAAGGTTATTCTATAAATCTATACTTCTGTAAGGAAAGCTATATTTCTTGATATCCTTCAAGCAGCTTGACTTTTTCAATTTCATTCCGTGTCCTCTTGTTGCTCTCTTATCCCATAAAAACAGATCTTCTCGGTCAATTTTATCTACTCCCACCATGGTCCTGAACACTGCAATCATGTCTCCCTTCTTTCTCCTTTCCTCTAAGAAAGGCAAATCCAGCTTTTCTAGCCTCTCTCTGTATGGCAGATCTGCCAGACTGGGGACCATCTTGGTTGCTGTTCTTTGTATTCTTTCAATCTTGTTTATATCTTTCTTTTTGTGTGGGGACCACGGTACTGCTGCATATTCTAAGCTGGGGCGGATCATGGCCACTATCAATTTTTTTATCATCTCCTCATCCATATAATGAAATGTTACTCTTATGTTAGTCAGGAGTTTATAAGTCTCTGTAACTATCTTATTAATGTGCTTTTCAGGTGACAGACTATCTTGGACCAGCACTCTTAAGCCTTTCTCTTCTCTCATTTTAGTGATTAATTCATTACCCATCAAATAATTCAGTGATGGCCTCCTGGTACTTTTACCTATTTCCAATATTTTACATTCCTTTACATTAAATTTCATTTCCCACTTCCGGCTCCAATCATGTATCCTATCCAGATCCTCCTGCAGCATTTTACAATCCTCCTCAACCTCTACCTTCCTCAAGATCTTTACATCATCAGCAAACAGACTTGCATAACTGTTCACTCCATCTACCATATCATTTACATAAATCAGGAACATTAGCGGCGCCAACACCGAGCCTTGGGGGACTCCACTTGTTACTTCTCTCCATCCAGACATCCTATCCTTTATTACTGTCCTCATTTGTCTGTCTCTCAAAAAGTCTTTCATCCATTCCAGGAGTTTCCCCTTCAGTCCTCCTATATATTTTAGTTTCCACATTAGTCTATTATGAGGTACCTTGTCAAAGGCCTTCTCTAAGTTTAAGTACACACAGTCCACCCAACCATCTCTCTCCTGTACCACGTCAATCGCTCTTGAGTAAAAGCTCAACAAGTTAGAAACACATGACTTCCACTTCTGAATCCAAACTGACATTCAGCCAAAATATTCATCTCTTCTAGATATTTTATCCATCTGTCTTTCAGGATTCTCTCGCACAATTTTGCAAAAATGCTGGTTCGAGACAGTGGTCTATAATTCAGGGGTTCTTCCCTGTTTCCTCCCTTATAAATTGGTACCACATTTGCCCTCTTCCATTCTTGAGGCACTTTCCCTTCTTCCAGAGAACACATGATTAAATTTTGAATTTTATCTGCCAGTTGTTCTCTGCATTCCTTCAGTACCCAATTAGAAATTCCATCAGGTCCTGGGGCTTTTCTTACATCTTGGGTTTCCAATAATTTGTACACTTCCTGTACCTCCACTTTTATATCTTTTATCATCAGTACATTTTTAGTCACTTCCTCCCCTTCCACAAACTCTTTTTCATTAGTGAAAACCGATTGGAAACATTTGTTCATTATTTCAGCTTGCATTGCTGCATCTTTATAGACCTCTCCTTTTACTTTCAATTTGGTGATTCCGTCCTTTTGTTTCAGTTTGCCATTAACAAATCTATAAAACAGTTTGGGTTCATCCGTGCATTTGTCTATTATACCTTATTCAAAATTCCTTTCTTCTTCTCTACGTATTCTTGTGTATTCATTTCTAGTTCTTTTATATTCTTCCTTTGTTCTGGTGTTGGCTCTCTTTCTCCAGTTGTTCCACGCCTTATCTCTCTCTTTTTTTGCTATCATACACCTTATATTAAACCACTTCTTTTTCCTGTTTTCTTTCCCTCTTACTCTTTGTACAAATTTTTCCACTCCCAAATTATAGAGGTCTAGAAAGATATCCCACTTCCTTTGTATCTCTCTTGTTTCTCTGAATTTTTTCCAATCCCTATTTTCAAAAAATTTTCTTAGTCCTGTGAAATTAGCTTTCCCAAAATTGTATCTTCCCTGTCTATGAAGCTCGTCTCTTGGCTCGACGTTCCCTATTATCATCTGGAATACAATGACCACATGATCACTTTTTCCTATAGGACAGAAATATTTCAATGATTCTGTTACATCTGGTTCTTTGGTAAACAGTAAATCTAACTTTGCTGGTGTGTCCTCACCTCGGAACCATGTCTCTTATTTGACCCATTGCGTCATCACATTCA
Source organism: Coenobita brevimanus (assembly GCF_032717465.1). Classification (NCBI taxonomy): domain Eukaryota; kingdom Metazoa; phylum Arthropoda; class Malacostraca; order Decapoda; family Coenobitidae; genus Coenobita; species Coenobita brevimanus. The sequence continues at coordinate 37,085,152 of NC_136982.1, forward strand.
TTATTATATTTAATAATATAGTGCCCCACAAATCCTCGCTGCCTCCTGAGTCCCATTCCTCCCAGTTCACCTCTTTACAGTTAAAGTCACCCACCAAAATTATATTGTTGCTTTTCTCAATTGTTTTTTGTAAATAACTAGCCATATCTGACAACATCTTCTGGTATTCGTCATCCTTCCATGCTCTCGTGTGTGTGTGTGTGTGGTGTGTGGTGTGTGTGTGTATGTATTTACCTATTTGTAGTATACAGGAATTGAGCAATGCTCGTGTTGTCCTGTCTCCATATCCACATTTATCAAGTCTACCTTTACACACATGAATGTTTTTCTCATGCACCACCTCTTTGTCTAAGTCGTTCCAAATATTTAAGAATATACCTAATTGTGATATACACGGAATGTACTATGCTCGTGGGTTTCCGTCGCTGTTTCTCAATAAGTCGAATTTAACTTTAAACTCGTTTAAGTTTTTAGACTTGACGATCTCTTGTCCAGGCTATTCCATAAGTCTATACTTCTGTAAGGAAAGCTATATTTCTTGATATCCTTCAAGCAGCTTTGTGTGTGTGTATGTATGTGTGTGTGTGTGTGTGTGTGTGTGTGTGTGTGTGTGTGTGTGTGTGTGTGTGTGTGTGTGTGTGTATTTACTTATTTGTATTTAACTTTTTGTAGTATACAGGAATTGAGCAATGCCCGTGGTGTCCTGTCTCCATATCCACATGCATCCAGTCTATTTTTACATACATGAATGTTTTTCGCCTGCACCACCTCTTCGTCTAAGTCTTTCCAAGTGCTCATGTATCTACCTAATACAGTGTACCTAATTGTGATATACAGGAAATGATCTACGCATGTGGGATCCCGTCTCTGTTTCTCAATAAGTCAAATTTAGCTTTAAACTTGTTATAGTTTTTAGACTGGACGATCTCTTTGTCCAAGCAATTCCACAGGTCTGTACTTCTATAAGGAAAACTGTATTTCTTGATATCCTTCAAGCAGCTTGACTTCTTCAATTTCATTCTGTGTCCTCTTGTTGCTCTCTTATCCTATACAAACAGATCTTCTTTGTCAATTTTATCTACTCCTATCATGGTCCTGAACACTGCAATCATGTTTCCCCTCTTTCCTTTCCTCTAAGGAAGGCAAATCCAGCTTTTCCAGCCCCTCTCTTTATGACAGATCTGCCAGACTGGGGACCATCTTGGTTGCTGTTCCTTGTATTCTCTCAATCTTGTTTATATCTTTCTTTTTGTGTGGGGACCACACTACTGCTGCATATTCTAACCTTGGGCAGATCATGGCCACTGTCAATTTTTTCATAATCTGCTCATGCATATAATGAAATGCTACTCTTATGTTAGTCAAGAGTTTATACGTCTCTCTAACTATCTTGTTGATATGTTTTTCAGATGACAAACTATCCTGGGCCAGCTCTCCCAAATCTTTCTCTTCTCTCGCTTTTGTGATTGATTCATTACCCATCAAATAATTCATTGATGGCCTCTTGGTACTTTTACCCATTTCCAATATTTTACATTTCTTTGCATTAAATTTCATTTCCCACATATGGCTCCAATCATGTATCCTATCCAAATCCTCCTCAGTCTCTACCTTCCTCAAGATCTTTACATCATCAGCAAACAGATTTGCATAACTGTTCACTCCGTCCATCATATCATTTACGTAAATCAGGAACATTACTGGCGCCAACACCGAGCCTTGAGGGACTCCACATGTTACTTCCCTCCATCCGGACATCCGATCCTTTATTACTGTCCTCATTTGTCTGTCTCTCAAAAAGTCTTTCATCCATTCCAGGAGTTTCCCCTTCAGTCCTCCTCTATTCTCTAGTTTCCACATTAGTCTCTTATGGGGTGCCTTGTCGAAGGCCTTCTCGAAGTCTAAATACACACAATCCACCCAACTGTCTCTCTCCTGTAGCACGTCAATTGCTCTTGAGTAAAAGCTCAACAAGTTGGAAACACATGACCTTCCACTTCTGAATCCAAACTGACGTTCAGCCAAAATATTCATCTCTTCTAAATGTTTTATCTATCTGTCTTTCAGGATTCTCTCACACAATTTTGCGACCATGCTGGTTAGAGACACTGGTCTATAATTCAGGGGTTCTTCCCTGTTCCCTCCCTTATAAATTGGTACCACATTAGCCCTCTTCCATTCTTGTGGCACTTTCCCCTCTTCCAGATAACACACAATTAAACTGTGAATTTTATCCGCCAGTTGTTCTCTGCATTCCTTCAGTACCCAATTAGAAATTCCATCTGGTCTTGGGGCTTTCCTTACATCTTGAGTTTCCAGTAATTTGTACATGTCCTGTACCTCCATTTTTATATCTTTTATAACCGGATCATTTCTAATCACTTCCTCCTTTTCCACAAACTCCTTTTCATTAGTGAAAACCAATTGGAAACATTTGTTCATTATTTCCGCTTGCACTGCCACATCTTTATAAATCTCTCCTTTTACTTTCAGTTTGGTGATTCCTTCCTTTTGTTTCAGTTTGCCATTTAACTAATCTATAAAACAGTTTGGGTTCATCCTTACATTTGTCTATTATACCTTTTTCAAAATTCCTTTCTTCTTCTCTGCATATTCTTGTGTATTCATTTCTAGTTCTTTTACATTCTTCCTTTGTTCTGTTGTTACCTCTCTTTCTCCAATTGTTCCACGCCATGTCTCTCTTTTTTTTGCTACCATACGCCTATTAAACTACTCCTTTTTCCTGTTTTCTTTCCCCCTTACTCTTGGTACAAATTTTTCCACTCCCAAATTATTGATGTCTAGAAAGATATCACACTTCCTCTGTATCTCTCGTTTCTCTGAAGTTTCTCCAATCCACATTTTCGAAAAATTGTCTCAATCCTGGAAAATTTGCTTTCCCAAAGTTGTATCTTCCCTTCCTATAAAGCTCATCTCTTGGTGTGTGTGTGTGTGTGTGTGTGTGTGTGTGTGTGTGTGTGTGTGTGTGTGTGTGTGTGTGTGTGTGTGCACAAAGCAATGCATCAGACACATGAGGCCTGAGCTGGCGATTGTTAATGTTTTTGTTTTAATGTTAACGTCATAATGCATTAATTTCTTGCAGAAGTGTACTGATAGTTACATTATATTATATACTTTTTACATATCCTAGTGTTCTGTGTCTGTATTTGTAGTGGGACCAAGATTGTTAAGCATAAAATCAGTTTGAGATATCACTGCCATTAAGAATGACAGGTGGGAGGGTTGGGTAGGGGTATGGGAAAGGGTTGGGAGCCAGGGGAGAGGCGAATGTAGCTCATTTCGTCTTCCCTTCCCCTCTTCCCTGGGTATACAGAGGTAGGAAGGAAGTGCTTCTGGGCAGAAATTAGTGATCATGAGTGTACATGGGGGATGCGCATGTGGTATGAGGAAAAACACATCCTCAAACACAAATTGCTTAGCAGCGATTAGGCCAGGCAGCTGCACTGAACGTATTCGAGCATGCACAGAAGAATTCAAGGTCATGCACCACTGAGTTGCATCCCCATGCCCCTTCTGGTTTATGAGAAAAAAATTTATTGCTGGATAGTTTTTGGTCAAACATGGCCAGGTGGAGAGGATGAAATGCAAGAGACTTATAAGGAAAGTGTATGCAAGTGAGGTGGAAAGGGAGAGAGGGAGGGGGAGGCCAAGGATAAGATGGAGGGATGGAGTGGAGAGGTACATGAGGGAGGGGGGTGTGAGCTGGGAGCAAGACAGTGAAGTGGCATTGGACAGTACAACATGGAGGCGATTTATTTGTGGCCACCCTGTACGAGATTGAGGCATCTGGCAATAGATAGATAGACTTTTTGGTCAGATGGTCAGACATTATATACTGTGTATATATATATATATATATATATATATATATATATACTGTAATATACACACAGTAATTCCTCCACTATCCGATGTAATAGAGTCAAAGGCATGTCCGGATAGTGGTCCCGTCCGGAAAGTGGGCCCCTGCCTGCTGGACTGGTACTTAAGGACCCTAACCCAGAGTAACTTTGAAAGCTACCTAAATAACTCCCTACTGGACATGCGTAGCACCTATTTAAACCTATTTACGACCCTATTCACACCAATAATGGACATAAAGCATGAAGTAAATGAAAAGGAACCAGAGGATGAGGAATTAGAAGTGATTATGGAAAATATTTAGCAGTGTACAGGGTACAGTACTTACAGCACGTCTGTGGCCTCTTTCTCTTAAGGCTTTGGCAGTGGTGAAAATGCTCTTGAAGCACATACAGTAATTTAGTGCTGTGCTGCACTTACAGTAATTCTTTGCACTGTGAGTTATAATTGTTTAACACTGCACATTCTGTTCTTAATTGCACCATGCCAGTTTCAACCGCCAGTTTGCTCTCCACAGTTAATCCTTTGCACTCAAAATTCTAATTTCTTAACTGCACAACACTGTAAATTCCTGTGTGGTCTAGTGGTGAGGTATTGGAGTTTTATTCACTGTTTATTCACAAAAACGAGCACTTAAGGCATCCATAACGATGAGCATCTACTTGTGATGGCAGTTATGTGGTAACTGGTGAGGGGTGAGTAAGGAAGGGGTGAAGGGGCCATGTGTAAACACAGCTGGCCTGTTCGGCACCGCGTGGCATTTTCAAATTACGGGTGGGAAAAAATTAGGATTTGGGGGGAATTTTTTCTTTTTTTCGCCATTTTTGGGTTCTGAAGGTCCAGGCCAATAATGGCTGGTAAGTGGGGAGTCCAGAAAGTGGGCATCTGGATAGTACAGGGATTGCTGTATATATATATATATATATATATATATATATATATATATATGTACAGTAAGACCTCACTATAACGGAGTAATTGGGGCCCAAGCCATTCCAAAAAATACGAAATTCTGATAAAAGCAACAGCCGTACTTTCCGCTGCTAACCTGGAATTTTTCTGATATATCAGACATTAGTCCAGATTGTACGAACGGTTTTTAAACTGTTTGATTACCATTGCAGTACTATACTGTGTTGTAACTTCAGCACATTAATCAGATGGTATAATATATATAAAATAATTCTGTCCTGTACACTGATAAACATGTCTTTTATTTACCTTATTGTGGTGAACATACAGTAGCTGAAAGTGGTCAGGCAGTCCAGACTGATTCTGGCTTTATCGCACTTTTTCCAATATATAGGAATTTAGTCCGGTAGGTCCTTGATTCCGATAAAAGCGATTTCCAGTCTACCAAAGTCTGTTATATCAAGGTTTTACTGTATATTTTTATCTGTACCTATATAGATATGTCATCATCATTATCATCATCATCCAGACCTCCTTTCCCACCCTAGGGCAGGGTGAGGAGTAGCAATGTCCAGACAGCCCAACTTTGCCCAATCCAATGGACCACACCTCCATTCACTCATCCTTCAAGCCCCTGGAATCCTGGCAATATCAGATACACCAAAAACATTCACCATGTTCTGTAGCTTCACATAAACGTATCTGATTGAGTCAATCCGGACGCTGCCACGTTAAAAAGGGATGCCGAATCCCTGATCATGCACTTCGTCTAGCTGACTGACCAAAACATTAAAGATGGCAGGGGCTACCTGGTCTAGCACTGATTGAAGAAGTTTATTTGATGAAGTTTGTATGCTCAAGTGTCAACAAAACTCACATTTAACACATTAATAATCATTCTTATTTACGTGATGATGATGATGATAGGAGGCATTATACTTCGTCTTAGCTCAGAGGTACATGCTTTGTCACTAACCTGTTCATAGCGGTTTAACAAACAAACCTATAAACTAGTCACAATACCCAAAGAATCTTTAATGTTTCATTACTTAGCACAATGAATTTGGTGAAGTTTAACCTCCTCATAAGAGAGAAAGAAGTCCACAGTTGGAGCACTTGTAGTATGGAGCCGGAGTGGTTACCATCTTCTTTATTTACAAACAGGGGAGCCCGCCGACTGCCAGGGGAATTTGCCTGGGCGTTTCAAACCTTGCTGTGCCGCCGTGCCATAGGTAGTTAATGCACGTAGTTCAGTTTTTTTGGTTCTGGCACCTTGCCGTGTCACAGAAAACCGTGGCATGGAAGTCCAAGCCATAGGCGATGACTGTAGTTTTTCCACAATCTTTATCTATCCACTCTGTCATAAGCCATCTCCAAAACCATCAAGACAGTATACAACTTCATCCTCTTCTCTAGATTCTTTTCCACTAAACACCTTATGATGAATATCTGATCTACACAACCTCTTCCCATCCCGAAATGTCCCTGTTCTTCACCAGCTTATTCCTCTCTTATTTCCGTAACTTCTTTACTCAGTATCCCACCATATATTTTTCATAGTACACCAAGAAGACAAATGCCCATATGATTACCACACACTTCTTTTTCCCCTTTTTCCTTTATACAGGGGGACAATTATACCTGACATTCAGTCCTCCTTCCTCTCAGGCTAATCTGCACATCTTCCATATCCATTCCACTATTATCTGTCCTCTGTGCTACAGCATCTCACCACACACTCCATCAATTCATGGGGCTGTCCCCATTATGACTTTCTTCATTGCTTTCACTAATTTCATCCTACTGATCTCCTTTTTGCGTCTTACTTCCCTTTTTCTCCCAGCCTTTCTCCAGCCACTTATACTCACATTACTTTCACTCTATATTCCTTTAAGTGTTGTCTGCCCACTTTTTCTCCCTTCACCACCAATCTACCATTTTTATCTTTTACTTCCCTACTACCTTCTTTATTATCCTGGACCACTCTCTTAACCTCATTCCAGAACATATTACATTCCCTTCTCTGTAAATAATTTATATTACATACATCTGTTATTTAACTGTTTTTCAACATGTGGGTGGATTGTCATTTTAGAGTGAGAATTTTTGTATGATTTACCCCCACAACCTAAATCCCCATCTTAAAGCAAGGAGAGAGGCCCTAGAATTTCACTGTGGGTGATAAGTACTTGAAAAACTGCTCCCATAATTTTTGATGGCAGTAGAGTGAAAAGTGCCCTTGTTAATGGTATTGTTGGAGTTGAGGTGGTCCCCAGTCTGAACTAAATCTGTGCTACTGCCTGCTGTGTGCAGATCAGTAATTTCTTTGTGGTGGCTGCCATGTATGGAAATCAGTCCTATTCTGTATGTCAGAATTCTTGCTATTTGTTTCCCGGTCATTTAGGTTGATGTTCATGTTCATCTCAGGTTAGTACAGTAACTTCTATCTATTTGTCTATAGCCAGACACCATTATCCCCTTATTGGTGGCCGTTGTCTTTGAGTCAGTTTTTTACGGGGAGGGGCATTAACCCTCCGCCATCCCACTTATAGGCACGTAGGGAACATGTGTGGGTTGGTTGTCTGGTTGCTACCAAGCATTGGTTTCCTGGCTTAAAGGAAGCCATGAGGCTTGTCACTGAATGTAAAGCCACCCGAACAGGAAATAAGAGTAATAAACATTGCAAGGAAAGATGAGGGAAATAGGAAGAGAGGAGGGCAGACACAGAAATGATACAGTAACTTGTACAGTAACTTGTTTTGGAAAATACTCAGTCAGGTCTTTTGACTATTATTATCTATTTTTTTTTTATCTGACATTCATCTAATTTTTGTATGGTGTTAGAAAATTGTACATAGACCAACTTGGAGATTGTATCTATGGTTACCTTTGTATCCTGTCATATGTTACCAGTGAGACTGAAGAGCCTTGCTCTAGATGTGTCCACCCTGTGTGAAATGAGACAGCACTGAACATCTCCATTTGTTGAGATGCAGTGTAAACACAGTTCTTTGTAGCTTTATATCAGGCAATCCCATGACCACTGTAACATAGTACCTCTGTCTAGTTTAGTAAAACTTTCCAACTGTGACCCACTGTACTTACCTCTGCTTCACCACTGGCCCAGGCAAGGGCCCGTAAGTTGTTAAATTATAGGAGAAATATCAGAGTGTCAGTCAAACTTCAGGGCACTTGCATACTGTAAAGCTGATGAATTAGGTGGACTCAGATAAGATGTTGCACACTCATGACATGAGGAGGTCAGTGCCCATCCTGACACACTTTAATCATATGGATATTAGAGTCACCAAGGTAAGATTTTGGAAAGCCATGAATGTTCCCAAAATGGAGTGAAAGTTATTGCAATGTGAATATAAAGTTCCCTGAAATTGTATGATGTTGTTTAGCTGTCATATGCATAGCTGCGACTGGTCAGTACATACAGGTATATGAGGACTGTTGTTACCATTGTGCTAATGTCTAAACATTCATATGCTTGATCATCTGTTGTTGGAGTCATGCTGCATCTTCTTTACCAGAGTAAATGCAGTCTGAGAAATGTGCCTTGCTTAGGCCCCTAATCAAGAAACCTGGCCTTGATGCTGAGAGCATGACAAATTAATGCCCTGTCTCTAACCTGTCTTTCTTATCCAAGATTATTGAGCGTTCCTTGATCAACTCTTAACATTACTGGAACAGAACAGAGTTGTTCCTGTTGTTCAGTTAGGCTACAGAAAGTACCATTCAACTGAAACTGCGTTAATAAGAATTCATAGTGACTTGATGCCAAACACCTATGGTGGGATGTCCTCTCTCCTAGTTCTGTTGGATCTGTCTGCAGCTGTTGATACAGTAGATAATTATTATCAGATGATCTGTATTTTTATGGCGTTCATGATAGTGCTCTTTTGTTCCTAGTTTTATTTGGCGGACTGATCTCAGAAAGTGGTTATTGATGATGCTAGCTCTGATTCTGCCCTCCTCCTGTTTGGAGTTCCTCAAGGATCAATTTTGGGTCCAATTCTATTTACTATCTACACGAGTAGTTTATCGTCTTTACTCAGTGCTCACGATGTGTCCTATCATTTTTATGCTGACAACATCCAGCTCCACGTTAACATTACAGATATCAGTGATACTAAGACTAAGCTTGAATCTCTGTTGTCTGATATCAAGATTTGGATGGCTAGGAGGAAACTTAAGCTGAATGATGGTAAAACTGAAATCATCATCATCAGAGGAAACAGAAGGGAGGATGACACTGATAATGGCCTGGCTTTAAACATTGGTGTGTCACAGCTTCATCCAGTCAGTTCTGTTCAAAGTATGGGTGTTTATTTTAATTCAGAGTTAAATTATAAGGAACATATTAATTAAGTTGTCAGAGAGTGTAACTTGCATATCAGAAATCTGTACTCTGTGAGAAAATTCCTGAATGGACATTGCCTCTTAACATTGGTCCGTGCAGTGGTCATGTCTCGTGTTGATTATTGTAATTCACAGTGGATTGGTCATCCTAATAATACACTAACAAAAGTTCAGTCTGTGTTGAACAGTGCAGAACGGCTTATCTTTGGTCTCCCCCCGAGAACCTTGACTACACTGTTCCTAATTGAGCTGCATTGGTTACCAGTAAATGCTAGAATTGAATTTAAAGTGTGTCTTATTACATTCAAGGTTCTTAAGTTTGGTGAACCAAAGTATCTTGCTGAATTGCTGAAACTCCCATCGACATGCCCAGATGTGATGTTACGTAGTGAAGATGATTCCTTGCTTCCTGATGAGCCATGACCCATTCACCAGTCATCTTTCTCTGATCATTCTTTTGTGTATAGAGCCCCTAGTTTATATAACAGATTGCCATTGTCCAACAGACAACTCTGTCTGTTGAATTCTTTAGGAGACAGCTGAAAGACTTTCTTTTTTCAAAATGCTATGACCCGGAGGGAGGTACTATGATGGATGATTATAGGGTTTAATTATTGCCACTTTCATTTTTTTTTAATGATGAAGTTTGTATTATATGTGAGAGATGTCACAGTTCTTGTAATTGTAAAAATAATGTATATGTGCATTGAGCGCTAGTGAATTCCCTGTGGCAGAACTCGCACTTTTGAGAAACAAAAGACTAGATTATCATTCTTCTTCTTTTTTTTCTTCTTCTTCTTATTATTATTATTATGATGGTGAGGATATGGAGAATGTGAGTGCATTCAAGTACTTGGGTAGTGTGATGAGTAAGGATGGAACTTTGGGGGATGAAGTACGTGAAAGGGTACAGCAGGGAAGAAAGGTTGTTGGTACACTGAAAGCAGTGATGAGAAACAGGGAGGTGAGTTTGGAGGTTAAGAAGTCACTGCATGATGGTATTGTGATCCCTACCCTGATGTATGGAAGCGAGGCGTGGACCTTGCAAGAGGGGAACAAGTCAAGAGTGAGAGCAGTGGAAATGAGTTACTTGAGAGGAGCATGTGGAGTGACGTGGAGGGACAGGTTGACGAATGAAGAAGTGAAGGAACGTTGTGGGGTAGATGTGGATGTGGTTGAAAAGATTAGGAGAAATACATTGAGGTGGTTTGGACATGTGGAGAGAATGGAGAATGAAAGACTGACTAAGAGGGTGTATGTAGGTGAGGTGGAGGGAGGGAGAGGGAGGGGTAGACCGAGGATGAGGTGGAGGGATGGAGTTGAGAGGTATATGAGGGAGGGGGAGGGTGAGTTGGGGGGAGGGGAGTCAAATGGTGGGTGACAGAGTGACTTGGAGGCGTTTTGTCTGCGGCCACCCTTTGCGGGATTAGGGCGTCGGGCTATAGATAGATAGATAGATAGATGATTATTATTATTATGATTATTATTATTATTATTATTATTATCATTATTATTATTATTATCCATCCATCATCCAATCCTACATTGCCCCATGAGGAGCATAGGAGTCCAGGGCTAGGCAGTTGGTCCCGACATTTAAGATGAGAGTGACCAGCCTCACTCATCCCCGAGTGGCATTACATGAGCAATCAACCCCTACCACCCCTTGGAAATAAACCTTCACCGGCTCAATCCGACTGGAGCGCAATAATTACCCACTAAACCACCAGGTGCCAAAATTTGGTTATATGATTACCACCCAGCGTAGTAAATGGTTTCCTGGTGTACAGGAAACCATTTGGCTTGTCACTCAGTGTAGAGTCACCCGCAGGCTGAAGGAAGTGGAAAGAATGAAGGAAAGAAAGACAGAAGATGGAGTGTAAAGTCACCCGTAGGCAGGACAAGAAAAGAATGAAGGAAAGAAAGACAGAAGAGAATGGAAGGAAAGAAGGATGGAGAGGAAAGGGCAGACACCCGAGAGCAGCACTACATCGAGTGAGTGGATTATTATTATTATTTTTATTATTATTATTATTATTATTATTATTATTATTATTATTATTATTATTATTATTATATTACCATTAAACCATTCCTGGTTACAGTACGTGGGTTATTTCAGTAAATCCATGTGGGACACCCAGATATATTTTCCCACTAGTGCAGTGTACTGTGTTAACATGTCAAAGAGATTGCAAATGGAGGAAGAGATAGGAAGAATTAAGGAATGGATGATGTACACTTTTCCTCAGGAAATGACATTCAGATTGTAAGCATGGTTTTGTTTAACATCTTTAACAAGGGGGATACTGAAGAAGTTTCCCCTATGTCATCTGGATCCCAAGCAGGGCTGTCATGTCTTGACACTGAAAACTTCATGGAAGAACATGAAGAGTTTATCCTACCTCCATCCTACTCTGGCATCCTTTCTTGAGATTCTGACAATGACCTTAGTGGGTGAAAATGCTATTTCCCCCATTAGGTCATGGAGCCATCATACAGGGTACCCACCCAGAGTGATCACAGTAGTGCCTTTCCCTCTCATGGCTCACACTTTAAGACATCAGCTCATCTAGCTTTGTAGGACACCAAGGCTAAACTCAGTGACAAATGAAAGTAAACACTCAGTATGGGACTGAATTGAGATGACAAGGCCTCAGTACTGCATTAGCATTGAAAGGATTCATAAAATTTGGATGATCAGAGTTTTCTGATCTGCAGCAAGAATGTCTCCCAATCTTATCAGTGGTCCTCTTCTAGACTACATACCACAACCATCAAACCAGGATTTTCATCCAGTGAGTCTTTCTGACATTTTCTTTCTTCATAGAGCATCCCTCATGAAAACTGGGAGCTCTAGAACCTAAGAATAGCTGACCTGAACAAAACAGGTAATAGTGCATCCAAAGCTTGGGTTAGGGTTGACTTCTGCTCTTGTATCACCATTTGGACATTCCTCGGCATACCGGTAATTCCTGTGAGACTTTATTGTTTCTTCAGCAGTCCTCAAACACTGAATTTATAGCACCTCTCTTGTCAACTTAAAGCACTGTCAAGAATATCCCACTCAGCAGCCTCAATGCTTTTGAATGTTGGTCAGAAACACCATAGCTACAGTGCCAGCAATGACTACACATTTTACCGTCATTGAAAAAAATGGGCATATGACTTCACATAAATTCCTCAATTGACCACATTTAGGGAGAAGTGGATTTGATAATTCCCATTTTTTGTGTGTGTGTTTGGAGGGGGGCTTATGGTCTTTTTCGCCGCTAATTTAGCGATTATTTCCGCATGATCCACGAAGAGCTCTGTCTCTGTCGGTGACATGTGTGTGTGTGTGCGTGTGTGTGTATTTATCTGTTTGTAGTATACAGGAATTGAGCTAAGCTCATGTTGTCCTGTCTCCATATCTGTGGTACATTTATCTAGTCTAGTTTTAAACACTTATTTTTTGCCTGCACCACCTCTTGTTTTAAGTCATTACAAATACCTGTGCTTCTGTTTGGGAAACTGAACCTTTTAAGACCATTAAGGCATCCACTTTTCCTCAACTTGAAGTCATGACCTCTTTTTATTCCATCATCCAACACAAAAAGATCCTATCTGTCCACCCTTTCCAGTTCTCTTACATTTCTAAACATTGTGATCAAGTCACTTCTTTCCCTTCTATCATGCGGAATGTTGGTAACTTCAGTTTTTCCAATCTCACCTCGTAGGCCAGTTCCCTTAAGCACAGTATCATCCTCGTTGCCATCCATTGAACCCTCTTGAGTTAATCAGTATGCTTCTTCAAATGAGGTGACCATACCACAGCCGCACACTCTAATCTTGGTCTTATCATGGTCACTATCAACTCTCTTAGCATTTCCTCATCCATATACTGTAATTAAAAGCCACTCTCATGTTAGTCAGTAATCCATAAGTGCCTCCAGTGATTCTGTCTATATGTTTTTCTGGTGACAAGTCATCCTGAATAATCACTCCCAAGTTCTTCTCATTTTTTCTTTTACTAATTATCTTATATAGGGTTGGTGGCGGTACTGTCAAAGACGAGGAAGAGTGGCCATGTGCAGTTTGCCACAAGGGCGTGGGAAGTAATTCCATCTTGTGCGGTGTGTGTGATAAATGGGTGCATAAGAGATGTAGTGGTATCAGAGGTAGACTGCGAGATAATGCTGATTTTATGTGTACGGTGTGTTGAGGTGAGCAGGTGGAAATTGTCAGACGTGAAAGGATTGAACTTGCTGGTGAATCTCTTGAGTGTGTGGAAGAGATTTGTTATTTGGGAGACATGTTGTGTGCTGGAGGTGGGGCTGGAGCTAGCTCTGTGGCTAGGGTGAGAAATGGTTGAAGAAGTTCAGGGAGCTCTTGCCTCTCCTGACATTGAGAGGACTCTCCCTACATGCTAAGGGGTCTTTGTATGCAGCATGTGTTAGGAGTGTAATGCTGTATGGTATTGAGACCTGGGCAGTGAAGGAGGAAGATATTCGCTGGCTCAGACGTACAGAAATGACAATGATTAGGTGGATGTGTAGTGCGTCCCTGCGTCCAAGGCCTGGAGGGGCCGGGTTTACGATGGAAGAGTTGAGAGGTAGTATGAGACTGGAGTGTATTGGTGTTGTGATGAGGAGAGGTAGATTGAGATAGTTTGGACATGTGGAGAGGATGGGGGATGATAATTGGGTGAGGAAGGTGAGAAGTGTTAATACTGGGGGTGGGGTTATGAGGGGTAGACCAAGAAAGACATGGGACGAGGTCATTAAGTGTGACCTCAGGGTTAAGGGACTGAACAGGGAGGCTGCAAGGGATCGTGCAGTGTGGAGAGCCGCCATTAAGTGACCAAGGCCGACACATGCAAGCATGTTGGAGCCTTTAAAAACGAAAACGAAAACGAAATGCAGTCTTTTTTCACTTATTCCTATTTCTATTACATAACACTTCTTGGCATTGAAATCCATTTTCCACATCTGGCTCCAGCTGTGGAGTTTGTCCAAGCTCTTTTGCAGTTTTTTACAACTATAAGTACATTTAATATGATTCATGATTTTAACATCATCTGCGAACATACTCATGGAACTGTTCAAACCCTCTGGCAAATTATTTGAATATATTAAACATTATTGGGGCTACACTTAAAGTGTACATTACCTTTCTCTGTTCCGTAACAATATATAAATTTTCTTTGTGTTTCCTATCACACTGTGATCCTTTATCTTCTACTTCTGTTCACTAACTGCTCATTTGTTTGTGGTAAAGTTGAAAATAAAATTGATTCTCTCCCCTTGTTTTTGTTTTGTCGGCTCTCTCTCTCTCTCTCTCTCTCTCTCTCTCTCTCTCTCTCTCTCTCTCTCTCTCTCCTCCTAAACCTTTCAGTACTTGAGGTTTCCCCAAAGTGAAATAAAAATGCTAACTACAGTAGTCACATTTCTCCACTGTGAAACATTGTTACTTATAACTGTTCTCATCTGCCTTCCTATCAGATAATCTCCCATCCACTTTAATGGTTTTCCATGCTTTTCTTCAATGGTCTTTAACTTCCACAGCAGTCTCGTATAGGGCACCCTGTGTGTGTGTGTGTGTGTGTGTGTGTGTGTGTGTGTGTTTGTGTGTGTGTGTATTTGCCTAATTGTATTTATCTAATTGTTTTATACAGGATTTGAGTTAAGCTTATGTTGTCCCATCTGTTTTCTACAAATGTTTATTATCCATTCAAGATTTAAATGCATGGATGCTCTCTGCTTACATCACCTCTCCCTCTAAATTATTCCAGTTGTCTATACAGTAGTTCTATTTGGAAAATTAAATTTCTTTACATCACTGAGGCATTGACATCTATGCAGCTTGAATTCATGTCCTCTTGTTCATCCATCATCTTTCACAAAGATGTCATCTTTGTCCACACATTCTATTCCTCTCACTCTTCTAAACATTGCAATCAAATCTCCCCTCTCTCTTCTCTCTCTCAGGGTTGACAATTGCAGCTTTTCTAGTCTCTCCTCATAAGACAACTACCCCAAGCATGGTGTCAGTTTTGTGGCTATCATTTATATTCTTTCTAGTTTCCGGTATGCTTTTTCAAATATGGTGACCATATCACTGCTGCCTATTCCAGTCTTGGTCTTATCATTGTCACTATACACTCTCTAAGCTCCTTTTCATCCATATAATTAAGTGCCACTCTCATGTTGGTCAGTTGCCCATAAATTCCTCCAGTAATCCTGTTTATATGTTTCTATGGCCATAGGTTATCGTGTATAGTCACACCAAGATCCTTTTCTTCTTTTGCCTTCCTTATTGTTTCATCTCCCATTTTGTACACATACCTTGGTCTTCTGTCAATGACTCCCATTTCCAATACATGACATTTATTGGTGTTGAGTTCCATTCTCCACATTTAGCTTCACTTGTAGAGTTTATCTAGATCTTTTTGCAATTCCTTACAACAATTTGTTCCTTTAATATGTTTTGTAATTTTTGCATCGTCAGCAAATAAACTAATATAAGTACTCAACCCTCCAGGTATGTCTTGTGTGTATGTATATATATATATATATATATATATAAAGAACGTGATTGGGGCCAACACCGAACCTTGGGGCATTCCACTAGTTACCTTTTTCCACTGGGAAAACTTGTCTCATAGTACAGTTCTTATTTGTCTTTATATCAAATAATTTTCAATCCATTTCAACAATTTTTCCATGTACACCTCCATAGGTTTTCAGTTTCCATAATAATCTTCTGTCAAAAGCCATTTTTAAATCCAGGTAAATACAGTCTACTCATCCTTTCCTTTCTTGAACAATGCCTATCACTCTACTATAGAAGCTCAACCAGTTTGTAACACAAGACGACCCATCTCTAAATCCAAATTGCTTAGACATTATTACCATATGCCCTTCAAGGAATTTTATCCATCTTTTTCTAATGACATTTTCACAGACCATACTAGTGAGGGAGACCGGTCTATAGTTAAGCGGGTCCTCCTTGTCACCTCTTTTATAAATTAGAACTATATTTGCTCTTTTCCATTCAGTAGGTAGCTCCCCACTTTCTCAGGAGAACCTTATAATATCATAGATAGGCCTCACTAACTAGCCTGCACATTCTTACAAGATCCAACAAGCTACTTCATCTGGCCCATTGCTTTTCTCACATCGGTATCCTTCATCAACTGAAGTATCTCATTTCTCATAACTACTATCGTTTCCAGTTTCAGGGGTTGGTTCTCTGTCACAGGTTTTAGGAATTCCTGTTCTGTTACAAACACTGACTATAATTTATCATTCATTATGGTACATGTTTCCTCTTCTTTTTCATATTCTACGTCACCATCTCCCAGTCTCACTATGTTGTTCTTTTCTCATTTTTACTATTAACAAACCTGTAGAACAGCTTGGGTTCTTTCTTGCTTTTATTAGTGATCTTATCGTATTTTTGTTCCTTCTCCCTTCATACTTTTACGTATATATTTCTTACTTCTTTGTACTCATTCCAAGCTTTTCAGTATATCTTTTTCTTACTTTATCCCTTGTTGTATTCCCAATTTCAGATTGTGTGTATTTACCTATTTGTATTTACCTATTTGTAGTATACAGGAATTGAGTGATGCTTGTGTTGTCCTGTCTCCATATCCACATTTATCTAGTTTATTTTTACACACATGAATGTTTTTCTCCTGTACCACCTTTTTGTTTAAGTCGTTCCAAATACTTATGTATTTACCCAATATACCTAATTGAGATACACACGAAATATGCTATGCTTGTGGGTTCCCTTCGTTGTTTCTCAGTAAGTCAAATTTAGCTTTAAATTTGTTTAGGTTTTTAGACTGGATGATCTCTTTGTCCAGGCTATTCCATAAATCTATACTTTTGTAAGGAAAGCTATATTTCTTGATATCCTTCAAGCAGCTTGACTTTTTCAATTTCATTCCGTGTCCACTTGTTGCTCTCTTATCCCATAAAAACAGATCTTCTCGGTCAATTTAATCTACTCCCACCATGGTCCTGAACACTGCAATCATGTTTCCCCTCTTTCTTCTTTCCTCTAAGGAAGGCAAATCTAGCTTTTCCAGCCTCTCTCTGTATGACAGATCTGCCAGACTGAGACCATTTTGGTTGCTGTTCTTTGTATTCTCTCAATCTTGTTTATATCTTTCTTTTTGTGTGGGGACCACATTACCGCTGCATATTCTAACCTGGGGCGGATCATGAGCACTATCAATTTTTTCATCATCTCCTCATCCATATAATGAAATGCTACTCTTATGTTAGTCAGGAGTTTGTAAGTCTCTCTAACTATCTTATTAATGTGCTTTTCAGGTGACAAACTATCTTGGACCAGCACTCCTAAGTCTTTCTCTTCTCTCATTTTAGTGATTAATTCATTACCCAACAAATAATTCATTGATGGCCTCCTGGTACTTTTACCCATTTCCAATATTTTACCTTTCTTTACATTAAATTTCATTTCCCACTTCCGGCTCCAATCATGTATCCTATTCAGATCCTCCTGCAGCATTTTACAATCCTCCTCAACCTCTACCTTCCTCAAGATCTTTACATCATCAGCAAACAGACTTGCATAACTGTTCACTCTATCTACCATATCATTTACGTAAATCAGGAACATTACTGGCTCCAACACTGAGCCTTGGGGGACTCCACTTGTTACTTCCCTCCATCCAGACATCCTATCCTTTATTACTGTCCTTATTTGTCTGTCTCTCAAAAAGTCTCTCATCCATTCCAGGAGTTTCCCCTTCAGTCCTCCTATATATATTCTAGTTTCCACATTAGTCTCTTATGAGGTACCTTGTCAAAGGCATTCTCTAAGTCTAAGGACACACAATCCACGCAACCATCTCTCTCCTGTACAACATCAATCGCTCTTGAGTAAAAGCTCAACAAGTTACAAACACATGACCTTCCACTTCTGAATCCAAACTGACATTCAGCCAAAATATTCATCTCTTCTAGATATTTTATCCATCTGTCTTTCAGGATTCTCTCACATAATTTTGCGACCATGCTGGTTAGAGACACTGGTCTATAATTCAGGGGTTCTTCCCTGTTTCCTCCCTTATAAATTGGTACCACATTTGCCCTCTTCAATTCTTGTGGCACTTTCCCCTCTTCCAGAGAACACATGATTAAACTGTGAATTTTATCTGCCAGTTGTTCTCTGCATTCCTTCAGTACCCAATTAGAAATTCCATCTGGTCCTGGGTCTTTCCTTACATCTTGAGTTTCCAATAATTTGTACACTTCCTGTACCTCCACTTTTATATCTTTTATCACCGGTACATTTCTAGTCACTCCCTCCCCTTCCACAAACTCTTTTTCATTAGTGAAAACTGATTTGAAACATTTGTTCATTATTTCAGCTTGCATTGCTGCATCTTTATAGACCTCTCTTTCTACATTCAGTTCAGTGATTCCTTCCTTTTGTTTCAATTTGCCATTAACAAATCTATAGAACAGTTTGGGTTCATCCTTGCATTTGTCTATCATACCTTTTTCAAAATTCCTTTCTTCTTCTCTGCGTATTCTTGTGTATTCATTTCTAGTTCTTTTATATTCTTCCTTTATTCTGGTGTTGCCCCTCTTTCTCCAATTGTTCCATGCCTTATCTCTTTCTTTTTTTTGCTATCATACACCTTCTATTAAACCACTCCTGTTTCCTGTTTTCTTTCCCTCTTACTCTTGGTACAAATTTTTCCACTCCTAAATTGTAGAGGTCTAGAAAGATATCCCACTTCCTTTGTATCTCTCTTGTTTCTCTGAATTTTCTCCAATCCGCATTTTCAAAAAAGTTTCTCAGTCCTGTGAAATTAGCTTTCCCAGAGTTGTATCTTCTCTGTCTATGAAGCTCGTCTCTTGGCTCGACGTTCCATATTATCATCTGGAACTCAATGACCACATGATCACTTTTTCCTATAGGACAGAAATATTTCAATGATTCTATTACATCTGGTTCTTTGGTAAACAGTAAATCTAACCTTGCTGGTGTGTCCTCACCTCGGAACCGTGTCTCTTCTCTGACCCATTGCGTCATCACATTATTCATTACTATATTTAATAATATAGTGCCCCACGAGTTCTCGCTGCCTCCTGAGTTCCATTCCTCCCAGTTCACCTCTTTACAGTTAAAGTCACCCACCAAAATTATATTATTGCTTTTCTCAATTATTTTTTGTAAATAGCTAGCCATATCTGACAACATCTCATGGTATTCGTCATCATTCCATGCTCTCGTCTTAGGGGGAACATACACTACATCCATGTCTCTCTTGACTTTCTCTCCAGTTTCTAAATTCATATATATCACTTCAGCCCTGCCTTCTCCCATTTCCACGGTATCTAGATTTCTGTTGTTCTTCACTGCTATCATCACTCCTCCTCCCGTTTTTTCTTTTCGGTCTCTTCTCCACAGATTGTATTTACCATCTCCCAAATGAACATCAATATTCTCTCAAGAAGTCATTAATTTCAAGTCTGGCCGATATTAAACCATCAATATTAGTGTATATCACCTTTAAATTATTTTTCATGTTTTTTATACCCTCTTCTCTCCTTCTCTCCGTCAGTACCACTTCCTCAATTTCTAATCTTTCACAGCTATCCCCCTTAGTTTCCTTTGCTTCTATTTCCTTATATACCACTTCCTTACTTTCATATCCAATACTCTCCAAAAAAAAGTATTACATTCTTCCTCTGTCCTCTTATCATTTTTTTCCTTTGCTTGATCCTTCAATGATTTTAAAACTTCTCTTTCTTCTTCATTTAAATCTTTTCTTATTATAATATTTTCCATTCCAGCCTCTTTGCTTAATTTCCAGGTCATTTTGAGTATATCATTTACTAAACTTTCTGATGTCAACTTGACTCTCATTGGTCTTGTTTCCCCTTTCCTATAAGGCCCTGTCCTCCTTACTTCCTCAATTTCTTTTACCCACTTGTCTCCTTCGGGGTCAATTTTGCCTAATATACCTCTCACCAGGTTCGTGTCTCTCTCGAGTCTCACGAATCTAACCTTTTCTTCCTCTTCCCTGTTTCCAAATATTACCACGCATCTGTTCCTTTCTACAGTTTCTCTCACTGTTTTCTCTTTTTTCTTCAGTATTTTCACTACATTTTCTTCCATCTTTTTCTTGTTCATATCCCTTTCTTCCTGGATGATTTCTCTTAAGCTCACCACTTCTTTCTGTTCTTCTTCTACGTGTGCCCACTTTGCCTTATGTTCTTCTAATACACTACTCACCTTCTCTGTTTTATTAGTACTCTCTTCTAGTTTCCTCCTCAATTCAACATTTTCACGCTTCAAATTTCTGATTTCTTCATTCGCCGTCTCATTGGACTGGATCAGACTCTGTATAGTAATTTCCGTATTCTCAGACACGTCCTTTAACACTAAATTCTCCACTTTCTTTTCAAGTTCACTAATCCTCATTATCAATGTTTTAACCAGATCCATGATATTAGTATTTCTATCAAATCCTGGAAATTCGAGTCCCTCAGTGTTTACATTTTCGGCCATGTTGGATGTGTGTGTGTGTGTGTGTGTGTGTGTAATTCACCGGGTCGGTCAGGATCACTTGATGGTCGTGATGATCAGCTTTTACCCTCCCGGAAGGGAGCTGAGAGCTCATATAGTCCAATCTAAGGGCAAGGCTGTGACCTTCACACACGCACACACCCGTCCCCTTGCTCGAGGGGGACAGTAACCACCCACTTCGTCAGTGAAACTTTTCGCAACCTGAGCAAGGCGCAAACACCCGTCTACCAGATGGCAAGCGAGAACGTTACCACTGCGCCAGCGAGGTGTGTGTGTGTGTGTGTGTGAGAGAGAGAGAGAGAGAGAGAGAGAGAGAGATTCAGATCCTTTTATTACCCAGGATTTTAACTCACAACCATATATCAGCATTTCAAGTATGTGTGTGTTAGGCTACCTTAAAGTAAAATATATACAGTACTAAAAATTACTGAGAAATGGTAGGACGATTTGCCTTGAAAATGAATTACAGGTTGATTTTGTCTTTAATGGTTTAAGTGTTTAGGATTGCCTATAAGTCACAGAGAAATGGCAAGATGATTTACATTTAATGGTTTAAGTGTTCAGAGTTGCCTGTATGAGACAGGATGCCTTGGGCTGTATTAGTTTTGTTAAAGCAAGTGTTAAGTGTAATTTTGTCTTTTTGGAGTATTTGCCACCAGCACTTTTTATATATACTTTGTGGTATAAGAAATATCTATGGGTTTTGACATCCCCAGCTCTTATGTTACATCGAGTTTTGCCATAACATAAAAGGAATTGATGGTATGCAAAAATTTTCAATCTTTATTGTGCAATATATCATGACTCTGCTGTACTTGTAAGTTAATAACAACTTTTACCAGAATTCTTACATTGCTCAAAGCTAACTGGTTTTTAATTATTAGATTTATTTTTTCCCCTCTTTCTCTCTCTTACTCTGAGAAAAAACTGTAAAATGTTCTCATGAATACCTTGGACAGAGTCTTGAAGCTTTCAGATATTTTGTGCAAATTCAAGATATAGGGAGAAATATTGTCTGTAGTAAGAGGCAGCTAAGGCAAGGGGTTTCATTAACTTCAGCCAAGTTCAGTGTACACTTCACCTTGTACCAGTTTACATTTTATATTCTCCCTTTGTGTCCAGACCAATTACACTTACATGAGATATATGCTATCCCTTGCCACCATCCTGTGTGTGTTGTTGCTTAATGCCAGTCTATCTGGCTGAGCAGACATGTCAAGTGCAGGTAAACAGTGGCTTCTGTGGGACTGTTCTACAGGTACAGTAAAATATATGCACTGCATAGGGATCTGGCACTTTGCGGTAGACAATTCCTCACTAGGTTCATCTCGGGATCCTATCTCATGGTTAGGTGCAGGGAAGTGTGAAGAGGTTTTGCTCGTGGATTTATGCCACACCTTCTGCACCCAGAGTGCACAGTGCCACCACATGTAGGCTCCTCATCAGTGCCAGCATCCTATGTAATTGTGTATTTGGAACTTTAGCAATATAGGAAATTAAAGCTTAGGTTTTTTGGCCTCCAAAACATGCCTTTTTTTCATCCAGAGTTATCATTCTAGAGTCATGTTTGTTTTAAGTATCATGTGAGGTATAAAGCTGAGTCTTTCTCCTGGAAGTCGTCAAATTGAAACTGGTCAGATACTGAACTGCTGCAGAGGGATGATGAATCCTTATGAGAGTCAGCTTCTTGAGAGAAGCCAGCAGCATGCTCATCAGCAAACTATTTGAAGTTAGTTGCAAGCACAGTAGGTTGATGAGGAAGAAGCTAAGATGCTGGACTGATGTACAGTAATCCCTTGGTTATAGCGGTTTTCATTGTCATTGAAGGATGAAAATCTGTACTCCTGCCATTGTTGCTCATTTTTCAGCTCAAAAGCATCATTATCATGTACCTGAGCTGGTTACTGCCGACAGCGATGTGCAGTATATGTGGTTTTCAATAGCTTTGAGGGATTCAAAGATGAGGCCCTACTTAAAGAGTTAATGCCAGGTGGTGGAGACCACTAACTCTCCACCCGCTAGCCTCAGAACCCATTATCTCAAGTTCATCTGGTCTCTCTGTGGTACATATTTCTTCCTTATTGTGCCCTTTTTCATCATATTCTGTTAACCTAACCATGCCTGCATGTGTTTCTGATACTTACCATAACATTATTTAGTGGGTCTAAATTGTTGAAAAGGGAAAATTTTGGTTTACGAGTAGGGTGTCCAGTACCAGTTAGGATAAATCCCATAGGTTCTTTGCATTTGTTAACATGCAATTTCATTGTCATGTACTAGGCATAGTACCAAATATGTGTAATAACCAAAGGATCATTGTATAGTATTTATATGCTTATTGTAGACATTGTGGAAGTGCTTGAGAATTTTTTCAGTGTCCATTGACACAAGCTCACTGCTGTTGATAGTTGGATTCAGTTCCTTCATAAAGTTTTTAAATTATTTTGGAATTCATTACCCAGGTAGTATCCTTAACTGTAAGCAATCATGTTCATCCATTTGTATATTCCTTGTCAGCATCACTCTCTTCACCCATTCAGGCTATTCCACCATATCCTCAAGTGATGGGTGCATCATCACTTTCAGATGACTCCCTCATGTTGTCAAATGTCATTTGATTGAAGAATGAACTAGCCCCCGGTAACTTAGCAAGGACTTCACTCACTGTACTGTCCCTTTGTAAATGAATATGCACTCACATTCTGTGGTAATTTCTGTTCAAAGCAGTGGCCTTCAGAGTACCATAATTTGGTTTGATGTATTTCATTCCATGCCACTACTGAATTATGAGTTGCAGTACTTATAATATAACAGTATGTTCTATCACTCATAGATTTGTTGCATCACAGTTTTAGTGTCATTGTTGATGTTTGTACCCTGCAGTTTTAGGATCCCCTCCTTAAACCTTAGAGCCTTAGCAGATGTGGTGTCCTCATCCTGTAATAGTTGTTAGGTAGTGGAATAAAAAAATATTGTTGTATGGTAATAACCTCCTGGTCTAGGGTCTACAGCAAGGCAGTGGCATTCTTTGGAAGGATAAGCACTTGTATGTTTTGGTGATGGCCCAGGGCATTGCCAAAGGTGAGTAGGGTCAGGTGTAAGGTCTTATTGCAAAATTCTTTTGTCATCAGGACAGAATCCATGTTGAAGCAGTCTAATATGACTGCTGTTGACCCACACCTTCCCATTAAAGGACCATGTTACCTTTAAAAAATCACATTTGTGTTCTTGTAACACCTGGGATAAACACAGTGGTATACAGCCATTTTTGGTAGGTGGGGGTTCCTGAGGCATTGCATGTTGTAAGTAATGTATGCTTCACAGGTTTCAAGCCAGGAGCCAGTTTGTCATCTTGTGAGATGAAGGCATTGCAAGGCATTTTTTGCCAAAGTAAATATGTTTTTGGAGTAATGAATATAGCCCATGATGTTGTCAGCCTCTTCATTTATTCATTTAATTTTTGTTGGTCATTCCTTGTCTGCTGCTCCATATTTTTCAGTCCACCTTGAAATACTGAAGCATCACCAGTTGCATGCATTGAATAAACCATTCCTTGGTTGCACTGAAGTCTTGCACATTCTTATTCTTCGTAACCCATAATTGGCTAATTCATTGGAAGGTAATTTACCTCCCTCAAGCCGTTTTATAACCAGTGTAAATTGAACTTCGTATGAGGCTTGCAGCATGGCCCATGCAGACTTTCGCTGGGAATCATTATAAGCTCTTCAGCTCAGCAAGGGTTAAATAATTGTAGTACACATTGTTAATCACATATGTTCACCTTCAAAAGCTTTTTCTTTTTGGACTGGTGTTCAAGTTCAGTTGTAAAGGCTGTACAAAACTTACTAATCTCTGTATTGGCTGGGATGAGAGCTCAGGCCTGTGCATTCACCATGTGTGCATGCTACACTTGAGTCAAACAGAAGATCCCCAAATTGTCTCTGGCAACACGGGCTTCTGTATACCCCTTTACTCTCCTCTTTGCTTCCCCAAGTGATTAATTTGGTGAGTTTGAACACACACACACACACACACACACACACACACACACACACACACACACACACACACACACACACACACACACACAATATATGGAGAAGAGTGAAATTTAAGAAAGGGAGGAGGAACTATAATCTTAACAAAGAAAAATCTGCAAAGTCAAAGGAATAAAACTAGATATACTCTCACAAGTAGAACTAATTGCATTGGAAATTAACACATATGAAGGGAGCTTGATTGTGGCAAATTTATACATGTCACGTAAACACCTGGGAAAGAGTCAAATATAAAGACCTGGCAGAAAGTACAGTTCAGAGTTTAAGAACATTATTACATGGAATGGAAGAGGAATCTGAAAGAATTGTACTAACTGGAGACTTCAGTTCAAATATAAATTGGAATATTCTAGATGTATAAAGCCATGAAAGCAGTTGGGATCAAAAGCTCTTAGATCTTGTGCAGGAGTTCTTCCTAACACAGCATGTAAAGGAAAACACCAGAAAAAGAGGACTTGATGATCCATCCGTACTAGATCTAATATTTACCAGGCAGGAAAATGAAATTGACAATATATCACCCCCCATTCGGCAAAAGCGACCATGCAGTATTAAATTGTGCCTTCTGGATTGCATATGACATTACCAGCAATGAGAGTTACAAAAAGAGTCTAAATTACAAAAAGGGCAATTATCATGACCTGAAGAAGTACTTTTTAGAAATAGATTGGGAAAAAGAATTTAGAGGACAAGATTTAAATATTATGTATAGAAAATTCTGTGATCTTTATGAAACAGGAGTCCAAAATTACATCCCACAGCACAAAGCAACAGAAATGAAAATAAAGAAATGGTTTAATACAGAGTGTAAAAAAGCAAAAGAAAAAAGTAAAAAAGCAAAAGAAAAAAGATACTTGCTGTGGGACAGATACAGAAGACACAATAGTGAGAGGGCATATAACAACTATAAACAGGCAAGAAATGATTATACAAAGATAAGGAGGGAGGCTTAGAGACAGTTTGAGGAGGACATTGTAAATAAAAGTAGTGATCAACCTAAGCCTTTTTTACAGCTACATCCAAAGTAAAGCCAAAGTTAAAGATAAAATACACTTCATTACGGAGAGGGGATCATCTATACGCAAGAAAAAGATATTTGTGAAGTTCTAAATAAAAACTTTCAGTCAGTTTTTACACACAAAAAAGAAATTTTGAGAGAGATGATATGGAATCTGCATGCCCATGTGTATTATCAGATACTCAAGTATCAGAAAAAGAAGTACAGGAAGAGTTACATAATTTGGACAAAGGAAAAGCAAATAGTCCTAATGGAATTTCAAGTTGGATGTTGCATGAATGTGCAGAAGAGCTAAGCAGACTATTGTATTTAATATTTAAGGAATCCTTAGGTCAAGGTAAACTACCTGATATTTGGAAGAAAGGAAACATTGTTCACCTGTTCAAGAAAGGGAATAGACAGGATCCACTCAACTACTGACCAGTGTTGTAAGTAAGATATTACAAAAGCTGATAAGGGAAGTTTGGGTAAAACATCTAGAAGAACACGGTATGATAACAGAGAGGCAGTTTGGTTTTAGGAAGGGAAAATCATGTGTTACTAATCTTTTAAGCTATTATGTTAGAGTTACAGAAACATTACAGAAAAGAGAAGAATGGGTGGACAGTATCTATTTAGATTTTAAGAAAGCATTTGACAGAGTACTGCATCAAAGACTTTTATGGAAACTGTACCATCAAGGAGGTATCCAAGGCAATCTGTATTGTTGGATGCAGGATTATCTCAGAAAAAGGGAAATGAGAACAATATTAAGGGGAAATTACTCATCATGGAGGGAAGTGACCAGCAGAGTGCCACAGGGCTCTGTGCTGGCACCAATTATGTTTTTACTGTAGTATATATAAATGATATAGACAATAACACTGGAAATGGAAGCTATCTAAATGTGTTTGCAGATGATACAAAAATTCAAAGGAAAATTACTAACACTGATTCTTGCAAAGAGCTGCAAGAGGAATTGAACAAGCTTCATGAATGGAGCAATAAATGTACAAGGGGGATCACATATTCGGAACTCGGTTCCTGTGGGGATGTACTGTATATGAAAAAAAAAGAGGAAATGTGTAATGAAATAAATGAAAAATTGCAGTCAGTATTGGTAACAAAAGAGGGATTCCCAGATCCTGAAACAGAGCTGCAACCCCTGAAATCAGAAACAGTAGTACAGTAGTTGAAAGAAATTAGATACTCCAGTTGATGAAGGATATAGATGAGAGAAAGGCAATAGGACTGGATGAAGTAGCTGGTTGAATCTTGAAAGAATGTGCAGACCAGTTAGTGAGGCCTGTCTGTGATATCATAAAGTTTTCCATAGAAAGTAGGGAGCTACCCTACCTATTGAATGGAAAAGAGCAAAATATAGTTCCAGTATATAAAGGTGGTGACAGGGAGGGCCCACTTAGCTATAGACCAGTCTCCCTCAGTAGTACAGTCTGCAAACTATGTGAAAAGATCATTAGAAAATGATGGATAAAACTCCTTGAAGGCGGTATGGTAATAACGTCCAAGTAATTTGGATTTAGAGAACGGTCGTCTTGTGTTACAAACTTGTTGAGCTTCAATAGTAGAGTGATAGACACAGTTCAAGAAAGGGAAGGATGGGTAGACTGCATTTACCTGGATATAAAGAAGGCTTTTGATAGAGTGCCACATAATTATGGAAATTGAAAACCTATGGAGGTGTACACGAGAAATTGCCGAAATGTATGGAAAATTATTTGATAGACAAATGAGAATTGTGATAAGAGGCAAATATTCCCAATGGAGAAAGATACAGCTACTGCAAAGTGACTTAGGATCTCCCCCCACAAGGTATTAAAAAACACATAAATCATATTACAGTTTATCATAATGTTTGTTCATGAAATGCCAATCATTATTATGAAATTATGTTTCCCTTGTTTTTCAGGACCAGTTGGATGCATTTTGGCATGGAATCACTTAGATCTCTAAAGTAATCAAAGGACATTTCTTTGCACCAAACATCTGTCAGTTCTTTTTTTTTTTTTTTTTTTTTTAATGCAAGAAAGAAGGAACCAAAGGTCAGGAGCCTGCAAACCGTTTCTTTCAAGAAAAAACAAAAACAGTACAAAAGAGAGCCAAATTCAAGATACGTTCATTTCGAAGTGGCTGGACACACTGCGTTTGAAAGACTGGAGATCACAGGAAGTAGGAAATACAGACAAAGGGAGACAGTTCCTGAGTTGACCTGTTGCATAAATGAAGGACTGGGAGTAACGGTTGACTCTTGCACCAGAGAGTTGGACAGAAAAGGTATGAGAATTTGTTGCTAAACGGGTGCTATGCACTGCATTCGTCGTAGAGGTGGAGGGATGCAAGCAGACAGTTCAGAGAAGCAGTGACCACTGAAGTAGTGATAGAAAAAGAGATAAAGATGCAACAGTGCGGCGAAGAGACAGAGGTTGAAGGGAGCCAGTAAGAGGAGGAGAGTTGATGAGACGAAAAGCCCTTGACTCCAACCTATTGAGAAGAGCTGTATGTGAGGAGCCTCCCCACACATGAGAGTTGTACTCCAAACAGGGACAAATAAAACCCGTGTAAAAAGTCAATAACTGTGCAGGGGTAAAGAAGGTCCAGAGTCAGCTTAGCACACCTAATCTCTTGGAAGCAAATTTTACAAGAGATGCAATATGATTTTTCCAAGATAAGTCCCGAGTAAATGAAACCCCAAGCCTGTTCAAGGATGACGCAGGATTGAGCTGGAACTATTAAACCATAGAGGGTACTCCTGTGGAAGATTGTGCTGGGTTAATAGGTGTAAAAACTGAGTCTTTGATGCATTAAAAACATTAAATTTACCCCAGTCAGAGATATGAGCCAAGTCAGACATTAGGTTCCATAGCCTCATCCCTTCTTTGCTGAAGTAACTGCTGAGATGGACGTTGCGAGAACTGAATGGAAAGGTGAAGGATGGAATCATCAGCGTACGAGTGGACAGGGTTAGATGTTCAGCTTAGAAGGTCATTGATGAATAAAAGGAAGAGAGTTGGTGATAGTACAGAACCCTGAGGAACACCACTGTTGTTAGATCTAGGAGAAGAATGATGGCTGTCTACAACAACAGCTATAGAACAACCAGAAAGGAAGCTATAGATGAAGGCACAGATAGAAGGATAGAAACTGTAAGAGGGCAGTTTGGAAATTAAAGATTTATGAGGTTGTCCAGAGTGGGTGTCTTCTTCTCTGCCATGATTTTCTTCATATTTGCCTAGCAATTTTCTATCGGATTTAGATCTGAACTGATGCTAGGCCAGTCGAGGACCTCAATCCAATTATCCTGAAGCCATTTTGTCACCTTTCTTGACTTGTGACTTGGAGCTGAATCGTGCATGAAAAAGTCGCACCCATGAATAGCAAAAAAGTTTAACAAATGATCTTTCAGAACTTGAATGTACCGGCCACCATTCAACATCAAGTTCTTATGAAGAAAGTAGAGGCCTTCCCTTCCCATTTCACCTGAGAAACATCCCCATACCATTACTGATTGTGAGTGCTTAATAGTCGGCACCATATAAGCAGGGTCATATCGGAAAACAAAACCTCTCTCCACTCATCCGATGTCCAGTGTACATACTTCTTGGCAAACTGAATGTGCTGCTTCTTCATGTGGTGAGTGAGAAGCGGTTTCTTGGCTGTGGTGCGGCTTGGCAAACCCAGCTCCCTCTGCAAGCTGTGTTGGATAGTTCGAATTGAAACGTCTTGTAACAGCTGGGGATGTATTCTCTTCAATTCTGCTGCTGTCAGTCAAGGATTCCTGAGTACTTTCCTCTTCAGAAGCGTATCTGTACCTCTGGAAGTCGTCCTCTTCTTTCTACCACCATGCTTGTGCTCTGGTACGACATCAGATGGTAGGCCGCGTGCTGCAGCAAGAATCTTCATGACGGTGGACTTTGCGCGTCCAGTACATTCACAAATCATGTTGATAGGGACATTATCCTGCTTCCATGCAATGATACGGATCCTCTCATCCCTTGAGCCGTAATTTGTAGACTTGACAACTTGACTCTAGGGAAATAACAGGGCAAACAATAATGCATACATAAAAAGAGGGAGGTGCAAGCTCGGAGCGACAGGAACATATACTCCCACTCTCACTTCTGGGCAAGTGCTGACGTACTGAGTGTTTCACCACCTCCCACCAACACCAGAGGAGTTGCCAGTTACTTCTTGCCCCCAAAATTCACTTGGTAAAGGTGGAAACACAAAGACAGACAACTCTCCCATAGCAATTCTGTGTGTAGGTCCTAAGTCAATTTGCGGTGGGTGTAATTAGTGGGGTGCCCCTGGGTTCAGTGTTGGCCTCAATTATGTTCTTGATATATATAAATGACATGCCTGAAGGGTTGTGTACTTATATAAGTATATTTGCTGATGATGTAAAAATTATGAAAACTGTTAAAGGAGTAAACTGTTGCAAAAAGACCCAGATAAACTCTACAAGTGGAGTCAAATTTGGCAAATGGAGTTCAAAACTAATAAATTACATGAACTGAAAATGGGAGTTAGTGATAAGAGACCAAGGTATGGGAGATACAATAATAAGGAAGGCAAAGGAAGAAAAGGACCTTGGTGTGACTATACAGGATAACCTATCGCCAGAGAAACATATAAACAGGATCACTGGAGGAACCTATGTGTTACTGAACAGCATGAGAGTGGCATTAAATTATATGGATGAAGAGATGTTGAGAAAGTTATTAGTGACAGTGATAAGACCGAGACTGGAATATGCAGGAGTGATATAGTCACCACACTTGAAAAGCATACTATCAAACTAGAAAGAATAAAAAGGATATCCACAAAATTGACAACAAACTTGGGGGAGCTGTCTTATGAGGCAAGATTAGAAAAGGTGAAATTGCCAACCCTGAGAGAGAGAAAAGAGAGAGGGGAGATTTGATTGCAGCGTTTAGGGGAGTCAAATGACTAGAACATGTGGACAGAGAGGACCTATTTGTGAAAAATGTAGGAAGAACAAGAGGACATGAATTCAAACTGAAGAAAAATCAATGCCTTGGTGATGTAAAGAAATTTAATTTTCCAAACTGAACTCTAAACAATTGTAAGAATTTAGAGGGAGAGATGGTGCAATCAGAGAGCATCCATGTGTTTAAATCTAGATTGGATAATAATAATTGTAGAAAAGAGATGGGACAGCATGAGCTTAGCTCAAATCCTGTACAAAACAATTAGGTACACACACACATCACGGCCAGTGGCATTACCTAAATTTGTATCTTTGTATGAGTCAAGCTCAGTACCAGGTTAGACTAAATGATTGTTCATTATTAAAAGGAAAAAATAATAAGTTTAAACAAGACTTGTTCAAACAGGAAATAGAACCAAGACGAAAGAATACGCTGAGTCATCTCTGAGGTTTGTTTAGACAACAACAACACGGAGATTGTAAGTACATGCTTTGCACTTTAAGTATTGCAAAATGGATACATACTTTAGTAAAGCAAATTTGGAAAAGAAAAGGGATAAAGGTAAAAAGCAAAATGATGATTTCTACCAAGAACTGGTTGAAGTAGAGACTCACAATAGACTGGTCGAACGTGTAAACAAACTAGAAATGGCTTTCAAAAATGAAATTGATGAAATAAAGAAGCAGATGCACTTGCAAAAGGAAGAAATAGAAAAACTAGGAAGGGAGGCCAATAAGAAAGACACAACCATCAGTGAACTAACAGTGGAATTGAGTACACTTAGGAAGAAAATGAGTGAAATGGCAAGTACAGTAGTCAGTCACGAGAGTGTTATGGAAGAGTTAAAAAATGACACAGAGACAATTAGGCAAGTTAGCAGTCTTATTGACCAGAGCAGTGATATTGAGGAGAAGATAACACAAGTGAATGAAGCTGTGCAAAGCTACAAAAATGATGTAGAAACCACATATGCTGAAATGGTGAAAGTAATGAAAGACTTAGAAACAAGGGTGGAGGAAAAAAGCATAAAAAAGGAGGTGAAAAGAATAATCCAAAACAATCCAAAGTTAGTCAGAGATTCAGTAGAGATAAACAAATCAATAGTATTCACTGGTATAGAAGAGGAAGAAGTTAAAAACAAGATCACAAGAGACAAAAAGGAGATGACAAATGTAATGAACTTACTGAAAGAAGTATCAGAAGAAATCTGTAGTAAAGACATAGAGGAACACAAAAGGTTAGGGAAATACGAGAAAAGCAAGACAAGACCTCTAAAGGTGACTTTCCAGAGTGTAAACACTGTGGAAGAGATACTAAAAAATGCAAAGAATCTCATGGAAAAAGAGGAGTTCAAAAAGGTATGGATAAAAAGATGCCTAACACAAGAGGAACTGGAATTACTGAAAGAGAAAAGGGAGGAAGCAAAAACAAAAAATGAGGGAAGATCAGAAGAGGAGAAGAAGAAATTTTTTTACAAAGTAATAGGACTGCAGGTACGAAAGTGATACACAAACAGGATGGAAGAAAAAGGAGGAAGGTAATAGAACCATGTCATGACAAGTATATAAACAAGATGATAAAGTTGATGTACTCAAATGTGGATGGAATGGTATCTAAATTACTAGAGATGAATGATTATGTCAGAGAAAATGAACCACAAATAATATGCCTAACTGAAACAAAATTAACACCAAGGATATCCAATGACATACTAAACTTAGAGGAATACAATATATGGAGAAGAGACAGAAATTTAAAAAAAGGAGGAGGAATTATAATATTAAATAAGAAAAATCTAAAAGTCAAGGAAATAAAACTAGATATACCATCGCAAGTAGAACTGATTGCAGTAGAGATCGACACATCTGAAGGTAAAGTAATTGTAGCCAATTTGTACATGCCACCCAGATCAAACACATGGGAAAGAGACGAATATGAGGACCTGGCAGAGAGTACAATTCAGAGTATAAGATCATTGCTACATAAAATGGAAGAGAAATCGGAAAGAATTATACCAACTGGAGACTTCAATACAAATATAAATTGGAATACTCTAGATATAAATAGCCAAGAAAGCTGTTGGGACCAAAAGCTCCTGGATCTCGTACAAGAGTTTTTCTTAATGCAACATGTGAGGGAAACCACCAGAAAAGGAGGACTTGATGTACCTTCGGTGCTAGATCTAATATTTACTAGGCAAGAAAATGATATTGACAGTTTAATATATCACCCTCCACTCAGCAAAAGCTATCATGCAGTACTAAATTATAACTTCAGGATAGCATATGACATAGTAAACAGCAATGACAGTTACAAAAAGAGCCTAAACTATAAAAAGGGAAATTATCAAGATCTAAAGAAGTATTTCTTAGAAGTTGATTGGGAAAATGAACTTAGAGGACAAGATTTAAATGCTGTATATAAAAAATTTTGTGAATTTTATGAAATAGGAGTCCAGAAGTACATCCCACAGCACAAAGAAGCAGATAAGAAAATACAGAAATGGTTCAATAAAGAATGTAAAAAATCAAAAGAAAGAAGAGATTTGTTGTGGAATAGATACAGAAGACACAATAGTGAAAGGGCATATAATAATTACAAACGGGCAAGAAACGACTATACAAGAATAAGGAGGGAAGCCCTAAAACAGTTTGAGGAGGATATAATAAATAAAAGTAGTGATCAACCAAAGCTGTTTTACAGCTATATTTGAAGCAAAACCAAAGTAAAAGATATAATACAATTCATTACGGACGAGGGAATCACTTATACACAAGAGAAAGATATTTGTGAAGCACTAAATAAGAATTTCCAATTACTTTTTACAGAAGAAAAAAATTTTGAGAGGGACTATGTGGAACACGCATGTCCACACATACTACCAGATATACAAATAGCAGAAAAAGTAATACAGGAGGAGTTAAGTAGATTAGACAGAGGAAAAGCAAGTGGTCCTGATGAAATTTCATGTTGGATATTACGAGAATGTGCAAATAAGTTAAGTAAACCATTATTTATAATTTTCAAGAAATCCTTGAGTCAAGGTAAACTACCTGATATTTGGAAAAAAGCAAATATTGTCCCCTTATTCAAGAAAGGAAATAGACAAAATCCACTCAACTACCGACCAGTATCACTGACCAGTGTTGTAAGCAAGGTATTAGAAAAACTTATAAGAAAAGCTTGGGTAAATCATCTAGAAGAACACAGTATGATAACAGAAAGACAGTTTGGTTTCAGAAAAGGAAAATCATGTGTTACTAATCTGTTGAGCTACTATGACAGAGTAACAAACACAATACAGGAAAGGGAAGGATGGGTGGACAGTATCTATTTAGATTTCAAGAAAGCTTTTGACACAGTACCACACCAAAGACTTTTATGGAAACTGTACCATCAAGGAGGAATTCGAGGCAAACTGTTTTGTTGGATGCAAGACTGTCTCATAAAAAGAGAAATGAGGACAGTATTAAGAGGAAAACTCATCATGGAAAGAAGTGACTAGTGGAGTACCACAGGGTTCAGTGCTGGCACCAATCATGTTTTTAGTGTATATAAATGATATAAACAGTAACTCTGGAAATGAGAGCTATCTGAATATGTTTGCAGATGATGCAAAAATACAAAGGAGAATTACTAACACAGACTCTTGCAAAGAGCTACAAGAAGAATTAAATAAACTTCATGAATGGAGTAGTACATGGCAAATGGAATTCAATGTGGACAAGTGTCATGTAATCAAGTTTGGTAAAAGTGGAAAAAGACCTGATTGGGATTATAAGTTAGGAAATAAAACCCTATACACATCAGAAAGAGAGAAAGACCTAGGTGTGATTATCAATAACAGAATATCTCTGGCCGACCACATCAGCGAGAAGGTACGGAACATGTATACACTGCTTGCAAATATGAGAATAGCATTCACATACATAAATGAAGACATGCTAAGAAGGATAATAACATCATTCATTAGACCAACCCTGGAATATGCATCAGTAGTCTGGAGTCCTCATCTCAAAAAGCATATAGACAAGATTGAAAAAGTTCAAAGGGCCGCTACAAGATGGATACCAAGCTTAAGGGACCTAAGCTATGAAGAAAGACTAAATAAACTGAATCTACCAACTTTACAGGAGAGAAGGAAAAGAGGTGACATGATAATGCTATATAAGTGCATATCAGGAAAGGAGAAAATAGACATAAATGATTACTTAACATATGGAGAAGCATCAGCAAGAGGACACTGCAAAAAACTGCATAAGAAGAGAGGTGATAAAGACGTAAGGAAATTCATTTTCCCAAACAGAGCAATTGATCAATGGAATGCAGTACCGAATGAAATAGTGTGTGCCAAAACAATTCACAAATTTAAGGATATATACGATAAATATGGTTTAAGACACGGGACAGTACAAGCTTGACTCATTCCTGTAAAGATACAATTAGGTAAGAACAATTAGGTAAGAACACACACACACACACACACACACACACACACACACACACACACACACACACACACACACACACACACACACACACACATGATAGCAGTGAAGAACAACATAAATGTAGATACTGTGGAAATGGGAGAAGGCAGGGCTGAAGTGATATATATGAAATTAGAAACTGGAGAGAATGTTAAGAGAGATATGGCGGTAGTGTATGTTCCCCCAAAGACGAGAGCATGGAAGGATGACGAATACCATGAGATGTTGTCAGATATGGCTAGCTACTTGCAAAAAATAATTGAGAAACGCTATCTATCTATCTATCTATCTATAGCCCGATGCCCTAATCCCGCAAAGGGTGGCCGCAGACAAAATGCCTCCAAGTCACTCTGTCACCCACCATTTGACTCCCCTCCCCCCAACTCACCCCCCCCTCCCTCATATACCTCTCAATATAATTTTGGTGGGTGACTTTAATTGTAAAGAGGTGAACTGGGAGGAATGGTACTCGGGAGGCAGCGAGGATTCGTGGGGCACTATGTTATTAAATATAATAATGAATAATGTGATGATGCAATGGGTCAAAGAAGAGACACGGTTTCGAGGTGAGGACACACCAGCAAGGTTAGATTTACTGTTCACCAAAGAACCCGATGTAATAGAATCATTGGAATATCTCTGTCCTTTGGGAAAGTGATCACGTGGTCATTGAGTTCCAGATGTTAATAGGAAACGTCGAGCTAAGAGACGAGCTTCGCAGACAGGGAAGATACAATTTTGGCAAAGCAAATTTTACAGGATTGAGAAACTTTTTTGAAAATGCGGATTGGAGAAAATTCAGAGAAACAAGAGAGATACAGAGGAAGTGGGATATCTTTCTAGACCTTTATAATTTGGGAGTGGAAAAATTTGTACCAAGAGTAAGAGGGAAAGAAAACAGGAAAAAGGAGTGGTTTAATAGAAGGTGTATGATAGCAAAAAAAGAGAGAGATAAGGCATGGAACAATTGGAGAAAGAGAGGTAACGACAGAACAAAGGAAGAATATAAAAGAACAAGAAATGAATACACAAGAATACGTAGAGAAGAAGAAAGGAATTTTGAAAAAGGTATAATTGACAAATGCAAGGATGAACCCAAACTGTTTTATAGATTTGTTAATGGTAAACTGAAACAAAAGGAAGGAATCACCAAGCTGAAAGTAGAAGGAGAGGTCTTTAAGGATGCAGCAATGCAAGCAGAAATAATGAACAAACGTTTCCAGTCAGTTTTCACTAAAGAAAAGGAGCTTGTGGAAGGGGAGGGAGTGATTAGAAATGTTCCGGTGATGAAAGATATAAAAGTGGAGGTACAGGAAGTGTATAAATTACTGGAAACTCAAGATGTAAGGAAAGACCCAGGACCTGATGGAATTTCTAATTGGGTACTGAAGGAATGCAGACAACAACTGGCGGATAAAATTCACAGCTTAATTGTATGCTCACTGGAAGAGGGGAAAGTGCCAAAAGAATGGAAGAGGGCAAATGTGGTACCAGTTTACAAGGGAGGAAACAGGGAAGAACCCCTGAATTATAGACCAGTGTCTCTAACCAGCATGGTCGCAAAATTGTGTGAGAGAATCCTGAAAGACAGATGGATAAAATATCTAGAAGAGATGAATATTTCGGCTGAATGTCAGTTTGGATTCAGAAGTGGAAGGTCATGTGTTTCAAACTTGTTGAGCTTTTGCTCAAGAGCGATTGATGTGGTACAGGAGAGAGATGGTTGGGTGGATTGTGTGTACTTAGACTTAGAGAAGGCCTTTGACAAGGTACCTCATAAGAGACTAATGTGGAAACTAGAATATATAGGAGGACTAAAGGGGAAACTTCTGGAATGGATGAGAGACTTTTTGAGAGACAGACAAATGAGGACAGTAATAAAGGAAAAGTTGTCTGGATGGAGGGAAGTAACAAGTGGAGTCCCTCAAGGCTCAGTGTTGGTGCCAGTAATGTTCCTGATTTACGTAAATGATATGGTAGATGGAGTGAACAGTTATGCAAGTCTGTTTGCTGATGATGTAAAGATCTTGAGGAAGATAGAGGTTGAGGAGGATTGTAAAATACTGCAGGAGGATTTGGATAGGATACACAATTGGAGCCAGATGTGGGAAATGAAATTTAATGTAAAGAAATGTAAAATATTGGAAATGGGTAAAAGTTCCAGGAGACCATCAATGAATTATTTGTTGGGTAATGAATTAATCAGAAAAAGGAGAGAAGAGAAAGATTTGGGAGTGCTGGTCCAAGATAGTTTGTCACCAGAAAAGCACATTAACAAGATAGTTGGAGAGACTTATAAGCTCTTGACTAACATAAGAGTAGCATTTCATTATATGGATGAGGAAATGATGAAAAAATTGATAGTGGCCATGATCCGCCCCAGGTTAGAATATGCAGCGGTAGTGTGGTCCCCACACAAAAAGAAAGATATAAACAAGATTGAGAGAATACAAAGAACAGCAACCAAGATGGTCCCCAGTCTGACAGACCTGTCATACAGAGAGAGGCTGGAAAAACTGGATTTGCCTTCGTTAGAGGAAAGGAGAAAGAGGGGAGACATGATTGCAGTGTTCAGGACCATGGTGGGAGTAGATAAAATTGACAAAGAAGATCTGTTTGTATGGGATAAGAGAGCAACAAGAGGACATGGAATGAAATTGAAAAAGTCAAGCTGGTTGATGGATATCAAGAAATACAGCTTTCCTTACAGAAGTATAGACTTATGGAATAGCCTGGACAAAGAGATCGTCCAGTCTAAAAACATAAACGAGTTTAAAGTTAAATTCGACTTATTGAGAAACAGCGACGGAAACCCACGAGCATAGTACATTCCGTGTATATCACAATTAGGTATATACTTAAATATTTGGAACGACTTAGACAAAGAGGTGGTGCATGAGAAAAACATTCATGTGTGTAAAGGTAGACTTGATAAATGTGGATATGGAGACAGGACAACACGAGCATTGCTCAATTCCTGTATACTACGAATAGGTAAATACAAATAGGTAAATACACACACACACAGGTCACCGACAGAGACAGAGCTCTTCGTGGATCGTGCTAAATCAGCAGCGAAAAAGGAGACCAGCCTATTGTGATTATGAATATGAGTGCATGAGTGGTGGTCCCATCGGTCAATAGTATTTAAAAAAAAAAAAAAAAAAAAATTGCAGGTTTTGGTCAAAGAGTACAAGATATAGTGGAAATTGAAAGAGTCCATATGGCTGCACAATGGCGGAGGGTGACAGAGCTTTGTTTACATATGGTGAAAAGGAATTTGAGGGCTTCTTCGAAGACGATGTGGGAAATGGAAGTACTATTTTGAACCAAACAAGAGAAGCTGGAGTAGAGATAACAATGGAAAGCAATGTCCAGGAATTAAAAAAGGTATGGGTAGTAGTTAGAGAGTTACAGGAATGAACCCAAGAGCAGGAGAGAGAGATCAATGTTGTGCGAATTAAACTGGAAAAAGTTTACACGCGCAGTGTAGAGCAAGAAAGAGAAGTCACAGAATTATAACTGAGTAACGAATCTGCATTTAATGAAATAAAACAGCTCAAGAGGGAGAATAAGCGGTTGGAAGAAGAAAGGGACTGGATGAAAAGTAAACTAGATGAGTATGACTCTAAGTCAAGGATGCAAGATGAGCACATTAAGGAAATCAAGGAGCAACATAAGGGGTGGACGAAAATTCAGGAGGAAGGAAGCGAAACTTTGAAAGAGATTATAGAACAACAAAGTAAGGAAAAGGTGGAGAAGGAAGTGGTTAGGGTACTGAGAAGTAGAGAAGCGTTAGTCAGGGTTTTTGTAGATAAGAAGAAATGTGTAATAATTTCAGGAGTAAAAGAAAAACGTATGGCAGTAAGATCAGAAAGAGAAAAAGACGAAATGAGTTAGGTTAAAGAAATAATATCAGCAGTTATGGAGGGTAATAATGAAGCTCGAGAAGAGATTGAAGAAGTGTTTAGGTTAGGAAAGTACAAGGAAGGAGGGGCGAGGCCATTGAAGGTAAAGTTAGTCCCAGGTAATGGTAAATGAAATCATCAATAGAACTTGGAAATTATCACATAAAGAGGGGTACAAAAATGTTTGGATAAGGAGAGATGCAAATAAGAGCTAAAATAAAGGAGTTAGTAAAGGAAGCAAAGGCAAAGAATGAACAGAGAATGGAGAAAGAGAAGACAATGTTTTATTGGAGAGTTATGGATCAGAAATTGAGGAAGTGGTACCGACGGAATGAAGGAGAGAAGAGGGTATAAAAGAGAACAAAAAAAAATTGAAAGTGGCATATACTAATGTTGATGGTTTAATATCGGATAGGTTGGAAATCAATGACTTCATGAGGGTTCATGAACTTGATGTTATGTCCTTTGTAGAGACTAAGTTAATAGAGGATGTTGATGTCCATATGGGAGATGGAAAATATAAACTGCGGAGAAGAGACAGAAAAGAAAAAATGGGAGGAGGAGTGATGATAGCAGTGAAGAACAACATAAATGTAGATACTGTGGAAATGGGAGAGGGTAGGGTTGAAATGATAAATATGAAATTAGAAACTGGAGAGAATGGTGGGAGAGATATAGTGGTAGTATATGTTCCCCCTAAGACAAAAGCGTGGAATGATGATGAATACCAGGAGATGTTGTCAGACATGGCTAATTATTTACAGAAAGTGACTGAGAAAAGCAACAATATAATTTTAAATGGGGGACTTTAACTGTTAAGAGGTGAACTGGGAGGAGTGGGACTCGGGAGGCGGTGAAGATTCGTGGGGCACTATATTGTTAAATATAACAATGAACAATGTGATGACGCAGTGGGTCAAAGAAGAGACAAGATTGCGAGGTGAGGATACACCAGCAAGATTAGATTTACTGCTAACCAAAGAACCCAATGTACCCGAATCTTTGAAATATCTTTGACCTATAGGAAAAAGTGATCATGTGGTCATTGAGTTCCAGATGATAATAGGGAATGCGTTGCCAAGAGACAAGTTTTACAGGCAGGGAAGATACACCTTTGGGAAAGCAAACTTTACAGGACCGAGAAAATTCTTCAAAAATGCGGATTGAAGAGAATTCAGAGAAACAGGAGAGATACAGAGGAAGTGGGAAATCTTTCTACACCCCTATAATTCAGGAGTGGAAAAATATGTGCCAAGAGTAAAAGGGAAAGAAAACAGGAAAAAGGAGTTGTTTAATAGAAGGTGTATGATAGCGATAAAAGAGTTGGATATGGCGTGGAATAACTGGAGGAAGAGAGGTAATAACAGAACAAAGGAAGAATATAAAAGAACTAGAAATGAATATACAAATATATGTAGAGAGGAAAAAAGGAACTTTCAAAAAGGTATAATAGACAAATGTAAGGATGAACCCAAACTGATTTATAGATTTGTCAGTGGCAAATTGAAACAAAAGGAAGGAATCACCAAACTGAAAGTAGATGGAGAGGTCTATAAAGATGTGGCAATGGATGCTGAAATAATGAACAAACGTTTCCAGTCAGTTTTCACTAATGGAAGTGAGTTTGTGGAAGGGGAGGGAGTGATTAGAAATGTAGTGATGAAAGATATAAAAGTGGAAGTACAGGAAGTGTATAAATTACTTATAACTCAAGATGTAAGGAAAGCCCCAGGACAAGATGGAGTCTCTAATTGGGTTCTGAATCAATGCAGAGAACAACTGGCGGATAAGATTCACGGCTTACTTGTGCGTTCTCTGAAAGAGGGGAAAATGCCTCAAGAATGGAAAAGAGCAAATGTGGTGCCAATTTATAATGGAGGAAACAAGGAAGAACCAGAGTCCCTAACCAGCATGGTTGCAAAATTGTGTGAGAGAATCCTGAAAGTTAGATGGATGAAATATCTGGAAGAGATGAATATTTTGGCTGAAAGTCAGTTTGGATTCTGAAGTGGAAGGTCATGTGTTTCCAACTTGTTGACCTTTTTCTCAAAAGCAATTGACGTGCTACAGGAGAGAGACGATTGGTTGGATTGTGTGTATTTATATTTGGAAAAGGCCTTTGACAAGGTACCCCATAAGAAACTATTGTGGAAACTAGAGAATATAGGAGGACTCTAAGGGAAACCTCCTGGAATGGATGAGAGACTTTCTGAGAGACAGACAGTGAGGACAGTAATAAAGGACAGGATGTCTGGATGGAGAGAAGAAACAAGTGGAGTCCCCCAGGGTTTTGTTTTGACTCCAGTAATGTTCCTGATTTACGTTAATGATATGGTAGAGGGAGTGAACAGTTATGCAAGTCTGTATGCTGATGATGCAAAGATCCTGAGGAAGGTAGAGGCAGAGGAGGACTGTAAAATGCTGCAGGAGGATCTGGATATGATACATGATTGGAGCCAGAAGTGAGAAATGAAATTCAATGCAAAGAAATGTAAAATATTGGAAATGGGTAAAAGTACCAAGAGGCCATCACTGAATTATTTGATGAGTAATGAACCTATCACAAAAGCGAGAGAAGAGAAAGATTTGGGAGTGCTGGTCCAGGATAATTTGTCACCTGAAAAACATATTAACAAGACAGTTAGAGAGATGTATAAACTCTTGACTAACATAAGAGTAGTATTTCATTATATGGATGAGGAGATGATGAAAAAATTGATAGTGGTCATGATCTGTCCCAGGTTAGAATATGCAGCGGTAGTGTGGTCCCCACACAAAAAGAAAGATATAAACAAGATTGAGAGAATACAAAGAACAGCAACCAAGATGGTCCCTAGTCTGGCAGATTTGTCATACAGGGAGAGGCTGGAAAAGCTGGATTTGCCTTCCTTAGAGGAAAGGAGAAAGAGGGGAGACATGATTGCAGTGTTCAGGACCATGGTGGGAGTAGATAAAATTGACAAAGAAGATCTGTTTGTATAGGATAAGAGAG
Organism: Coenobita brevimanus; assembly: GCF_032717465.1. Classification (NCBI taxonomy): domain Eukaryota; kingdom Metazoa; phylum Arthropoda; class Malacostraca; order Decapoda; family Coenobitidae; genus Coenobita; species Coenobita brevimanus. Next base: position 37,127,291 of record NC_136982.1, read on the forward strand.
CAACAAGGGGACATGGAATGAAACTGAAGAAGTCAAGCTGCATGAAGAACATCAAGAAATATAGCTTTCCTTACAGAGTATAGACTCATGGAATAGCCTGGACAAAGAGATCGTCCAGTCTTAAATCTTAAATGAGTTTAAAGTTAAATCTGACTTACTGAGAAACAGTGACAGGAACGCACGAGCATAGCACATTTCGTGTATATCACAATTAGGTATATTAGGTAAATACATAAATATTTTTAACGACTTAAACGAAAAGGTGGTGCAGGAGAAGAACATTCATGTGTGTAAAAGTAGACTAGATAAATGTGGATATGGAGACAAGACAACACGAGCATTGCTCAATTCCTGTATACTGCAAATAGGTAAATACACACACACACACACACACACACACAGGTCGCTGACAGAGACGGAGCTCTTTGTGGATCATGGTGAAATAATCGCCGAATCAACGGCGAAAAGAGACAAGCCTATTGTGATTATGTGCATGAATACATGAGTGGTGGTCGAATATGATATTAGTGTAAAATAACAGGAGTACAAAACACAGCGGAAGTTGAAAATTTTCGTAGGTTGCATCATGGCGGAAGGAGATAGTTCATTGTTTACATCTGGTGGCGGTGAATTTGCGGACTTCTCCGATGAGGGTAAGGGTAAAGGAAGTGCTAAACTGAGCCAAACAAGAGTAGCAGGAGTGGAGAAAATGGCAAAGAGGAATGTCCAGGAGTTAAAAAAAATATGGACAGTGATTAGAGAGTTGCAGGAACGGACCTTAGAACAGGAGAATGAGATTAAGATAATCCAGACCATGTTGGAAAACGTCTGCACGTGCAGTGCTGAACAAGAAAGACAAGTTACAGAGCTGAAATTGAGTAATGAATCTGCCTCAGATGAATAAAACGGCTCAAGAGGAAAAATAAGAGGTTGGAAGAAGAAAGGGACAGGATGAAAAGTAAATTAGATGAGCATGAATCAAAATCAACAAAGCAAAATGAAAACATTATGGAATCAAGGAGCAGCACAAGCAGTGGAAGATAATTTAGGAGGAAGGAAATATAAATTTGAAAGAGATTATAGAACCACAAATCAAGGAAAAGGTGGAAAAGAAAGTGGTTAGGGTACTAAGAAGTAGAGAATCTTCAGTTAGGGATGTAGCAGACAAGAAAAAGTGCGTCATAATTTTAGGAATAAAAGAAAAACGTATGACAGTAAATCAGGAAGTGAAAGAGAAAATCTGAGTAAGGCTAAAGAGGTAGTATCAGTAGTTATGGAGGGTAACAAGGAAGCTCAAGAAGAGATTGAAGAAGTGTTTAGGCTAGGAAATTACAAGGAAAGAAGGGCGAGGCCACATAAAGTTTAAGCCTCAGGTAACGGTAAATGAAATAATTAACAGAACATGGAAATTATCAGACAAAGAGGAGTTCAAGAATGTTTGGATATGGAGAGATGCAAATGAGGAAGATAGAGCTAAAATAAAGGAACTAGTAAAGGAAGCAAAGGCAAAAACGAACAGTGAACGGAGGAAGAGAAGACAGTGTTTTATTGGAGAGTTATGGATCAGAAATTGAGGAAGTGGTACCGACAGAGAGAGGGAGAGAAGAGGGAATAAAGAACAATGAAAAAATTTGGAAAGTGACATGTACTAATGTTGATGGTTTAATATCGACAAGGTTAGAAATCAGTGATTACTTGAGGGTACATGAACCAGATATTATGTGCTTTATAGAGACCAAGTTAAGAGAGGATATTGATATCCATATGGGAGATGATAAATACAAACTGTGGAGAAGAGACAGAAAAGAAAAAATGGGAGGAAGAGTGATGATAGGAGTGAAGAATAACATCAATGTAGATAATGTGGAACAGGGTGAGAGTAGGGCTGAAGTGATAAATATGGAATTAGAAACTGGAGAGAATGGCAAGAGAGACATCCAGTGGTATATGTTCCCCCTCAGACAAGGGCATGGAATGACGATGAATACCAGATGTTGTCAGACATGGTTAGATATCTACAGAAAGTGATTGAGAAAAGCTATAACATAATTCTGATGGGTGATTTTAATTGTCAAGAGGTGAACTAGGAGGAATGGGACTCAGGAAGCAATAAAGATTCTTGGGGTACTATATTGTTAAATATAGCAGTGAATAATGTAATAACCCAGTGGGTCAAAGAGGAGACAAAATTGAGAGGTGATGACACGCCAGCAAGACTAAATTTACTGCTGACCTGACATAATTAAATCTTTGAAATATCTGTGTCCTTTAGGAAAAAGTGATCATGTGGTCATTGAGTTCCAAATGATAAAAGGGAACATGGTGCCAAGAGATGAGCATTATAGGTAGGGAAGATACAACTTTTGGAAAGCAAGCTTTACAGGATTGAAGAAATTTTTTGAAAATGCTGATTGGAGAAAATTCAGAGAGACAAGAGAGATGCAGAAGAAGTGGGATATCTTTCTAGACTTCTATAATTCAGGAGTGGAAAAACATGTTCCATGAGTAAATGGGAAAGAAAACAGGAAGAAGGATTGGTTGAACAAAAGGCATATGATAGCAAAAAAAAGAGAGTTACATGGCATGAAACAACTGGAGAAAGAAAGGTAATAATAGAACAAAGGAAGAATATAGAAGAACTAGAAATGAGTATACAAGAATACGTTGAGAGGAAGAAAGGAACTTTTGAAAAAGGTATAATTGACAAATGTAAGGAAAAACCCAAATTGTTTTATAGGTTTGTTAATGATAAATTAAAACAAAAGGAAGGAATCACCAAACTGAAAGTAGAAGGAGAGGTCTATAAAGATGCAGCAATGCAAATTGAAATACTCTGTAATGAACAAATGTTTCCAATCAGTTTTCACCAAAGAAAGAGATTTTGTAGAGGAGGAGGGAGTGACTAGAAATGTAGTGATAAAAGATATAAAAGTGGAAGTGCAGGAAGTGTATAAATTACTGGAAACTCAGGATGTAAGGAAAACCCTAGGACTGGATGGAATCTCCACCTGAGTACTGAAGGAATGCAGAGATCAACTGACAGATAAGATTCATGATTTAATTGTGTGTTCTCTGGAAGAAGGGCAAGTGCCTCTGGAATGGGGGAGGGTCATTATGGTACCTATTTATAAGGGAGAAAACAAGGAAGAATCCCTGAATTATATACCAGTGTCCATGTCCAGCATAGTCACAAATTTGTGTGAGAGAATCCTGAAAGACAGATGGATAAAATATCTGGAGGAGATCAGCTTTTTGGCTGACGGTCAGTTTGGATTCAGAAGTGGAAGGTCATGTGTTTCCAACTTGTTGAGCTTTAACTCAAGAGTGATTGATGTGCTACAGGAGAGAGACAGTTGGGTGGATTGTGTGTACTTAGACTTAGAGAAGGCCTTTGACAAGGTACCTCACAAGAGACTAATCTGTTGAGCTACTATGACAGAGTAACAAACACAATACAGGAAAGGAAAGGATGGGTGGACAGTATCTATTTAGATTTCAAGAAAGCTTTTGACACAGTACCACACCAAAGACTTTTATGGAAGCTGTACCATCAAGGAGGAATTCGAGGCAAACTGTTTTGTTGGATGCAAGACTTTTTCATAAAAAGAGAAATGAGGACAGTACTAAGAGGAAACTACTCATCATGGAAAGAAGTGACTAGTGGAGTACCACAGGGTTCGGTGCTGGCACCAATCATGTTTTTAGTGTATATAAATGATATAAACAGTAACACTGGAAATGAGAGCTATCTGAATATGTTTGCAGATGATGCAAAAATACAAAGGAGAATTACTAGCACAGACTCTTGTAGGGAGCTACAAGAAGAATTAAATAAACTTCATGAATGGAGTAGTACATGGCAAATGGAATTCAATGTGGACAAGTGTCATGTAATCAAGTTTGGTAAAAGTGGAAAAAGACCTGATTGGGATTTTAAGTTAGGAAATAAAACCCTATACACATCAGAAAGAGAGAAAGACCTAGGTGTGATTATCAATAACAGACTATCTCCGGCTGACCACATCAGCGAGAAGGTACGGAACATGTATACACTGCTTGCAAATATGAGAATAGCATTCACATACATAAATGAAGACATGCTAAGAAGGATAATAACATCATTCATTAGACCAACCCTGGAATATGCATCAATAGTCTGGAGTCCTCATCTCAAAAAGCATATAGACAAGATTGGAAAAGTTCAAAGGGCCACTACAAGATGGATACCAAGCTTAAGAGACCTAAGCTACGAAGAAAGACTAAATAAACTGAATCTACCAACACTACAGGAGAGAAGGAAAAGAGGTGACATGATAAAGCTATATAAGTGCATATCAGGAAAGGAGAAAATAGTCATAAATGATTACTTAACATATGGAGAAGCATCAGCAAGAGGACACTGCAAAAAACTACATAAGAAGAGAGGTGATAAAGACGTAAGGAAATTCAGTTTCCCAAACAGAGCAATTGATCAGTGGAATGCACTACCAAATGAAATAGTGTGTGCCAAAACAATTCACAAATTTAAGGATATGTACGATAAATATGGTCTAAGACACGGGACAATACGAGCTTGACTCATTCCTGTAAAGATACAATTAGGTAAGAACAATTAGGTAAGAACACACACACACATTTCTGATATACAGTATATAAATGATTTGCCAGATGGTTTGAATAGTTACATGACTATGTTCACAGATGATGCTAAAATAATAAATCATATTAAAGATAGTTGTGAAAAACTGCAGGAGGACTTAGACAAACTCCACAGCTGAAGCCAGACTTGGAAATTGGATTTTAGTGCTAAGATGTATTATGTATTAGAAATGAGAGTGGGTGAAAAAAAGGCTGCATTGGACATATAAAATGGACAATGAGATAATTAGTAAAAGAAAAGATGAGAAGGACTTGGGAGTGATTATTCAGGATGACTTGTCACCAGAAAAGCATATAAGCAGAATCATTGGAGGCACTTATGGATACTGACCAGCATGAGAGTGGCTTTTTATTATATGGATGAGGAAATGCTGAGAGAGTTGATAGTGACCATGATAAGACCAAAACTAGAGTATGCATCTGTGGTGTGGTTGTCTTGTTTGAAGAAGCATCATGATAAACTGGAGAGGGTTCAACAGATGGCTACAAGGATGATACCATGCTTAACTCCTACACGGCCGGGGTTTTCTGATGTCACACGTTTCTCTCAATGAGGGATATCTGTGATGAAAAAAATACCCTTATTTCAAACCCTAATATCTGCGAGACTCTAACAGCTAGAGAAAAATTAAAGATGCATAAGACTCACCAACTCTTCCTCATTCAAATGAAAGTATCCCCATGTCTCCAGGTGGTCCTGTCGATGAGTACGAATAATTTAAAGTTCAAAGAGTGGCAGGAAGATGCTTCCAGCTATACGCATCAACTGGGTGCCCAAAATCATGACGGCTATACATGTCAGTCGGCAGTTAAGGGTTAAGGGAACTGATCTACGAGGAGAGATTGAAAAAAACTGAAGTGACCAACACTGCACAAGAGAAGGGAAAGAGGTGACTTGATCACGGTGTTTAGAAATGTAAGAGAACTGGAAAGGGTGGACAGAGAGGATCTTTTTGTGTTGGATGATGGAAGAACAGGAGGTCATGACTTCTAAGTTGAGGAAAAGTAGATGTCTTAATGATCTTAAAAGATGCAGTATTCTGAATACAAGCATAGGTATTTGGAATGACTTAGATGAGGAAGCAAAAAACATTCATGTGTTTAAAACTAGACTAGATAAATGTAGATAAGGAGACAGGAGAACATGAGCTTAGCTCAATTCCTGTATACTACAAATAGGTACATATAAATAGGTAAATACACACACACACACACACACACACACACACACACACACACACACACACACACACACACACACACACACACACACACACACACACACACACACACTTTAAATTTGGATGAGTACAGTGTTTGGCAAAGAGACAGAAATTTAAAAAAAGGAGTTGTGATATTAACAGAGATATATTTCAGGTAAAAGAGATAGAAATATACATATCCTCACAAATAGAATTAGTTTCAACAGAGATTAGTATATCAGAAAGGATAGTAATTGTGACAGATTTATATATGCCACCCAAGACAAATACATGGGATAGAGGTGAATATGAAGACCTGGCAGAAAAGAACATTCAGAGCTTAAGAACCCTACTATATAGAATGGAAGAAAAATCTGAAAAAATAATTAGTGGGAGATTTTAACACAAATATAAACTGGAATATTCTAGATGTAAAAAGCCATGAAAGTTGTCGGAATCAAAAGCGTTTGGATCTTATACAGGAATTTTTTCTAACAACATGTAAAGGAGAACACTAGAAAAAGAGGACCGGAAGACCCCTCATTATTTGATCTCATATATACAAGAAAATGAAATTGACAGTATATATCATCTGTCACCTCCCATTTCGCAAAAGTGACCATGCAGTACTAGATTACAGTTTCAGGATAGGATATGATATAGTTAGAGGTAAATTACAAAAAGAGGCTAAACTACAAAAAGGGCAACTATCATGACCTAAAGAATGATATAGATTGGGCGAAGGAGCTAAGAGGACAAGATATATATGTTGTATATAAAAAATTCTGTGAATTTTACAATACAGGAATTCATAATTATATCCCATTGCACAAAGACATGGAAATAAGGATAAAGAACTGGTTTAATACTGACTGTAAAAATGCAAAAGAGAAAAGAGATTTGCTGTGGATCAGATACAGATGACATAAAAGTGAGATAGCATATAACAACTACAAGCAGGCAAGAAATTATTATACAAAGATAAGGAGAGAAGCACAAAGGCAGTTTAAGGAAGACATTGTAAACAAAAGTACTGATCAGCCAAAGTTGTTTTACATCTACATACAAAGCAAGCAAAAGTTAAAGAGAAAATACAGTCCGTCATGGATGAGGGGAAAATCTGTGTCAATGAAGAAGATATTTATGAAGTACTGAACAAAAGTTTCCAGTCAATTTTTACTAAAGAAAGTAGATTTGCAAGAGATGGAAACAAAGAAGCATGCCCACACATATTAACAAATATATGTATAATAAAACAAGAGGTCTAGGAAGAGATGAGAAAATTAGATAGGAAAAGTCAGTGGCCCTGGTGAGATTTCGTGTTGGGTATTACAGGAATTTGCAAAAGAGCTAAACAATCCATTACAATTAATACTCAGAGAATCCTTAAGACAAGGAAAACTACCTGATATATGGATGAAAGCAAACATTGTGCCTCTTTTCAAGAAAGGAAATAAACAAAATGCACATAACTACTGAACAGTATTACTGACCAGCATCATAAGCAAGATGTTAGAAGAACTGATATGAAGAATTTGGGTAAATCACCTGGAAAAACACAATATGATAACAGAAAGACAATATGGTTTTAGAAAGAGAAAATCACATGTTACTAACCTATTAAGTTACTATGACAGAGTTGCAGAAATGATACAGGAAAGAGATGGCTGGGTAGACAGCATATATTTGGATTTCAAGAAGGCATTTGACAGAGTACCACACAAAAGACTTTTATGGAAAATGTACAGTCAAGGAGGAATCCAAGGTAAACTGTACGATTGGATGCAAGATTCTCTCAGTAAAAGAGAAATGAGAGCAGTGCTAAGGGAAAATTGCTCATCATCGAGAGAAGTGACAAGTGGAGTTCCACAGGGCTCGGTGTTGGTACCAATTATGTTTTTAATATATACAAATGACATAGACAGCAACATTGGAAATGGAAGCCACCTAAATATGTTGCTGATTATATAAAAATATAGAGGGAAATTACAAACACAGATTCTTGCATAGAGCTACAAGAGGAATTAAATAAGCTTCATGAATGGAGCACTAGATGGCAAATGGAATTCAGTGTGGACAAATGTCATGTAAATTTTTTTTGTAAAAGTGAAACAGGACAAAATTGGGACGATTAGTCAGGAAGTATAACCCTACACACATCAGAAAAGGAAAAGGATTTAGGTGTGATGATCAGTAACAGACAATCACTAGGTGACCACATAAATGAAAAAGTAAGGAAGAACATGTACATACTACTTGCTAATATGAGGGTAGCATTCACATATATAAATGAAGACATGCTGAGAAAGATAATAACATCATCCATCAGACCAACTTTGGAATATGCATCAACAGTCTGGAATTCACATCTCAAAAAACACATGGGTAAGATTGAAAGTTAAGGGACCTAAGCTATGAAGAAAGACTAAAAATATTAAAACTACCATCATTGCAGGAGAGAAAGAAGAGACATGATTATGTTATGTAAATGCATCACAGGAAAGTAGAAAATAGATGTAAATGAGTATATAACATATGGGGAAGCAACATTAAGAGGACACAATACAAAACTACAAAAAGAGAAGTGATAAAGACATAAGGAAATTCAGTTTCACAAATAATGCAGTTCATCAGTGGAATGCACTACCGAATGAAGTAGTGTGTGCCAAAACAATTAGTAAATTTAAAGATCATCCATCGATCCATCATCGAATCCTATGTTGCCCCATGAGGAGCGTAGGAGCCTGAGGCTAGGCAAGTTGGTCCTGACATTTAAGATAAGAGTGACCAGCCTCGTTTATCCCTGAGTAGCATTACGTGAGCAGTAAACCCCAACCTCCCCTTGGATATAACCTTCACCGGCTCCATCCGATTGGAGTGCTGTAATCCCCCACTAAACCACCAGGTGCCAAAATTTGGTTATGTGGTTACCACTAAGTGTACTAAATGGTTTCCTGGTGTACAGGAAACCATTTGGGATGTCACTCAGTGTAGAGACACCCACAGACAGAAGGAAGAGGAAAGAATGAAGGAAGGAAAGCCAGAAGAGGGAGTGTAAAGTCACCCATAGGCAGAAGGATGAGGAAAGAATGAAGGAAAGAAAGACAGAAGAGGATAGAAGGAGAGAAGGATGGAGGAGAGGAAAGGGCAGACACCTGAGAGCAACACTACATCAAGTGAGTGGATGGTGAGTGCCCTCACCTACCACTAAAATGGTTCAAAACACGGGACAGTACAAACTTGACTCATTCCTGTAAAGATACAATTAGGTAAGAACACAAACACACACACACACACACACACACACACACACACACACACACACACAGTAGCATAGCACTGGGCATGCTGGGTGATGGAACCTCCTGCAGCCCATCCCCAGGACGTGCATTGGCAAGGACACTGCCAGCTCAGACCAGAAATCTTTCCCTTCTGTATCATATTGCCAATCAAGCCTTTGCCTCACATCTCACACTACTGCCAACCAGTGTAAAGGCCATGCAAAACTTACTGCAGGTATATTAATCCCAGTACTGGCCAGGATGCAAACTTGGACCCATGTACTGTACAGTACTCACCAGGTGTACACTCTTCACTTGGGCCAAGGGAGGGATCCCGACTATGCTTCTGGCAGTGCTGGTTTACATATATATGCCTCATTACACAGTAATTTCTCAGTTTTTCATCAGTGTAAGGTGCGTTGGGAGATGTATCCTGTAGCAGTCACCATAGTATCTTGGAACCACTGCTTTAACTTTTCCATACTGTATTCCTATGGACAGTTTGAATGGTTGACTCATTGACACATGTCCAGACCACAACAGTCAGGTGTTTCTTGTTGTTTTCTAGTTTCTTTGTTTGTCAGTGAGAGTGACTGTATCTTCCAGCACTTCACTGAATTTTGGGCAGTGAAAGGGGTGGTAGGATCTTCATAACTCGATCCATTTTACTAATATTCCCAAGCAAATGGAGGAAAAACAAAACACACTTAAGCAGAGTTGGATTTTCTTCATACAGTTGATACTGTATTTTGGTTACACAACACATTGGCTTTGCCTTTGGATTCCATTTACTTAATTTCAGTGCCATGTCAAGGAATTCTATACATGGTACTTCATCACAAAAAATTAATTTCTTCAGAATAACACCAGTGAAAGACTGCACTTAGGTGTTTGAAGAGAGTAGGTTTTGGGGGGAATATCAGTGTGTTGCAGCTGACTACTTATATGTCAGGATTAAGTAACACTACGAGATTAGTAGAGTTGTTTTAACTCAAGGTTGTGCAACCACTTGACTTAGTTGTCACCTCATACTTTTTAGTAATTTTCCACTTTCCTTCCTCTCATTTGGAAACACCCTCAGGAAGAGGGAAGAGGCTATATAACCACTCAGGCATTTGGAATGGTGACTGGAGAAATGATCTTAGGCTCAGAGCACTGAGTGGGAGCAATACTATTTGCTTCTGGTGATAATGCCTCATGAGACATGATGACCGTCAGTGGCTTGCCCTTTTGTGAAGCAATGGAACTTGGGTATGTACAATACTTGTACAGCAATCCTCATGGCTCTATACTTTTTTTTTTCTTTTAACAAGAGTGTTACTTTTGTTACTTTTAGTGTTGGTAGTTGTCTTCCTCTGAGCATTTTGACTACTCTCACTCCTCAGTTTAGTAGAATTTGGCAAAGCTCCTCCACCTGGGTCATCATAGTTTGAAGGGTGTCACTTTGGTGGGTACCAGCCAATGTTGGACTGCATGGGTGGGAACATGCAGATGAGCCACCATACTACAGTACCCTCGCATCCAACACGGTAATATTGTTATGTACAGGTCCGTGTTGGACCAAAAACGTGTTGGACAAACAACAGAGCTTATGGGGAAAACTGAATTATGTCAGCAACCCTAGGAAAAGTCACCCTAAATACCTACCATATACCTACACATATAATGGTGCTGCTGTAATGATAATAAATGGTACTGTACTATGAATGATAACAAACCTTTTAGGATAGTGTTGGTGGGCATGCTGGGAAAAGGTGGTATCCGAGGCTGTAGGTAGTCCTACTGGGTACCCGGAGGATGGCTGCTGGCATCACTAGCGGATAATGGCTGCTGCTGCCGCTCTTCAACCTCCCCCATAAATCCTTCGAAATCACACTCAGAATCACTATCGCTGAGGTACCGCTCCATTATGATGATTGCTGGGTCAGTATACCTGCACTTGAAGTCAAGTGGCCCGCCTCTGTAAGCCTTCACTTCTGTCAGGATCTTGTCTTGGTTTTTTATTATGGTCCTCACGCTGGCTTCAGTCACGTTGGCCTTGGTGATGTCCACATTCCTCTCCCCTTTCTTCTTCCTCTTGATGATTTCTAGCTTGGTGGCCTGAGGGAGGTGCCGCCGCTTCTTGGGGTTCTCAGAAGGTTTCCTAGGCATCGTGAGCAGGGTAAAATGCAGTATCAAAGGCAGAAAATGCAGCGAGAATAAAGCACCATCCAATGCGAATTATGCGACTGAGTGGCGCTGTGGTGGGAGAAATTTAAACAAAACATCATGTGAGAGCAGAAGCATTTTTAATTGGGCGACATCATGATCACGTCACGATAGTGGGCGGGGGAGGCTACTTGATCGGAAGTTTTCATTGGCTGTCAGCATCACAGGAACGTCCAGTATGACCGTGTTGGACTGGGGGTGATCGTGCTAGAGGCGAACTCTGTGGTTTTCGCCCACTTCTCGGAGCTCCTTCTGTGTTATGCTAACACACCTGTGTTACAGTAATTAAATTGTACTAATTTTTTGCTCTCCATGTTGGACATGAATCGTGCAGGACAAACGCGTGTTGGACGTGAGAGTACTGTATATATTTAGTTCAGTTGTGTGACAGTTGCATTAGCTCAGAGCCTTGTCAGTTTTCAGGATCCATTATTTCCTGCATATTTTACCAATTTCTGATATTTATCCTACATGTCACTTGTTTTTTATTTATCATAATCATCCTGACCTCTTACCATCCAAGTGTCAGGTATCCTGGTGTTTTCAGTATAGTGGTTTACAAGTAAATAGTTATCCAGTTTGATTACTGTGCAGCACATCTGGTTACAGTTAGAATGATTATGCCACTTCAGCAGGCTGGTAAATACAGCCCAGTTGTGTTTTCCTACTCACATTTCTTAGTTAAGGTGTTACAGGCAAACACTTGTGCTAGGGGTAGCATTTCTGACCACTATAATTTCATGCTAGCTGATCTGCAGTCAGTGTTCAAGTAGAAGTATCCCCTTTTGGCTCTCTGTAATCTTGTTTTTATATTATCTTAGAGGGAACAGTCTTACAAGCTTTTAGCCTTTGGTTCCTTCTTTGCATTAAAAAAAAAAAAAGTTAAGGGCAGTCAAGATGAGCATGATTTCCAAACTGCATTTCTATTAATTTTGATAATACCCTTTATTTGCATATGCACAGTGGGCTCTTGTTATATGTTTGTTTGAGTTTTGTGATTCTCTGTTCCTGCATCAGCCACAAAAAATCCAGACTCTCCTTTACATTCAAATCCTCACTTCAGCCATGAGGTTGGTCTGCAGGGAATTAGGTTTGACTATGGAAAGTGAATCTGTAGTGTCCTCCGATGATTTTGAAGGCTTCATGGAGGAAGCTGAGTCAGCACAGTTCTGCTAAATACCCCAAAGTATCAGAAATTAGTCAGTGGTTAGGTAGGGATGCGTGTTCATTTCATTTTGTTTATAAAGGCTCCAACATGCTTGCATGCATCAGTCTTGGTCGCTTAATGGCAGCTGTTTGTGCTGCACAATCTCTGGGAGCCTCCCCATTCAGTCCCTTATCCCTGAGGTCACAGTCTGTGACCATGTCCCAGGTCTTTTTTGGTCCGCCGTTTGCAGCCCCATCCCCAAAGTCCACGCTTCTCATTTTCTGCACCCAGTTGTCATCCCCTGTCCTCTCCACATGCCTAAACCATCACAGCCAACCCCTCCTCATCACAACACCAATACATTTCAACCCCATCCTTCCTTTCAACTCTTCTATTGTTAACCTAGCCCTCTCAGACCTCACATTCAGGGACACACTGCACATCCATCTAATCATTGTCATTTCTTTATATTTGAGCCAGAAATATCCTCTTCCTTTACTGCCCGGGTCTCACTACCATACAGCATTACATTCCTAACACATGCCATTAGCATGGAAAGAGAGCCCTCTTAATGTCAGGAGAGGCAACAGCTTCCTGAACTTCTTCCAACCACTCCACACTCTAGCCACAGAGATAGCTCTTGCCCCACCTCCAGCACAGAACATGTCTCCCAAGTAACAAAACTTTTCCACTGAGTCAAGAAACTCACCAGCAAAATCATTCCTTTCACACCTGATAGTCTCCACGTGCTCTCCCCGACACATTGAACATACGAACTCACCATCATCATGCAGTCTACCTCTAATGCCACAGCATTTCTTATGCACCCACTTATCTCAAACTGCACAACATGGAATTACTTCCCATACCCTTGTGGCAAACTACACTTGGCCACTCTCCCTCTTCTTTGACAGTACCTCCACCAAAATAGTAGCTAGTCATGGATGGCAGAACCAGTTGAATTTTTCCCTAGAGTCGGTGTATTTATGATTCATAGTTTGCAGTTACTGACCAAGAGGTCTAGAACCAGTTAGTCACGTATATAATAAGAGCCCACTGTATGAAATATGTCATGTGTACATCCTTCCTCCATCACCACCACTTCCTTATAATCTTTCTTTCCTCCCCCCAGTGCCCCGGGTTCAATACCCTCCTTACTTCTATCTTTGTAGTCATGCAGGAAGTTTCTTTTACCATGGAATTTGAAAAATTATGGTGGCTTAGCCTGCTGCTAGGTTGAATAACAATGTCTGTAGCAGTGGCAAAAGTTTAACTATTTGTCACATACAGATCGATGCTGGGTTTGGCAGGTTCCTTGCCACTTCCATCCTAAAAGTAAGTGACTCTTTCAACCACATTAGTTATTTTGAGTGGTTGCCTAGTGGGTGTGAGGATCAGATTTAGTGCAGTCAGTGACATTAGCCATTATGCTTATCACCAACCAACTCTACCTTGACTGGTAACCCACTCATTGTAAAAGAAGGATTGTGTAAAGGTGACTGACCTTTAATACTCAGATATGACCGAGCCTGCAAGGGCAGTTCTTCCTGGCCAGCATCAGTGTTCCTGACCTTTGCCATGTAGGATTGATGGCCCTTGTAGAGGAACCATTTGAGATTTCTCCATATAAGGCACAGCTGGGTCTTTTATCACTTGGATCATCAACCATGCCCCTTTATATAGCGGCTACTGTTTTGCCTGCCTGCTTCCTGTTGAAGGTCCAGTGATTGCCAGGAGCATTTACTATCCCAGTGGTCTCTGACCCCTAGTGGTTTTGTTTTAAAGGTTCCCAACCTTTACTACATATATACACTCACTCATCTTCTCCCAACTTAAGGGTCAGTAATTACCAATGGCACTTGCCATCCCAGTGATCCATGATCCGTAGTGGTTCTGGTTTTTATTTTCTTTGCAGCAGGTAGGAGCCTGAACTAGACATAATATTCCAGGCATTTTCAGAATTTAAAATCTGCCATACTGGGAAAAGATCACTAACTGCAGTTATTAGCACTGCAGCAAGTACATTGAAACCTTGATTTTTCAGACCTCGCTTTATACAGTTGCTTCATGTAACAGACAAAATCTGGGGTTTCTGAGTTGTCCATCTGTTATATTTTGGACCACGTCCACTGTTTCATGAAGTGTCTGCATGACAGCAAGTTCATAGACTTGGCAACATATTGTAATCAGTGTGTGTTTTTCCTCACTCAGAGTCAGGTCATCGCTCAGTGTTTGCTATTGTATTGCTCCTGTTGTCACAGAACACCGTACTATATAAACTTGTCTATCATCCATAAGAGGCAAATAAAATCATGATAACTATTTTGTAGTAGTTTGCAGTTTTTTTTTTTATTAGTTAGTGAATTTACTATTTATTGTATATACTGTATTTTATTTGGTGATTAAATTTTTTTTCTTTTTTTTTAAATCATCATTTGGATATAATGAACAGTCACCAAAAACATTCATTTCCTTTACTAATCAGTAAAATAAGGGTTCATTTTATTCACGGTAATGATCATGGTTAGTGTCATCATCAAATCTACAGCCACTCTGCAGCAGCCTTTAGGTTACAGCATATGCCTACACCTCTCTCTTCTCACCTGTTAAAGATGGCAAAGAAACTTTAGTATACAGGTACTCCAAGGGCATTAAGGACATTGCAGCAACATAAATTACCTTCTTCCTATGGAGGTCCTTTTACTTCTAAGAAAATGGAGTGTGATATGGGGAACAAACTACCTCCTCACTCACACGCTCCCTCTCTCATCTGTCCATGCCAATCATAACAGACCTTTTAGAGGCTGCAATTGTGTAACCAGTTTCCTGCAACTGTTCTCTTTGCCAGTTTACCTTGTTTTGGAACAAGAGAAAAAAAAAAAGACTCATTTAGACCTGTCACATACTAACCAGTGCATATATTACAGTGCCAATAATTCCACATGGCCTCTTATCATGATATTATGAATCAGTTCAGTTGAGGCGTATGACTAACTACTGTTAACCTGTATATATAATGCATTTGGCACATTACTATCCACCATTGCTTCATGATACATTTGGCTCATTACCATCCATCCCGCATTACAGTCATAAATTGACTTCACAGTCAAAGGACAAGTTTAACGGAGATCAGTGTTATTTGAGCTTAGCATTGCGCTTTTCATCTTTACAGAAATTGCAGTGATAGTACAGAAGAAACATAAACTGTGAAAATCAAGGCTCTCTATCATAATGACAAGTTGGTCTTTGCAGAGACAGAGAATCAATGCAGCCTCATAGTTGAGACTTTCCATCAGCTCAAAAGGTGTTCTGGTAAACTACAGCAAATCTCAACTTAGCAGCACTTAGATTTTTGCTTTGGCCCCAGGCTCATCTAAATGTGAACTCCCCAGTTCTCTTAGACATCACTGCCTATACTGTCAGAATATGTGCAGTGGGCTTTACCAGTTGTAGAACCTGTGCTCAAGTTGAGCCATCAGAAGTGGAATTATTCTCTTGTATGTGATTTTGTTTTGCTGTACTCTTAAGTTTTTGTTCAGTCAGTGAAAACTCTCACCACTTCACATTTATTTACTGACTTTGCATAGCATAAGGGAAGGTTAAAGCTAGGCCAGAGCAGGCCTACCAATGTATTGATTGACAGGGTAAACTCATGGCGTTCTGTATCAGTGATCTGTATGACTTGTATTCAGATTGCTCCAGACAATACTTTACTTGACACTACACAAGCTGGTTAGCAAAACCTTGTAGAGTATGTCAATATCCCAACCCACTGCTGCATACTTACAAGAGATTTGTGCTTGTACCACTTCTCTACATGTGTTTGATGTTTGGGTCTAGCTCTCCTGCCATCTGTGTGTGGGCTCTCCTTTTAAGGATGCTTCCAAAAGGAGAGAGTGGAGAGTGAAAAAAGCTTTTTGCGTGCTCAGAAAGCCTTTATTTTATTTATTTATTTTTTTCTTTATTTTTTTTTTTTTTGCATGTAGCAAGCAAGTTTTGAAGGTATTCATTTTTTTGAGTCCAGTTCAATGGAGCAAGCTCCTCTGCACATTGCACTGAATGAGGCCACACAAAGTAGAATTGTGTTAATCTTTCCAGAGAAACTGTGAGAATCTACAGGGTATGTGCAGGTCCTGTTACCTGAGCTCTTTTTGTACAGTGAACAGACAAGCCATTAATGACTGAAAAGGGAAGTCATCATGCCCCATTATTGTTCGATGACAGATGCACTTGTCTGCCTAGACTCCCTAGTGGCTGCAGCATGTGATGCTTTTGCCAGGAAGCAGCATCTGGTGTGCGTCTTCTTTGACTTAGAAAAGGCATATGATACTACATGGCAGTTTGGTATTATCAAGTAGCTTCACTCATTAGGTTTACGTGGTAGGCTGCCCCTATTTATATTAGACTTTCTGCGTGACCGTTCATTCAGGGTTCGAACTGGTGACACTCTGTCTCCTTCGTACCCTCAGGAAGAAGGCATGCCTCAAGGAAGTGTCCTTAGCACGACCCATTTTGCTATAGCATTAGATGGTATTCTGTCCTCTATTCCAGAGGGGATGTCTGCCTCACTGTATGTCGATGACTTAGCTATACGGTATGCTGCCTCCTGGATGCCCATGGCTGAACGTCGCATGCAGCTTACCCTAGACCGCGTATCTCATTGGGCCACAATGCATGGCTTCCATTTCTCCCCAACAAAAACGGTGGCCTTGCATTTCTCCCGCTTGAGAGATGTCCACCCCGACCCTGATCTCAGGTTATATGGTCACAGGGTCCAATGTGTAGATGAAGCAAGGTTTCTCAGTCTTGTTTTCGACAGAAGACTGACGTGGGTTCCCCATATCCGTGCATTACGTTTATCCTGCCACCATCCCCTGTCTCTCCTATGGACTCTATCTCACCTGTCTTGGGGCGCTGATAGAGCCACCCTGCTCTACCTTTACCATGCCTTGGTACGGAGCAAATTGGACTATGGGTGTGTAGTATACTCTTCTGCTACTGAGGCATGGCTGGAGCCTCTCAGTTCAATCCATCATGCTGGGATCCGTCTGTCAACTGGAGCTTTCCGGTCGTCCCCAATTCCTAGTCTATTAATAGACGCGAATGAACCGCCACTAGATCTCCGTCGCCATTCCTTACTGGTGCAGTGTTGGCACCGCCTTCACCGTCTACCTTCCTCACTACGTTGTATGGCTGTCTCCAAGGTTGCTATTTTCCCTTTTATAACACCCACCCTCGCTATCCGCAACCGTTTCGGTACAGAGTGAGGGCAGCCATGGAGGAGTTAGGTGTTCAGTCTTCTCCTGTTTGCCCTGAGTGGCTCCCTGGCTCGTCCCAGAAGTACGGCCATGTGATTACTTCCCTGAGAGGAAGGCCTCTCTTTCCACACAGGTAGCTCTGTCTTATTTTTTAGAACACGCCTGTGCCCACAGTGGCTCGATCCCTGTATATACCGATGGTTCCAAGTCCCGCGTTGGGACAGGCTTTGGTGTAGTTTTCCGTGATTTTAGCCGTGGTGGGAGTAGTCCTCCTTCTGCCTCTGTTTTTACTGCTGAACTTACAGCTATTTTAGTTGCAGTTGAGTTGATTTTTAGTTTCCCCTCTGCTTCTTTTACCATTTTTAGTGACTCAGCCAATTCCTTGCAAGCTTTGTCTTGTGGCTTCTCATCACACCCTCTAGTCCTGTCTGTCTTGGAGTGGCTGTTCTTATTACACAGGCGTGGATTTTCTGTACAGATGTGTTGGGTCCCCGCTCATGTGGGGATCATAGGCAATGAGCGTGCTGACTCTTTGGCAAGAGCCACTGCCTCTCACACTTCCTCTCCCCATTACCATGTCCCATCTGAGGATTTATATACAAGCACTATAGAAGCTGTCCATCTTTATTGGCAGAGAAGGTAGGGGTGAACAAACTCCGCAGCATTCGTCAGAACCTGGGCGATGGGGGGTATGTGGGACTATCCCGACAGTGGGAAACAGCTTTGGCCCGTCTCCGGATTGGCCACAGTAGGCTGACTCATGGTTTTTTAATGGCGAAGGCCTCCCTATTGTGATGACTGTCTGGTTCCTTTGACTGTGTGGCATCTTCTTTTGGAGATACCTTTCCGGGTGCCGAACCGACAACGGACCGTACCTTCTCTCCTCGGTGCTTGGGGAAGAGGCTTGTGCTATGGGAGGCAGCACCTTCTCCTTTGTGTTGAGTTCCGGCCTTCTCCACAAACTGTAGGGCTTTACCATATTTTAGTTGAGAGGTAGGATGGGACTGGAGTGTATTGGTGTTGTGATGAGGAGAAGTAGATTGAGGTGGTTTGGACATGTGGAGAGGATGGGGGATGATAATTGGGTGAGGAAGGTGAGAAGTGTTAATATTGGGGGTGGGGTTATGAGGGGTAGACCGAGAAAGACATGGGACGAGGTCATTAAGTGTGACCTTAGGGTTAAGGGACTGAACAGGGAGGCTGCAATGGATCATGCAGCGTGGAGAGCCGCCATTAGGTGACCAAGGCCGACACATGCAAGCATGTTGGAGCCTTTAAAAATGAAAACGAAAACGAGTTTGTGTTTTATACTGTTCTCGTTTAACCTCAATCTTTCCACTAAGTTTTAGTTTTAGTTGTTTTTTTGATTTTGTCGTTTTGTTTTATGCATCGTTTCTCTCTCTCTCTTCTTTTTTGTAATATATATTATGACTTCCTTTTAATGTTTGTATTTGCTGGCATATGACCTCTGCTGTTGTGCTGCCATGTCACATTTTCATTTATTCATTCATTCATCATGCCCCATGTGTTAGTTAGAGACAACTAATAATGCACACACCCCTCAACTCTCTTGAGTCTGAGATGGTTCCTCTAATAACTGCATTTTATGTCATGAAAGTGTTATGAATGACTAAATACCCTTTCCTATAGATGCTTCCAAAACTTACTCACTGTAAGTGAAAAATGGTTATTGCATTTTTTTTTTTAATACATC
>NC_136982.1:37151762-37184262 GCF_032717465.1 Coenobita brevimanus
TCGTTTTTTTTTTTATATCGAAGGGATTGTTGACAAGGAATTTGTCCCACCTGGTCAGTCTGTCAGCAGAAAGTTGTACTGTGAAGTTTTGCAGCATCTGAGGTAGAACATCTGCTGCAGATGTCCAGAACAGTGGAAGAACAAGGACTGGGTCCTTCATCATGACAACGCCTCCGCCCACACATCAGTTGTTGTCCGTCAGTTCCTGGCTTCCACTAACACAGTAGTCATTCCCCACCCACCCTATTCACTTGACCTTGTCCCCTGCTACTTTTTCCTGTTTCCCAAGCTGAAATTACGACTGAAAGGGCATCGCTTTGACTCGATTGAGGAGATCCAGGCAGAATCACAGGAAGTGCTCAAGACCATCACGCCTGAAGCCTTCCAGGGATGCATGGACTTGTGGAAAAAACACTGGGATCACTGTATACATGACCAAGGGTACTTCTTCGAAGGCAATAGTGAGAACTAGGAGGTAAGGTAACTTATTTTCCTACAATATTAAATTACTGGAACTTTTGGGTAGCACCTCATGTATATATATATATATATATATATATATATCCATCCATCATCCAATCCTACATTGCCCCAAGAGGAGCATAGGAGCCCGGGGCAAGGCAGTTGGTCTCGACATTTAAAATGAGAGTGACCAGCCTCACTCATCCCTGAGTGGCATTACATGATATAAACCTTCATCGGCTCAATCCGACTGGACTGCAGTAATCACCCACTAAACCACCAGGTGCCAAAATTTGGTTATATGGTTACCACCGAGCGTAGTAAATGGTTTCCTGGTGTACAGGAAACCATTTGGCTTGTCACTCAGTGTAGAGTCACCCACAGGCAGAAGGAAAAGGAAAGAATGAAGGAAAGAAAGACAGAAGAGGTAGTGTGTGTATATATATATATATATATATATATATATATATAGGCAAATACCGTATTACAGGGACTCTTGAAAACCCCTATTTCCTTCCGCACCCCTGCCCAAACTCCACTTTTCCCCCCTTGTGGTGCAATTTTTTTTTATACTCCCCAATTTAAACCTCCTAAAAGTGTTAATGTGGTTATAAAGAATACATTAGGTCAGTAGGACTTTTATTTATTGTACTTTATGTGAGGACAAGAGCAGAAACACGTTGCCGGATATGAGGTAGAAGGGGGAGAACACACACTAAAATCCTTGAAAGTCTCACAACACGAGGCAAGCTAAGGAGGATGGTGTGGGTAGGAGTAGGCTGAGTGGGGAATGCGGGAGGCGGGAGGGAGGTAGGGGGGTCCTGATTGGTTGGGTGGCTAGGAGAGCATGAAAGGTGAAGCGTGATTGGCGGGCGATGACGTCAAGTATTGTGAGGCTGCGTGATACACACTCTGTCACAGCCCACCCGGTTCAAATTACCGCATTATGCTAACAGTGCCCGTGTTAGAGTGTTTATTTCCTTCCGCAAGATCATGCCGCATTAGAGCAATGTCGTGCTGCATCAGACTGCATTAGGGGAAGGCTGACTATATATATATATAAAGATAGATAGATATAATACAGGTGTTCCTTCCTTAATGTGGGCATTTGTTTCCGCACTGACCGCGTGTTTTAGGCAAATATCGCATTAGAGGGACTCTTGAAAACCCCTATTTCCTTCTACATCCCTGCCCAAAGTCCACTTTTTCCCCCTGTGTGGTGCAAAAATTTTTTATACCCCCCAATTTTAACCTCCTAAAAGCATTAATATGGTTATAGAAAATACATTAGGTCAATACAGGCCTTTTTTTTTTTTTTTTTTTTTTTTTTTTTTTACTGTATTGTACCTTATGTGAACAGAAGAGCAGACACACATCGCCGGAGATGAGGTAGAGGGGGAGAACATGCACTAAATCCATCGCATCATAGCCTGCCCAGTTTAGATTACCGTGTTACACTAACAGTGCCTGCTTTATACTGTTTATTTCCTTCCGCAAAATTATGCTGCGTTAGAGCAGTATCGCACTACACCAAACCACGTTAGGAGAGGAACACCTTTATATATACAGGGCTACCCTGGTTACCTACAGGGCTACCCTGGTTTTACGAAGGGATGAATTAAGAAAAACACCATCACTATGCAGGGTATCATATTGTGGAGTAGATTTAACATATAAAGTACAGTATAGGGATACATTTTTGAGCCTTGGGATTCCTCCCCAACCAAGTCCTAAACCCACCCAAATGAGTCTAATGAGTCTAAAAACAAGTTTGCAGCCAATCTAAATAGCCCAACAGCTTCAAAAGAAGCTAACCTAAGCCTAAATCCTGTAAATAACTCAGCAAATCCAACATCTATCTATCTATCTATTGACAGACGCAATAATCCCGCAAGGGGTGGCCATTTGACTTTTGAGTTATTTGTTTTACGGGGAGAGCCACTAACCCTCCACCAACCCACTTGTTGATACGTAGGGAGCACGTATGGTTTGGTTATATGGTTATCACCCAGCTTTGTAAATGGTTTCTTGGCTTTCAGGAAACCATTTGGTTTGTCACTCAATGTAAAGCCACCTGTAATGGAAAGAAAAGCAATAAGAAGTGACAGGAAAGATGGGAGAAATAGGAGGAGAGGAGGGCAGACACAGAAAAAGAATGATAAAAGCTAAGGAAGTAGTAGGCAGCACTACATTATGTGAGTGGATGATGGTCGCCACCACCTACCACTAACATAAAATATGAAAATAATAAAAAATGGGTCAGAAAATATCAAACAGCTCTCATCACTTACTTCTTTTAACTCCATGTCTGGTCATCCTGGTCGTCATCCATGCTATCCTCCCCAAGACTAGGGGACATGTGGTGCTCTCTAGCACTCAGTCATCCTTCTCAAAACCTTCAGACCCCATCTCCAAGGGAGGGTCAGAGGGGGGGAAGGCTGGCGAGGTGGGGTGATGGTAGTGGGAGACTGATGCGATAGCTCAGGGGTGGCGATTCAAACCTTTAGCCGATAACTCCCAGATGTTACCTCACAGGACCCATTGCAAAACGGGGATAGGCCTACGATAGGCAGGATAGGGTGGTATTTCTACCCCCATTGCTAATCCGAGGTATCGTGTAGCAGGGCATTGCACAAGGGGGTGCCCATGTATATATATACTTTCTGGACATCCCCACTTACCGGATATTGTGGGCCTGGACCTTCGGAACCCAAAAATGGCAAAAAAAAAGAAAAAATCCCCCCAAAATCCGAATTTTTCCCACTCATAATTTGAAATTGCCGCGCGGCGCCGAACAGCTGTTACACCACGGACCCTCACCTCTTCCTTCCTCCCCCCCTCCCCCTTCCCCTGTCAGGGTTGCCATTTGGTATTTTTCATTACCAAATGTGGGCCAGTTTGGTCATGAAATATTTGTTTGGTAATGAATCAGGGTAATGCATTACCAAACGGATTTTTAACATGCATGAGGATACACAGGATGGAGATGGTGGATTGCTCTCTCTGATTAATCTGCTAACGTACATAGTGTGAAAATAATCAACATGCTGTCAGTTATAAGAGTGATTACATGTATTTCCACCTGTTTATATAATTAGTGAAGAATAAATGTTAGCTTTATAAATTTGGTAATGAAGAGTTAAATTTGGTAATGAAAACTGAGGAGTTTGGTAATGTGGCCGTTGCGATCTGGCAACTCTGTTTCCCCCTCACCAACACCCAAACAGTTATTGCTTAACTTCGATCACGAGTGGTAGCTTATCGTAATGGAATCTACACGTGCTCATTTTTTTGTGAATAAACAGTGAATAAACTGCAATATCTCGCCACTAGACCACACGGGAATTTACGGTGTTGTGCAGTGTTAAGAAATTAGAATTTAGAGTGCAAAGGATTAACTGTGGAGTGCAAACCTGGCAGTTGAAACTGGCCTGATGCAATTAACAATATGCAGTGTTAAACAGTTATAACTCACAGTGGAAAGAATTACTATAAGTGCAGCACAACACTGGATTACTGTACGTGCTTCAAGAGCATTTTCACCATTGCTGAAACCTTACATAAAGCAGCCACAAACATGCTGTAAGTACCCTGGCTGAGGTACAGTCACTTCTAATTCCTCATTCTTTGGTTCCTTTTCATTTATATCATGCTTTATGTCCATTATTGGTGTGAATAGGGTCTTAAATAGGTTTAAATAGGTGCTATGCATGTCTGGTAGGGAGCTATTTAGGTGGCTTTCAAAGTTAGGCTGGGTTAGGGTCCATAAGTACCAGTCCAGGAGGCAGAGGCCCACCATCCGGACAGGACCACTTTCTGAACATGCCTTTGGCTCTGTTACATCAGATAGTGGAGGGATATATATATATATATATATATATATAAACCGTATATATATATATATATATATATATATATATATATATATATATATATATATATATATATATATATATATATATATATATATATATATATAAACCGTATATATATATATATATATATATATATATATATAAATATATATATATATATAAACTGTATATATATATATATATATATATATATATATATATATATATATATATATATATATATAAACTGTATATATATATATATATATATATATATATATATATATATATATATATATATATATATACTGTATATATATATATAAACTGTATATATATATATATATATATATATATATATATATATATATATAAACTGTATATATATATATATATATATATATATATATATATATATATATATATATATATATATATATATATATATATATAAACTGTATATATATATATATATATATACTGTATATATATATATATATAAACTGTATATATATATATATATATATATATATATATATATATATATTATATACAGAGGTGGGCAGCGCAAACGAAGAAGAACCTTGCGCAAGCACAAAGCGCAATCCACAGTTCACTATCTTGTGCAAGCACAAATGCGCAATCTGACTTATAGCTTGCGCAATGTCGCAAAGCACAAGCGCAAACCATTTGCATATACTTTTGGGAATTACTGAAAAATATTGAGATATTTAAATAAAACAGCATACCTACTTTCTTACTTTTATTTATTATTATCATTTTCTATTTTTTGTAATTTGCACAAGTGCGCAATCTAATATTTAGTTTGTTCAATGTCGTAAAGCGCTAGCGCAAATCATTTGCATATATTTGTGGGAATTACTGTAAAATATATATTGGTATAATTAAATAAATTACTAAATTAGCAACCTACTCACCACCCGCGGTGACTGAGGTACAGTAGGTCATTGTCCGGGAAAAACAGCCTATATTTACCAAGGCATTGGCAAAGATCACGTGATTACTGTATGATCAACTCTCTCTCTCTCTCTCTCTCTCTCTCTCTCTCTCTCTCCGACAGAGGAGGGAGGGAATGGAGAATAAGAGAGAGAGGAGGGAAGGAATGGAGAATAAGAGAGAGAAGAGGGACGAAGTTTATGCCTTATCTTCACAGTCAAAGGGACGCTGCTTTGCCATTCCTGTATTTATTCTCTCTCTCTCTCTCTCTCTGTCCGACAGAGGAGGGAGGGAATGGAGAATAAGAGAGAGAGGAGGGAAGGAATGGAGAATAAAAGAGAGAAGAGGGACGAAGTTTACGCCTTATCTCCACACTCAAAGGGACGCTCCTTTGTCATTCCCGTATTTATTCTCTTTCTCTCTCTCTCTCTTTCTCTCTCTCTTTTGTCTTGTCAAGACAATTTATTTAATAATTCAATATAGATATACAATAGCATATGTACAGTACAGTAATTCGTTACAAAAAATAAAAAATCATGAAAACAGAGTATTTAAATCAAATATCCACAGCCTACTAAATTATTAAACTGTGGATATTTGATTTAAATAATATGTTTTAATGGTTTTTGTAAGGAATTGCATGTGCTAATCTTAAAAAATAATGTATATTTATTATTATTTACTAATAATAATAATTTAAAAAATATTAAAAATACATTATCTCTGTTGAAGCATATTAAGAAATGCTACTACCCCCTTCCTTCCCGCCTCCCCCGACCAACCCACCCGTGCGACCCGCCCCAGCCTCCCCCATCCCTTGTCCAGCCATGCGGGAAGCTCCCAAGACCACATGTCCTCTGGAAGACCACATGTCCCTTGGATTGTGCATTGCGCAATGCACAGGGCAGGTGCGCAAGCGCAAATTTTGTTGTGCAAGTGCAACTAAGTTTGCGCTTGCGCACCTGCCTTTTCATGTGCGCAAGCGCAAAATTGCGCATGGTCTCATGCGGAGCGCAATGCGCAAATGATATCACAGGAGCACATGGGTGCGCAATTGCACTTTGCGCAAGTGTTTGCGCACCTGCCCAGCACTGATTATATAATTATATATATATATATATATATATATACATATATATATATATATATATATATATATATATATATATATATATACAGTATATATACATATATATATACACATACAGTGGAATCTCAAATTTCGACAGTTTAGAATTCGTTTAATCAAATTTCGATGCATTTTAGAGTGGTCTGCGTACCTTACTTTTCGATGCAAAGTCACGTATTTTGATGCTTTTGGGGACAGACTCCAATCAAAACAAGCAAAGATAATATTTTTGATGTGAACCAAAATGCTACAAGTGAAGGAAAGTTACAAGAAAAAATATGAGCCTAACCTAATATCGTATGTGACGTGCTCTTTGAGCCAAACTCCAACCAACACAAGCAAAGATATTTTTTATGCGAACCAAAATGCTACAAGTGAAGGAAAATTATAAGAAAAAGTATGAGCCTAACCTAATATTGTGTGTGACATGTGTCAAGAAGAGAATGAAAATCAACATCATTCATTCATACAGTATATGAAACATACGATAATATGGTTCTGGGACAATTCACCATCAAGTCAATTCACCGTCAGATAATTCCCCGTCAAAACGTGGACGATTTCCCGTCAAGACAATTCGCACTCTGGACGATTCGCCTTCACTCTATAAATATACTTATTATTGATTAATTAGTGCTTGAATAACTTGAAGATATAACAGGAGAAATTAAAGGAAGAGAATCAAGAGTAGAAATACTAAAACAAAATGAATTACAGGTGGTAGCAAATACAGTAGGCAGAATACTGAAACGAAGAGAAGTACGGTAATTATGAATATAAGGGGCAACATAGAAATGAACAATAGGGACTGAGAAAAAAAATAGTCATGTTGTTTAAGGACAAGAACTCCTGGATGGGAGTAAGCACCACCAACAACAAGCAGTGTGCAAGGCGATGCTCTGTTGTCGGCGGCCATCTTGCGACTGTCCTGCCAGCAGCCAGCCCTCTACAGCCAAGTGCCACACTTTCAGCCTGTACCTTCCACGTGTGGACAAGCATTTCACTGTAATTTAGTTGTATGTATTTTCTTTGTATTTTCATCGCATCTTACCTGTTTCAAGATGGCAAGCAAGAGTGGTTCTTCGGGTAGCAGTGGTAATGGACGAGAGCAGCTTGGCACCTCTAAATCTTCTCAGCCAAAAGAGAAATGGCAATACAGGAAAAGACAGAAATACACCAAGCATACACTTGCTGACAGTATGGCAAAACAATGCAGAACTACAGTTACTTAACCACAATTATAGTTCATAAAGTTTACAGGGGGTGTGGGCAGAAAGTCATGATTTTAGGTAGTTAGGTTCAGAGGCCCCGGACCCAAACTAATTTTTCCCATAAGAAGTTCAGTTTAAGTTTCGATTATTTGAATTTCGCGGTGATTTTTAGGTACATATGCCCATCAAAATTTGAAATTCCACTATATATATATATATATATATATATATATATATGTATATAATTTTTGCTATGTAGCAACAAAAGCCTCTGATATTATGCTGCCCAGATAGGTATATACAACAAGTGTTCTCATAAAGCATGATCACAGAATGTGATTCTCACGCAACATGGGAAGTGCCATTTTTTTGTCCCAAAAATATCACAACATGGAACAACGTAGATATAACACGGTCAGAGGAAGATGTTTATTTTTTACAGCACCTGACTGTGCAGTGACAATGTACATAACAAGGCAGGAGGTCCCTATTAATGTTTGAAACTGTCACTATGCAGCCAATGATTGACAGAATGCAGCGCGATGCATAAAATTACAGTTGAAATTGGGACGACGCTGCAAGTGAGAGACAGATGTGGATTGCATCAGTCTATGTCGTATTGCTGTCAAGTGTCTGCGATGGATGTCATAACAGTCCACTGAGCATTCCTGCCCCAGTTGAGCTTACCCTTTCTCCGCGGTCAGGCTGCTCTTTTATTTATTTATTTATTTTTTGCCACCCAACCAAGCCCAACCATGCTGCCACACCATGACCCTGCCAAACATTGGAAGTCTCTGATGCAGGAGCAGAAGATGGATGTCATCAAGAGGAAGAAGAGAGGTCATCGGAACTGTGACATTGTGAAATTTTACAGAATTAATGGGTCCACCATTGTTTTGATTCTCAGCAGGAGGGAAGCCATTCTGAAGACTGCTTGGGCATATGGAGAATCACCCATGGACAAGAGGATACGAGTGTCTCACCTTGTAATGATGAAGAGGTTTCTGCTGGTGATCTGCAACCGAAAGGAAAGGGATGGTGTGCCAGTCAACTCGATATTAGGCGAGTAAATGTCCTGGAAAAAGAAAAACTGAAAATTGCCCAAAGTTTCAACGTGGGGCTGGCTTAGGTACAATGAAACCTTTTAACATGTAAACATATGGCCCTATAATGCGGAATTCCCATACAGCGGAAGTTTCAGGGTACAGTATTCCTGCTTTATGCAAGCACCTGTTTATATATACTGTATACATACTGTACATACATACATATATATATATATATATATATATATATATATATATATATATATATATATATATATATATATGTATGTATATATACTGTATACACTATATACATATACTGCATATATATATATATATATATATATGTATATATATATATATATATATACTGTATACACTATATATATATATATATATATATATGTATATATATATATATATATATATATATATATATATATTTATATACAGTACCTTCGCATCCAGTACGATATTTTTGTTACAGTACTACTGTACTGGGCTAAATTCGTACTGGACAAACAACAGACCTTATGGGAAAAATGAATAATGTCAGACAAGCCTTGAAAAAGTTCCCCCCAAATTCAACTTAATTACATTTTGACACAACTAAAATTTTACCAGCCTTTAAGGTGAGTGGTGATGGGCTTGGGGGAAGGGGAAAAGGTTTCCGAGGCTGTAGGAGGGTTACTGACTCTCTGGAGGAAGGCCTTAAGGATCCTAAGGAGACTTCTTTGTCTCAACTTTCCTCATAAATCCCTCATAGTCACACACTGACACATTGTCGTCTTCATCATCAGGGGGAATTGCAATACTGCAATGTGACTGGCTCATGTCACGAGTCATGAGGAAGGCGTACTGGACTGGCATGGCAGTACTAGGGTAACGTTCCTCTGTGTTGGCCATCTTCCCGTAGCAATACTGGGTGTAGCACGTCAATACTAGAGAAGAACTCAGATTTTGCCCGCTTTGCACGGTTGATCCATACTAGCCCAACAAATCTGTACTGCAGTAATAAATTATTTAATTTTTTTGCTGACCGCACTGGATGAGAATAGGACTGGACAAATGCGTACTGGATGCAAGGGTACTGTTTATATATATACTGTATATATATACCTGTATACACATTATAGGTACATTTTATATATATATATATATATATATATATATATATTAGTGGTAGGTGGTGGCGACCATCACCCACTCACTTGATGTAATGCTGCCTACTTCTTCCTTAGCCTTTATCATTCATTTTCAATGCCTGCCCTCCTCTCTTCCTATTTCTCCCATCTTTCCTGTCACTCCTTATTGCTTTTCTCTCCCCTACAGGTGACTTGACATTGAGTGACAAGCCAAATGGTTTCCCGTGAGACAAGAAACCATTTACAACTCTGAGTGGTAACCATATAACCAAACCATACGTGCTCCCTACATGTCAGCAAGTGGGTTGATGGAGGGTTAGTGCCCCTCCCCATAAAACAAATAACTCGAAGTCAAATGGCCACCCCTTACGGTATTATGGCATCTGGCAATATATATATATATATATATATATATATATATATATATATATATATATATATATATATATATATATATATATATATATATATATATATATATATATATATATATATATACTGTATATATATATATATATATATATATATATATATATATATATATATATATATATATATATATATATATATATATATATATATATATATATATATATATATATATATATATATATATATATATATATCTATATATATATATATATATATATATATATATATATATATATATTTTGCCAGATATGTGTGTATGTGTATATATATCCATCATCCAATACTACATTGCCCCATGAGAGGCATAGGAGCCCAGGGCTAGGCAAGTTGGTCCTGACATTTTAAGATGTGAGTGACCAGCCTCACTCATCCCTGAGTGGCATTATGTGAGCAATAACCCCAACCACCCCTTGGATATAAACCTTCACTGGCACAATCTGATTGGAGAGCCGTAATTACCCATTAAACCACCTGGCGCCATAATTTGGTTTTATGGTTACCACCGAGCATAGTAAATGGTTTCCTGGAGTACAGGAAACCATTCAGATTGTCACTCAGTGTTGAGTCATCCTCATGCAGAAGGAAGAGGAAAGAATAGACAGAAAGGCAAAAGAGGGATATATATATATATATATATATATATATATATATATATATATATATATATATATAGCAGAGTCTCCTGAATCTTGCTCGTATGAGACTGAGCACATACCTCAGTTTGATAATTCTGCAGATTAGAAATAACTAATCTTATGGGGGAATAGTTTGGAAAAGTTGCCATGCTTACCCCCAGACCTACATCAGACTGGTCACCAGTGAAAACTAACATTCTGGAAAAGAAGGTAGTAGAGCATAATTAATGGAAATGAACAGTGTTGTAGGATTCTTATCTGACTAATGACATTGTTTCAATGGACGGGGAAGGGGGGAGGGGTTCCCAGGCTTGAGGTGGACTACGGCTTCTTAGCATGATTCGAGTGTGCTGCTGCCTCATGCTGCCACCTCTGTGCCGCTTCCTCTTCATCAGCCTCCCTCAAGAACCTCTGAAAGTCTAGTGTGGAGGCAACAGAAATGGTGTCATCATCACCCTCAGCTGCCCCAATGAAATCGTAAGAGTTGTCGATACGTTGAGCTTAATTCTTTAGCAAACAGGCACAGTCTTTCCATGTTTTCTATTGAAATGAGTCTTTCATAGGTTACTTATTATTCCTTGATTACCACAGCTACTGAGCCTTTTTCAAATCATACTTCAGGAAGCTGTAAATGACAATTTAGAATGTATGATACACTGATGCATCCAGTCGGAGAGATCATTGGTAAACACTGCCGATGACGACCTTCCCGCTTCCTTGAATGCGTCCAAATATAGGAATATTTTATTTTTTTCCACTCACCTCTTGCAGTCACAATACAACAGTTAACTGTCTGTGTTGCATATGTACCAAAATTACTTAACTTGACTGTGAGTTTGTTATTATATTGGTGGAATCTCCACACCCATTTGGTAAAGAATGACTCCCCTCTTAATTCTTTAGCAAACAGGCATGGCTTTTCCATATTTTCTATTGAAATGAGTCTTTCACAGGTTACTTGTCATTATTCCTGGATTACCTCAGCTACTGGGCATTTTTATATACATACCTCTCAGAGCTATAAATGAAGATTTAGGATGCATGATACACTGATGCATCCAGTTGGAGTAGTGGTTGGTAAACAATGCATCCAATTGGAAAGATCATTCTTTTTGAGTCCATAATTGTGGGCACCTTTGGCTTTCTTCTCACAGCCTTCAGTTCTCTTTATTGCATCAAACTTTTGGGTGTAAGTTATTGTTGGCTACTTCCCCTTCCTCAAAGAAGTTATAGGCTTATGAGGGTTATGATTGGCCATGGTAACAATGAACAGGCGGAGGAAGCACGGGGGAAAAAAAAAAAAAAAAATCCTTTCATACATCACACCAGAACCACATGCTGTCAGCAGAGAGGAGACAGTGCACTGAATCGGGTGGGTGCTGGGGCTCACGCGTGCATGCCCTTCATGCATGGTGTGGGAGGGAGACTCTGTGATTGGCTTAGATTAAGTGCTATGATTGGTTTAATAATTAACGGCCGGCTAGACACAGACTTGAGGTAACGGTGGCACGTAATACACGAGGCATTGAAAAACATCACTCTCGAGGCTGCATCCGCGAATTTTGGTAATTTCCATGATTTACCGATGTTGCAGAGTGTTGCATGATGTTGCCATTATTATGAATCCGCTTTATAGGATCACGTGATTTAGGAGTTTCTGTATATATATATATATATATATATTCAGTAATACCTCGATATACGATACCCCTAGATGCGATACCCCGGCTTAACGATAGGGGTAGAAATTGCACCATACCCTGCCTAATGATGGTCAAACCCCAGTTTAACGATAGGTTTTGATGTTTCTTACTGATTTTGATGATATTTTAGACTAAAATTGTGTTTTTAGGTTGATGTATAAACTGTTTTTAGACATCAGTTGATGTGTTTTAGCCATAGGTGGGGTGAACATTGTCATTTTGGGGTACAGTTTACTAAGTTTGATTTTTTTCTAGACATATTTGACGATATTCAGATCTGATTTGTTGGTTTTAGTGAGTTGTTTGCAGGTGTTAGTCTTAGGTTAGCTCCCTTGACCATTTAGGTTGCCTTTAAACCTATTTTTGGGCTCATTTGGGTGGGTTTTGTACTTGGTTTGGGGGGAAACCCAAGACTGGTAAATGGTCCACGTTGAAATACATGTTAAAAGTACCCCAATATACGATACCCTGCCTAATGATGGGGTTTTACCTAACCTATTAGATCGTTAAACTGGGGTATGCCTGTATATATATATATATATATATATATATATATAGATAGATAGAGAGAGAGAGAGAGAGAGATGTATATGTATGCGGTCACTGGTCACTTAAAGTGTGAATATTGTTTCTGGCAGGTCCTGCTTTATGAGAATTCCATGTTATACAGCCATATGTTCACATGTTAAAGGGTTTCATGGTACCCAAGCCAGCACCAACTTCACCATTTGGAGCAATCTTTGGGGATTTTTCCCAGGACATTTGCCTACCTTAAAATGACTTCAGTGCATACAAACACTAGAGGATTCATCACCACGAATTGAAGAGTTTGTGGACTTCCTGGGGGGAGGGAGAGTAGGGTTCTTAGGCAGGGCAGGACTCCTACTGGTCCCCAGCATGGTCCTCTGGCCTATGTTCTTTCATGATGTATGTTGTCCTTGGCATTCTTTTATAACACAGACCTGTCTCATCTGTGTTATAAATTTACTCCAAAGTATAGCCTCCATCCGTGATTATTCCCTTCATGACATCGACAAACGTCTCTGCTGCTCCGGCATCTGCTGGCACTCATTCTTCTGTCACCTACACTCTTTTCAAATCCATCCTCTTCCAGAACTTGAGACACCTTACGGCAAGCAACAGAATACAGGTGGTGGGCCGTCCTTCGTATGTTTATTAGGCCAATCAAACTCCTCTCTCCCATCGGTTGCAGTACATGACCAGGTACCTTTCCATCATAACAAGCGCTGAGTCAGACACTCAAAATCTCTTGTCGAGGGCAGATCTCCCGTAGGCCCTCATTGTCATCCATATGACGTCCTTGGCCAGGATTGTACGAATAGTTGACTCGTTGACCTGGGAATCTTTAGCAATGGCACAGTTATGTTCTCCTCTCTCCATCCACTTGATCATGTCAAGCTTGTGCTCCTAGGTTAAACATTTCCTCTGTCTTGCTGGGTCACGGTGAGGCGGCATTGTCAGCTTGGTCAGGTGGCCAAAAAAAAAGAGCAAAGTTAAGACACAGCATGTGTGGAAGAAGAGTGTGGGGAGAGGGTTGACTGGAGTGGCCTGGGAATGCTTGGTAGACCATGAAGACACCCGGCACGGACACGTGACATTCATACATCACAGGCAAATGCAATGTGCGCTTTGACTAAATCTGCCTGCATTTTGTCTGTTTTTTACCGTGTTTTGACCAATTTTCTTGTTTGTTGACTAAATATTCCATAATTTTTGGCCTCAGGCCGCGTTTTCACCATCGTTGCAGCTTAATACAGTTTTTTGAGAAATGGACAATTTCTCCACCTGCGTAATATTTGCCAGAAATGCATTTTGACCATTTCTTGGACTAAAGAAAAAAAAAAAAGGCTGTGTTATGACTAGTTCCACACCCTTTAATCAGGCGTTACGTGAGCAGTCACTATATATATATATATATATACAGTAAACTCGCCCCGAACACATTCTCGCTGAAGGCGCTCGCAATTATACACGGTTAGTGCTGGGATACATATAAGATTACGAAAACTATAAATTTACACAAGAGAGGCCTTTGAAAGGCCAAATCCTCGAACATCAGCTCAGCACACACGGTTTGTTTTGATCACATGATGTGATTCGCTGTACTGCTTTTCCTCAGTGCTGTATTTGTAAGTTAAATATTTACAGTACTCTTCTGGTAAGTTTATGTGCAAGTTAAAGAATTATTAAATAATGTTCAAGCAAGAAATAAGGTCTTATAACCAGTTTTCTGATAGGCATCAGAATATTACCCTTTTTATTTGTTTGTTAAATATTTTTTGTGCTGCTTTTCCACAGTACTGTATTTGTAAGTTAGATATTTACTATTCTGGTATGCACTTGTAAGTTAAAGCACTTAAAGAAAGTTAAAGCATTAAATAAAGCCTTGTAACCAGTTAACCTGATTCATAGATTACACATGATTGGTGGGTTCCAAGACAATTCACCATCATGTCAATTCCCCGTCAAAACATGGACGATTCCCCGTCAGGACAATTCGCGCCCTGGATGATTCCCCGTCATTCTATAAATATACTTATATTAATTAATCAGTACTTTTATAAATATACTTATTAATTAATCAATACTTTAATAACTATATTTCAGGGGGATCCATCAAAGTCTATGTTGTCTTGTTATTGTTGTGATGGTGAACTGGCTGTTGTGACGGTGAACTGGCTTGACAGCGAATAGTCCCGAAACAATTTTGCACCCTAGACTCCCTAAACGTGGTATGTTGCTGTTGTCTGCCATTGGTAATCAATATGAAGCACTTTAAGTGGTTAGGAGGTTTATTTAATGTTATAACTTACAAATAAAGTACTGTACAGCAAAACTTCGACATACAAATACGTAAACACAAGACAACATTCCGACGCCAATTGGTTTCAGAATCGGAATGTTGCCTTGTGTTTACGTATTTCTATGTTGAAGTTTTGCTGTGCAGTACTGTATTTGTAATTTATAACATTAAATAAACCTTCTAACCACTTAAAGTGCTTCATATTGATTACCAATGGCAGATAACAGCAAAAGACCACATTTAGGAGATCTAAGGAGCAAAATAAGGAGTAGCTAAAACTTACGCGGTTTCGCGCCGAACGCGCCACATTAGGAATGAAACCCACGCGTTTGGGACGAGCTTGCTGTACATACTTATAGTGCACCCTCACACAATGCGAGTCTATTGGCAGGAGAAACCCTCGGTATCTACGATTTCACATTGTGTGAACCAAAGAACTTATGGGAAAGATGGTATGTAGTGAACAGCCCACCCAGGGCTTGGTCTTCGGGTCCCTTTCCAGCCTACTCTACCCTACAGATACTTTGTCTGATAGTACTTCTAGTTGGACCAACAAATAAAATAACAAATAGAACACCATGTACCTTTGTTTAAGTGACATCTGGGCTTGTTAAGAAGGGTATCCTTTCCTTTCCTGATTCATTTTAATAACCTTACTCTTCAACTCCAATATGATCCTCTTTCTCCTAGAATTCTTTGATGGGGCCACGATGAACAGGTGGGTACTGCTTCGATGCTAAAATGAACCGCAGGATGCGAGGTACAGTTGGCATGCACAGTACGTGAGTGGATGGGCGGTCCTGGTCCACGCGGACTGTGAAATCACACACTGTGAATACATAATCTTATGGGAAAAATTACATATGGGTGGTACCCCCTCATACCTTGACATTTTTTGACCCATAGAGACATAATAAAGGGAAAATTTTTCAAACATACACTACAGATATAGCTACAGTAACAAAAATATGGTCAGTCACCTTAACAACAGTAGACAAGAGGCCTTATGGACTTTAATAACAGGAGTTACGAGGCACGGCAACACACTTAGAGAGCCCCCGCCGCCACCCCAGCCGCACCACACTTGTTTAACAGTTGCCAGTGTTGTATTATTCCAGGCTTTGATGAAGAAATTTATGGCCTGTCGAATGTTATATTTCTTCCAGAATGCAGCAGCAGTCATTATGGTGGGGGTTGTAGGTATGCCAGGTGAAGTAGGTGAGTCAGGCGGGGCTGTGGAGGTGGAGGGGGAGGCAGATGGTGAGTCAGGTGGGGCAGTGGAGGTGGAGGGGACGGCAGCAGGCGAGTAAGGGGAGATGGTGAGGGGAGGATCCTCCATCTCCTCCTTGCTACTGCTTACATTTTCAGCAATTTCCTTCATCTCTTCTTGTTTGTCCGTTTCATTCCTCATCTTGTTATGGACGTATTGGCAGTATAACAACTTGGCATTCGCGAAATAACCGTTATTCAAGTGAATTCACACATTGTTATAGAAGCTGGGTATCTATTCTAACATACCGTTATTGCCGAAAACTTTACTGTCAAAGTCGTTATTGGTGAGATCTTACTGTAGACTCCTCTTGAGCACCTTCCCCATTAGCCTGTAAGTCATTATTGGCACGTCGTGCGAGGAGGGAGGTCACGTAGTCAGGGAAAACAGTGGTTTCGGGCCACTCCCTGCCTCTGCCTCGTGTATTGTGGGCTAAACTTGCGCATTCAAAGTTTTATGGTTATGATTTTTGGTCACTCGCTTACTATGCGATTCACACACTGTGATCACGCGTACCATGCAAGCAAACTGTACGACGCATGTTCTTGCGGCAGTATGGAGGAGAAGTGTCTGTTTACCCAGGAAGGTAGGTAGATGGCATGCAGATAGCTGGCCAGCCACTAGCCATTTTGAATCTGGCTCATTGCCAGCCACCTGCATTCGTGTGATTGACTCCAATTGTCCAGCTCAACAGTCGTAGTAATGGCAGGAAGTCCATTTTTGCCCTGGAATCATACAGCCGATTGGCATGTTGGGAAGTTCGATTTGCAGATTTCGCATTTGGTAAAAATAAGCATTTTCTTGGTTGGCCTCGCATTGTGAGTGGTTCGAACTGTGTGAGTTCACATTGTGTGGGGGTGCACTGTATATATATACATATATATAGACAGATAGATACATAATATATATATATATATATATATATATATATATATATATATATATATATACACATAAGTAATCCCACCAATATCCGATGTAATAGAGCCAAAGGCATGTCCGGATAGTGGTCCTGTCTGGATATTGGGCCCCAGCCTCCTGCACTTGTACTTATGGACCCTAACTCAGAAAAACACCTATACAACTCCCTCTGGACATGCATTGCACCTATTGAAGACCCAAATCACACGAATAAGGGACATAAAAGACTGATATAATTGCAAAAGAACCATAAAATGAGGTTTTAGAGGCGAGTTTATACAATATTAAACATTCTGGGTACTTACAACAAGTCCCTGGCTCCTGGACTGGTTTGAACCGCCAGTTTGCAGTCCACAGTTAATCCTTTGCACAGTTTGCAGTCCACAGTTAATCCTTTGCACTCTAAATTCTAATTTCTTAACACTGCACAACACTGTAAATTCCCGTGTGTTCTAGTGGCGAGGTATTGCAGTTTATTCACTGTTTATTCACAAAAAACGAGCACCTGTGGCTTGCATTGCTATAAGCATCTGCTCTCGATCGGAGTTAGGCTGTGACTGTTGATGATGGCGGGGTAACAGAGTTGCCAGATCGCAATGGCCACATTACCAAACTCCACAATTTTCATTACCATTTTTAACTGTCATTACCAAATTTGTAAAGCTAGCATCTGTTCTTCACTAATTATATATACAAGTGGAAATACATGTAATCACTCGTCTTATAATTAACAGCATGTTGATTTTTATTACGCTATATAGGCTACCAAATTAATCAGAGAGAGCAAACAATCCACCATCTCCATCCTGTGTATCCTCATACATGTGAAAAATCCATTTGGTATTGTATTATTCTGATTCATTACCAAACGAATTTTTCATTACCAAATTGGCCCACATTTGGTAATGAAAAATGCCAAATGGCAACCCTGACAGGGGAGGGGGGAGGGGTGGAGGAAGGAAGGGGTGAAGGGACCATGGTGTAACAGCTGTTCAGCGCCACACAGCACTTTCAAATTACGAATGGGAAAAAAGTAAGATTTTTTTCGAATTTTGTGCGGTTTTTGGCCCATTTCGGGAATATTGGATCCCGGGACAAAAATGTCCAGTTATTGGGGATGTCCAGAAATTGGGCATCTGGATATTGCGGGGATTACTATATATATACTGTATATATATATATATATATATATATATATATATATATATGTCTATAAATGTGTGTGTGTGTGTGTGCGTGTGCGTGTGTGTGTGTGTGTGTACAGGTGTACAAAAAACTGTCGTTACTCAAGGGTCTGATAGATACGAAAACAAACACTACAATGGCTGCTGTTTCCAAAGGGTTGATACATCCATATCAATACAAATATTACCTCAAACACAGGAAATGCCTCATGTATCCCATGCATAACCAACTTTGTTGGATATGCAGGGTACCAACAGTTTCCAAACCCCCTGCCTGTTGTTCCTAAACCATTGTCATTTCTGTCACATTGTTTAGAACAACGTCATAACGATACTTTTTTGTACAGTTGTATATATATATATATATATTATATAACATGTATATTCATGAATGCATATACAAACATATATATATATATATATATATATATATATATATATCATATATATATGTATATACATGAATACATATACAAACATATATATATATATATATATATATATATATATATATATATATATATATATATATATATATATATATATATATACACAAAATATATATATATAATTATATATAATATATATGTGTATATATATATATATATATATATATATATATATATATATATATATATATATATATATATATATATATATATATATATATATATATATGTTTGTATATGTGTATGTATGTATTATTCTTGCTATCCAGCAGCAAGGACCTTTAATATTTCACTGCTCAGATTAGGTAGAGAGGTGACCTGCAGTCCCTATGGACCCAAGGTCGAATCCTGGCTGGGGCAGGGAACAGTTTAAGGATTTAAATTTCATAAAAGCAGACATCACTGATCTACTGGAAGACCCACCGACGTGTCGTAAGAATACCCCCGCTAACATCTGTACACCAGTCCTGTATGAGGCAGCCGTAGCATGTACTGTGTTCATTATGGATGGTGGGTGTTAGCGCTGATTTGGTGACATGGGGAGGTGTATAGGAGGACTACTGGGCTCTTGGTTAGGCCCTGAAGTCTTTGCCCAGAATCGAACACATGGAAAATACACAGTCCTTAAGTAACACGTGGTTGAGTAACACGTTTTTGTTCTAACGCGGTCAGCATAATGAGACAAGTCATGTCAACACACGGAAAAACTCGAGCTCACGCGGGAAGTCAGCTGGCCTGGGGACGAAATTTGAAAGCTGCGCGCTATGACGTCACCCTCTAACCTCAGGGTACATTTCCTGGGCACATATTTCCATTCTGTATGGGTATTTATCTCAGTACCACAGCCAGCCACCTCAGCCAAACAGCCCTAGTGAGATGGGATAGGTTAGGGTAGGTTAGGTTGCTGAAATTTTGCCTGGGAAGCACAGTGGGCATATTTTTGTGAAAAACCTATGGTTAGTTTTGAAACGAATGGGCAAGCGTTGTTCCTGGCTGAGGGTTCCTGGTGGTTTTTATAAATACGCATACAGAATGGAAATATGTTTCCTGGGCAAACTCAAGGCCGAACGGTTTGACAAAATTTATGGGTTTCTGCAATTTTAGGGGACAAAATGGAACGACAATGTATGCTGATCAGAAAAAAAAAAAAAATTTGGTTATCAGTCCTTTCTCATGCCTCATTTAGTTCTTACCCACAATTATCATGGATTTTGCAGTTTTAAGGAACGAAATGGAACGAAAATGTTTGCTAATTAGAGGAAAAGTTACTCTTTTGTCCATGTGTTCTCGTAAGTTAGCGTTCAGTTCCACATTCTTCGTTCGATTTAATGCTTCCCAACACTTCCAACTAACTGAGCATACTGTTATCAATCTTTTCTCGTGCTTCACCTTGTTCCACCCCACACTCATAATGGGTTTCGCAGTTTTAGGGGACAAAATGGAACGAAAATGTTTGCTAATTAGAAAAAAATACTTTCGTCTGTGTGTTCTTGTTAGTGTTCAGTTCCACATTTTTCGTTCGGTTTCGTGCTTCCCAACACATTTAGGACCGACTGAGCATACAGCTATCAAGTCCTTTCTCGCGTCTCACAGACTCTACCTCACAGTCATATGGGTTTCGAGTTTTAGGAGACGAAACTGAACGAAAATGTTTGTTAATCACACACACACACACACACACACACACACACACACACACACACAATACTTCTGCTCGTGTAAGTGAGCATTCAGTTTCACATTCTTCGTTCTTCTTCCTGACAGTCTTATGTTTGTCGGATTACTTCTGGGAAGTAAATAAACGTTTCATACTAAATCTGTTTCCCCCGTCGTTTTAAGTTGTATTCCACTGTCAACTTGTTTGACACATCAGGGTTACGGCAAAATTAGGGCCTGTCCTAACCTAAGTGTTTAAACTTGACCTAACCTAGCTTAACTATACTTTATAATTTAACCTAACCTAACATAGCATCCAGTTGGGAGACGAAAATCACCTTTGAGTACATCAAGACAATCATGTTATGGCTTAAGGAACGTGATGATAAAAAGTGGGAAATTTTTCAGCAGGAAAAGGTAATTTACCACCCTGAAAATAGTCAGAAAAATACAGAAAACAAACTGGAGGAATATGAACTGAATTGGTAAGGTTCTTCCACTGCTTTAAGTGTACAAATACCAAAATGGCAAAAAAAAAAAAAAAATAGCATAAAAGAAAGCACCATCATAACGATTTGAAAGGACTGGGAGAAGATAAAGATCGTGCGTAGGAAGTGATGCAACCCTGGCAGCTGTGAAGGTTTATATATTGTCCTGAAACTGACTGAGAAGCTTATAGGGCGTTATGTGGAGTGTCAGAGAAAGCAAACTCTTAATTTTACCCCTTTTTACCATCTTACCCCACATATTTACCTCCACCTATACGCACTGTCAGGTAAAACACTGAAAGAGATATAACTGTTGTAATTAAAAACATCAGTGGTATTAAAAATGGCATTAACAAAAACAGAAGTTGGACTGGGTCAACACCACCTCCACTGAGTACCCTTTTGTTGATAGGTAGCTCCACGGTATTTTACTCCCGCCCCCCAACCCCAAAGTTGTTGTCAAAGTTTCGCCTTCTCGTATCATGTGGCCTTCGGGAGAGACGTTAGGCTGTATAGTTAGACTAAAATTTACAGGTCTGGCTGTTTTAGGGAACAAAATGGAGCGAAAATGTTTGCAAACCAGAAAAAAGATACTCTTTCATCCATGTGTTCTCCTGAGTTAGCGTTCCATTTCACATTCTTCGTTCAGTATCGCTCTTTCCAACACATTACTCTTCGTTCGGTATCACTCTTCCCAACACATTTCGAACTGATTGAGCAGTTTAGCCATATGTTTAGTTTATCAGAAATGCATTGGGAAACGCGATGTCAAACGAAAAATGTGAAACTGAACGCTAACTCACAAGAACACATGGATGAAAGTAATTTTTTCTTGTTAGCACAAATTTTCGTTCTATTTTGTACTCTAAAACTGCCAGACCCATAAATTTTTGTCTAACCATATGGCCTAAGGTCTCTCCTGAAAGCCACATGATATGAGAGAAGGCGAAACTTTGACAACAACATTGGGGTTGGGGGATGGGAGGAAAATACCGGGGAGCTACGTGTCAACAAAAGGGTACCCATCCCAACTCTTATTTTTGTTAATGCTATTTTTAATACCATTGATGTTTTTAATTACAACAGTTATATCTCTTTCAATGTTTTACCTGATGGTGGGTGCAAGTGGGGGTAATTTATGTGGGGTTAGGTGGTAAGAAGGGGTAAAAGTGAGAGTTTTGGAAAGTTGCCAGAACACATTGTACCATTATACACGTAAACATATTGTCTGAGTGACGCGGATTTGGGTACCACAGTCCTTGTCCAGTCCCTATTGCTGGTGGTACTCAAGGTTTAAGTGTATATATAAATATATATATATATATATATATATATATATAAATATATATATATATATATATATATATATATATTGGACTGTAATATTTCAGAATGCCTTCACAGTTTATGTGGTCATACGCTAAGAACTATTGTATAAGTTTTATTTCCTGAGTGGTATCTTAAGATGGGGTAATGAAGCAGTTGCTGTGCTAGAGAAGCAGCATGGGAAAATAAAACTTGTTTTCTGACAGCAAGTGATATCGTATTGTGGCACTGGATATGCTGTTCCCTTTCTTTAACCGTAACATTGGTAGGTTGGATTGAAAATGGGTAAATCAAATAGGCTGCAGGCAGAATTAGGCGAAGTTTATGGATTGAAACTTCATTTACTATTCAGTCATAAAGTGATGGTGCAATACTGTGCTTGAAATGAAATTATATTAAGTATGGCAAGGTTGCAGGGAGGGGGCTGAGAAATTCCAGACCAAAGATTGATAGAATGCTGGGTGTTTACTGTATGTAAGTCTTGTCTCACATCTTAAATATTTGTACATTCATATGCAACATAGTAGATTCCAGAACAGTGCTCTAACCACCGGGCACCATAACTGTACAGTTGTTTGTAGTACTGTCATTCCTATTTTAGCGTTGTTAATTTAAGATGTGATTAATTCCTTTAAATAGGAAGTTCCAGTTCAACCTTTCATCTCAGTTTACTAATACATTTATTACTTTATTAGCCTTGGAAACTAAGAATCAATTAAGTAATAGGCAAAATATAAAAGACTTCTGTCTTCATTTTACAGCAGACACAACTTGCTCTTTAAAAACAGTTTTTGTATACTGATTCTATTTGGCTATATATCTGCCCAATATATATATGTGTATATATATATATATATATATATATATATATATTAAAATTGCATAGAATATATTTGTTAGATTCTGAATTTACTAGTATATATATAGATAGATAGATATAGATAGATGATATATATATATATATATATATATATTTAAAATCTGCATAAAATATATTTGTTAGATTCTGAATTTACTAGTTTATATATATATTAAAATCTGCATAAAATATATTTGTTAGATTCTGAATTTACTAGTTCATGAATTATAAAAATTTAGATAGATAAGATTGCATAATATAAATTTATTAATTAGTTTTTAGTACAGTGGGCATGCCAACAAGTTTGTTCCAACAATGCAATTAATGTGTAATGACAGCACTGTACTGTATTATTCACAGTGCTCTGTCCAAATCTTTGCTATTCTACACAGAAAATGACCAGATTGGTTTTAATGCTGTCAGAAGCTTAATTCTGGTTCTCTCCTTTATGTCAGCATTCTACAGCTCTGACCTTGCCAATTTACCATATTTTCCAGCATCGGTATAGTAACAACTCACTTGTGCGGTATGGTATGTAGTGAGAGAAAAAAAAAAATGTGAATACAAATGCATGAAATATGTCAACATTTTTGTTCAAGTGAGCAAAGTGAGTGAGAACACCATGAGACATATTGCTCTGTGATGGTGGAATGCAGCACCACAATTCATTTATTTCAGAAACTGTTAAAGCTATGGCAGACATACATACATTGTTGGAAAGGATATGGAAAAATTAATAGGTATTATTTAAGTGACTTTTCTCAAAATCTGGCAACATATTGCTTAGAAAAAAAAAAAAAAAAAGCCTAAAAGTGTCAAAGTGAGCACCAGAAGTCAGCTATTAAACCTATAATGGGCTTACACACATTAGAAAGCTTATGGAAAAGTACTAGGTGTTATTAAGTGGGTATTCCCACAATTTGCCTCCATATTGCTAAAACAAGCCAAAAAAGCACAAAATTGAGTACCAAAATGCAGATACAGGTGCACCACTGATTGTCTGGCAGTTGATGCTCAGCACCTCATTTAATCCAGGTATAATTATGAGAGAGCCCTTGAATTTTCCATGACTGCCACACTCATTTACTGGGTGGCCATAGATGGCATTGTATGTGATGCGCCATTATCTAAATGTTTAAACTGCTGTTACTAATTGTGATTGTTTGATTTTATATGATTCATGACTTGTTTTGCCATGAATAGATCATATTATGACATTTGGAGCTGTTTTCAGCCATTCTTACTTCATACCTCTCCAACCATATGTAGACTGTATCTTTTTTCTATGTGGGCATCCTTGAAATTTGAATCCTGAAGCACTTTTCCTGAGTAGACTATCTAATAGTTGGCATACAATTAGTTTGAAATATGTTATTTCATCTCATCATGCTAATATATATAAATATATATTCAGTAATGCCTCGATCATCCAACATAATAAAGCCAAAGGCATATCCAAATAGGGGCAATGTCCGGATACAGAGCAATATCCTTTGCTGTGCCCATACCCTACCTATACCCAACCTGCTACCTATACCCAACCTATTTGTACAGTACCCCTCCTAATTTTGGCAGTGTTCTGTGGTTTTTTGGCTGTTTTTAGACATCAAAACACACATTGCAGTATGCAATATAATCCTAAACATTAAGAAAACAGTGCATAAACAACAACAACAACAACAACAATACAAATATGCACAATACCCCTCCTAATTTTGGCAGTGTTCTGCAGTCTTCCAGCTCATTTTAGACATTAAAACACCCTTT
Source organism: Coenobita brevimanus (assembly GCF_032717465.1). NCBI lineage: Eukaryota > Metazoa > Arthropoda > Malacostraca > Decapoda > Coenobitidae > Coenobita > Coenobita brevimanus. The sequence continues at coordinate 37,177,081 of NC_136982.1, forward strand.
GGATATGCATATAATCCTAAACACTAAGAAAACAATGCATAAGCAAACAAACAAACAAACAAAAACTACCAATTTACACATTACCCCTCCTTATTTTGGCAGCGTTCTGTGGTCTTTCGGCTGTTTTTTGACATAAAAATGCACATTGCAGTATGCAGTATGATCCTAAACACTAAGAAAACAATGCATAAACAACAACAACAACAAAAAACTACCTATATGTACAGTTACCCTCCTAATTTTGGCAGTGTTCTGCGGTCTCAGCTGTTTTTGGACATCAAAACACATTGTATGCAGTATAAACCTAAACACTAAGAAAACAATGCATAAACAATAAAAACTATATATATAAAAAAAAAAGTACACACCACCCAGTGAACGGCAGACAGGCGTCGTAATCCACCAGGCTGCAGCAGGTCTACAGGTATTCCGTGTGGTTTAGTGGCTAACACAGCTACCTAGCAAAGGTCAAAGAACTCCTCTTCCTCCACCTCCTCCTCCATCCGCTGAAGCCAGCCAATGAGCGGGGACGTGTGGCGAGGTGACAGAGCCTTACCCACCTCAGGATTCTTTGAAGACATCCTAAAGCTCATGTCTAATGGCAACTCAGTCGCTGTCAGTGTGCTTGGTTGTGGGTCCGAGAGTGAAGACTGGGGCCAAGGGGGTGGTGGTGGTGGGGAGAAATGGCTGGCGGGCTTGAAAGAGGAGTGGATCGTCGTCTGACGATAGGTGGCAATTCTGTCAGAAGATGACAGCGTCCCTGACTGCTCGCAGATCGATTGCCAGCTTGAGTGGCACCAACTCTCTGAGTGTGCCTGGCATATTTGAGCAACCAGCTCAATGCCAGCCCATAGTACACCAGGATAAAGGATTGATGGAGAGGCTGGGTGGGCAGAGCCAGGATCCTCGTCCTCATCTTCGTCGCTTTCCTCTGTCTGCCCCACAGAGACTGCAGCAGCAATCTCCTCATCCGACAATGTTTGATAACCTGGATCACCACCATCGTTTTCCAACCAATCCCTCACACTGTCGACGTCCACATCCTCACCTGCATTTCGGAACCGAAGGTGGAAATTGTCCATGTTAAATCCTTCAAAGTTGTGCATGGCATCGCATTCCTGAAGGAGATGAGACCAACCACTTCCCAAGGTTTTGATGGAGATTTCCAAGCATTGGACCTCTGGAGTCGCCAGTGGTGTTGTCCCTGGCATAAGACCTCCCCTTGTTGGGCTCCGTGGTGGGTGGAGGGGTGGGAGAATGATGGTTTTGTTGAAGCACATGGGCACTGATAAAAAAAAAAATTTCAATGACGACTCTGGCTCTGTCCCTGGTGACTCCCTTATTGCCACCTTGGAGCCTTACCAGGCCCCTGATGAATGTCCTCCTTTGCCCCAGCATTCAACTGGGACTGGGAGGTGGTCACGTCTGCTAGGTACGGCTTTGGGGTTGAGCACAGAAGAGCTGGTGCTGGCTTTTTACGCAAAGTATCTGGTGCTGAAGTCCTCTGTAGGAGGGTCAGTCCTAGATGTTGATATCTTTGAGCTGCACCGTGCCATAGTGTCGGCTTGTGGAAGAGAGCCTAAGATCTCATCCCAGGGGGATGGAAGCATTCTCATTGAGGTGTCCTCCCCAGAAGAGAGCTCCCGGCAAATGAATTTGACCTCTGTTGCTGGTTCTTCTGTTACCTGTGTTCCTCATGGAACCTTTAACCAATGTAAGGGAGTCTGATTTTCTCTCGTGACATCCTCTGATACTCAGAGGAGCGACTGTTGGAAGAGCTGCGATCGTTTGGTGTGGTGAAGGTTGAGCTCCTTCAAAAAAAGATAGATGGCGTCTTGACCCTGACTCCAGGATTGTTCTTGACATTAGATAAATTAACATTCCCTTGATCCATGAAACTGGCATGGCTATTGCTTCCTGTGAAGCCGTATGTGCCAACCCCAAAGCACTGTTTTCACTGCCAGGGATATGGACATGTTAGCCGATTTTGCCGCCGTGCACAGGCTGGTCTTCCTGGTGCCTGTATCTCCTGTGGCAGGGCAAGTCATGCCAGTGACTGTCCAGGACCCCTTAAATGCTATCACTGTGGGGGCCCTCATGCTGTATCTTCTAAAAACTGTCCTTGCTACTGCCTGGAAAAGAAGATTTTATCAGTTCGAACACTTGAGAAGATTTCATTTCCCGAGGCTAAGAAGAGAGCCCAAACTCGCTTCTTCCAGCTTGGTGTTACGTATGCTTCTGTCCTTTCTGGAATGCCAGTGCACCGCCCTATGTCTTAGAGACAGCCTCGACCCAGTCCAGCGCCCACTGCATCATCTAGTGCTTTGCAGGATGCTGTCCCCATTGTTCATACTGTTTGTGAAAATGAACCTCGCGCACCCCCTACTCCGACTGTTTCTGCCCCCACTTCGGTGGCTGATGACTTGCACACTTCTGTGGTGGTGGCAGATGTCCACATTGACCAGACTCCTTCTCCCGTCATAGCCAGTATGCCCGAGGCTCCATCTGTACCTGGCAAACGTCACAGTTGTTCATCAGAGTCCTCTGAACATGAAGATCAGCCACCTAAGGTCTCTGTTGTTGACCCTTCTGTTGACACCTCTCCTGTTCCCTCTGTCCAACAGGCTGAGGGATCTAGCCAGGTGACATCTGAAGCTGATGGTTCAGCTCTGGTCCAGTCCCCACCTAGGGATGTTGTTGGACAGCTCATAGGTGCTTCAGATCTGAAGCATAGGATGGCCTTCTCAAATGATTTGAGTCCTGTGGACACTACTTCCACTTCTAGGGCTTCTGGTGGGGGCACTGGCCATCCTACATCTCTGAAGACGGCCCCCAAGTCGCCTTCCAAACAGACTGGTATGCCCACTCCAAGGAGTGTTGTAAACCTTAATTCCTCATCCTCACATTTGCCTTTGGATGTTAAACAGAGGGTGCAGGTTTCTGGTGCTGGGCAGGCTCCTGTGAAGGGCCTTCATAAGCATCAATCCAAACCTGCCCACATGTCAGGTGTACAGTCCCACACTTAATCATTATTCCTCCATTATGGGTTCTATCATCCAGTGGAATTGTCGGGGTTTACGTGCTCAGTATGAGGAACTGTGTCATCTTATTCCTCAATTTACCCCTCTGTGCATGTGTATCTAGGAGACCATGGTAGGTGATGCTGTTCCTTCCAGTCCTTCTGGCTACCATGCCTTTTATTCTGATTCTGTGCTGGGCCAAGGTCATCATGGAGGTGCTGCTATCTTCCTTTGCCAGGATATTCCATACAGTCATCTGGACATCTCTTCTACCCTGCAAGCTGTTGCTGTCCGGATGTTTTTACATTGGCAGTATACAGTTTGCAATCTTTATCTACCTCCTAGTGCTACTGTTGAAAGGGCAGATCTGGAATGCCTTATTCATGGCCTTCCTTCTCCCTTTCTGTTACTGGGAGATATGAATGGTCACCATCCACTATGGGGAAACAGTGAGGCCAACCCTCGGGGTGTTATGCTGGCCTCTTTAGTGGAAGATGAGAAGTTAGGCATTTTAAACTCCAATATAATGACTTATTTCCATAGCCAGACTGGAACTTTTACTGCCATTGATTTGTCCTTATGTTCAGCTGATGCTGTTTTAGATTTTAACTGGGATGTGTTGCCAGACCTGTATGGCAGCGACCATTTTCCGTTACTCTTAACTGCTAGTGCAGGTGGACCTCTGCCATGTCTTCCTCGTTGGCTTCTGGATAAGGCTGACTGGCCACGTTTCAGGGAATTAAGTTCCATTTCCCTTTCTGTCAACGAGTTTGGCGGTCTTACTGAGGCTGTGTCATATTTCTGTACCATTTTGCACTCAGCAGCCCTATTATGTATTCCAAAAACAAAGGATCAATTTCCTAAACATCCAGTTCCTTGGCAGAACTCTGAGTGCAGTTCCGCAGTGAGAGCCAAACGAGTCACCTTCTCTCAACTTTGTCATTACCGTGAGGATCCTCATTATTTGGTGGCGTATCAGAGGGCATGAGCTCGTATGAGGCAAGTTTTAAAGGAGGCCAGGCATTCATCCTGGAACGATTATGTTTCCTCCATCATTTCGAGGACTTCCATCACCCAGGTGAGGAACCGGTTAAGGAAAATTTAAGGAAAATTTACTGTTTCCTCCCCTCCTGTTTTATCTGCAGCAGGTGGAACTGTGGCTAATCCATTTGCTGTTGCAGAGTTACTTGCTGATCATTTTGCCAGTGTGTCACAGAAGGATGCAGATACAGCTTCGGCTTGCCACCAACGGCACCTAGAGGCTCATGGTCTCAGTTTTTCCTCTGCTGGGGGAAAGCCTTACAATGTTCTATTTTCAGTTTCTGAACTCCAGGCGGCTCTGTCGCAGTGCCATGATACCTCTCCTGGTTATGATGATAGTCCTTATGCCTTTTTATGCCATCTGTTTGATGAGTCCCTGTTGTTTTTGCTTTCACTGTTTAATAAGATCTGGTGTTCTGGGGAGTTTCCAGCTTGTTGGGGGTGTTGCTCTTGTTATCCCAATCCCCAAACCAGGTAAGGACCACCTACAGGAGATGAATTATCGGCCTATTTCATTGATGTCTTGTATATGTAAAGTTTTGGAAAAGATGGTCAGTGTTAGGCTTGTGTGGTTTTTATAGAGAGATGGCTTCTTATCCCCTGCCCAGTATGTTTCCGGAAAATGCGATCTACCTGTGATGCGCTACTGTCCTTGGAATCTTCTGTCTGTGAGACTTTCTCCACTAACCAACACCAGGTCACGGTCTTCTTCGATATGACACTGCCTGGCGTCGTGGTATTTTACTCTCTCTTCATGAGTTTGGTCTTCGTGGGCGCTTGCCTATTTTTATTCAACAGTTTTTTTCTCACCGAATTTTAAGGGTGCAAGTGGGAGGAGTGGTTTCTAATGCCCAAGCACTAGAAGATGGAGTACCACAGGGGAGTATCCTTAGTGTTACTCTGTTTCCTGTAGCCATTAACAGCATCGTCAGTTTACTTCCTGATGGTGTACGAGGATCCCTATATGTTGATGACCTCTCAATTTCCTTCACCGCGTCTAGAATGTCACTGATAGAGAGGAAGTTGCAGCTGGCCCTCAATCGAATTTCTGACTGGGCAGAAACTCGCGGTTTCCATTTTTCTTCAACAAAGAAGGTGGCTATGCATATTTGTCGTCTTCGAGGAGTTCACCCAGACCTTGACTTGTATCTCTATGGTAGGAGAATATCCTGTGTGGAAGAGATGCAGTTTCTGGGTCTTTTGTTTGATAGACAACTCACCTGGGTTCCTTATATTCATTCTGTTAAGGCAGCTTGTCTTAAAGCTTTGAGTCTTTTGAGGGTTTTAGCTCATACCTCTTGGGGTGCTGACCATCAGACCCACCTCCTCTTGCATAGGTCTCTTATTCTTCCTACACTTGAATATGGGTGTGAGGTCTACTCCTCTGCAACAGATGCTCGTCTCCAGTTGTTAAATTCTGTGCATCATGCTGGTGTACGTCTGGCACCTGGGGCATTCAGATCATCCCTGATTCCAAGTTTGTTGGTGGATGCTGGTGTATTCCCCTTGGATTTGCAATGCCAGTTGCTAATGATGAGGTGTTGGTATCGTCTTCACCGCATTCTAGACTCAATTTCTTGTGCCATCATCTCCCAGGATTCCCGATCTTCTGTTTTTGACACCCGTCCTAATTTTCCAAAGCCATTTGGTTACAGGGTCCGGTCTGTTATGTTAGCTCTCTCTGTTCCGAGACTGGCAATTTGTCCACATCGGATCCCAAGGCTAGGTTCTTGGCTACTCCCTCGTGTGACATTCTGTAGGTCCATTGTTGAAAAAAAGGGTGCACTTCCCTCTCAAATGCCCCTCTCTCTCTTTTTAGAACATGCCTCCATTCATGAGGGTTCTGTCCCCGTTTATATTGACAGGTCTAAAACTGATACTGGAGTAGGATTTGGTGTTGTTTTCCCTTCCTTTAGTAGGGGCGGTAGCCTTCCTGGCATTACTTCAGTGTATACCTCGGAACTGACTGCAATTTTATATGCTCTTAAAATCATTTTTGCTCTCCCCCAATCCATTTTTGTGATTTTTAGTGGCTCGTGTAGTGTTTTGTCTGCACTGGAGTCTTTTAATGCATCCCATCCATTGGTTTTTTCAATTTTAGAGTGGCTTTTTCTTCTTGGCCGTCATGTAGACTTCTGTTGGGTTCCTGCACATGTTGGTGTGGTGGGCTATGAGAGGGCAGATACTTTAGCTAAAGCTGCGTCTTTTCAACAGCCCCCAACCACCTACCCACTTCCTGCTTCTGATGTAACACCTTACTTGCGGTACGCAATTCGTACGTGTTGGCAGACACACTGGGATGTTGTTTCTCACAATAAACTAAAAGAAATCTTTCAGAGAGTGGTTGTGCCAAGGGTTCTTCCCTCTATGTCTCAGCGATTGGAGGTGGCTCTTGCTAGGCTTCGCATTGGGCATTCCCGGCTTACACATGGGTTCCTTATGTGTGGTGAGACTCAACCATACTGTGATGACTGCCTTATTCCCCTTACTGTCCGTCACTTGCTGGTCGAGTGTTTGAGTCTGGGGAACCTACATCAGAGATTCCTCTATAAGCATAAGGGGGCAGATAGTGCTTATTGTTTGTCCTCGATGCTTGGTGAAGCCTCTAGCGATTTTACTGATGTTTTTAGTTTTCTTCAGGAGGCAGGCCTCCTTCCACGTTTTATAAGTAATTGATATTTTATGAACTATTCTTTTATTATTTTCAGTTTTTTATTCCTACTAACAGATATTAACTTTATTTTGAATATGCGCCTTTTATTCTGCAGTGTCTTTTTCTTTGTCGTCCGGCGGGAAATGACCCTGGCAGCTGCGCTGCTAGAATTTAATTATCTTCGATCAATCAATCAGTCAATCAATCCTTCCAAGCATCGAACCAGTTGAACACCACACACGATGTTATAACGCTGCAGATTCTCCAAGGTCCGCTTCCCACATGTGTCGACACCTTCCTCATCCTCAAGCACTACCATCACCTCGTCGAGGAACCTCCGACAGTACAATCTCTTGGCTGCCATGATAACACCTTGGTCCATTGGTTGAATGAGAGCAGTCATGATCCATTGGTTAAATGAGAGCAGTCATGGTCAATTAGTTGGATGAGGGCAGTCATATTAGGTAG